>NC_134420.1:50454180-50761001 GCF_030867145.1 Opisthocomus hoazin
ATGTTCAGCTCATACTTGCATCCCAGTGCATAGCTGCTGCAGTTAACCCTTCAATATATAAACACTGCTGGAATACCTGTCAAACGTTGTGTTTTCCTGGCCACAGTGAAAGGTGCATGTGTTGTGCTGTAGCTGAGGCAAAATGGACTGTTGATGGCTTAGTAGATGCAAATAGAGAATTTGCAATAGAATATTTAATATGGGGAGATTCACAGGATCCCTAAGGCACAAAAGAAGTTGTATCTTGTGCAGATGTGACAGACTTGTTTTTTACTGCTTTACAGGATTAGTTTTAGGCAGGGTATAGCTGCTGCAGTTGTACTATGTTGATTGAAGGATACTCTTCCTTAAGATAGGTTTCTGAAGTCTTTGGGCAATGATGAGGAAAAAGTGATAACTGATTTAAAATTATAGGTGGTGGTGCCAGATTCAACTAAATGTTTCTTAGCACAACTCACTAGGAGGCTTTATTTGGTGTGGCTTATAACATTGCTTATAACGTTTTTGTTACGAACTTTCCATGAGGAGCACTTGCCTCAAACTATTTTGTTTTGACTGAAGCTAAATAACCAAACAGCTCTGTCTGTGAATATGGCTAGCAAATACATAATTTGCCTAAGCTAGGTATGCAGATATCATATAAGCAGCATTGTCGTGTGTGTTGCAGCATGTCAGTCTCTGATTTTTAAATACCTAAACACCAAAGTTGTAAGTTATAGTTGCAAGTTATGTAATTTCTGGGACAAGTCAACTGCCATTCTGCCAACCTATAAGTTTATAAGCTTTGTGTATGCTAAACATGTGGTGGCGTCCTAGTAGCTTAAATCTGCAGGGAGTGTTCCCTCACCATATATTTCTTCACATCTCTGAGCTCCCAGTGCTGACCAAATTCCACGTGCAGCATCCCAGCAGAGCAGCTGAACATATTCTGTTCCCATTTGTTCTCACATATTGGTACGGTAAATCTGATCCAGGGCACTTTGAGAAGTGGGATTTCTCACAGCTGACTGGGGAAATAATTTTGTGTGCTCACATCTTTGATTTTTTTTTTTTCCCTTTGTCTTTTTTTGCACAGTATATGTTGAATATAGTGTTTTATAGCTGAAATGGGGAAACACTGTAACAATAAATACAATGGAATTAATCAGTCCCTCAGACTTTTCTATTTTCAGGGCACAGGTGGTGTTGTATTTATTAAACGAGGTATATAACTAAACCTGGAACAATGAGGAAAAACTAAATTTCAAGTGGCTGCTTATTAACAGTGTATTATCCATTGTCTGTCTTGAATAGAAAGCGTCTTGGAAAAAAAGTGTGCTCTTGTGTAATAAAGAGGTCTGTAACAAAGCTTAGGTGCAATGAGAAGATCTCAGGCTGAACAGACTTTCATTTCATCAGCTTTTTTCTTAACTGAGCTCTTCACTTAATTAGTCTACAATTCTCTGCAAAACCACAAAGAAAGGTTAGTTAACATTTTAAGATCAGAAGTGACCTCACTAGTCCACCCTGCTCACTCATACCAGCTTAAAGCAAGGCCAACCAGATAGAGTTGTGCAGGTCCTGTCAAGTTCTGGTGAAGCTGAACTCTCCTGAAGTCCAGGGTTGTAATTGTACTATTTGTCTTGTTCAGTTCTCTTGGAGTTTTAAACTCTGTGAACTTATGGTTGCTGCAGTCAAAGAGAAGCATTTAAATCAAGTGTGTTTGTGGTGGGGTTTTGGTGGGGTTTTGTGCTTTGGTGGTTGTTTGTGGTTTTTTTTTCTATGTGATTGCAGTGTGGTAGTAATTCTTCCTGTCCTTCCTTTTCCACTTTTACTTGGTGTCTGTACCTTGTGTTTTCAGACTGCAGTGACTATTTTGTTCATACCTTGGGGAAAAAAGTGGTACTGGTGTAATGTTAATATGCCATATCTTTCCAAACAAGGCAATGGGTATCCTGTATACGCTCAGAAAGGCGGGGAGGGGAAGGGACATTGACGTATCCAACAAACAAGTGGCCCATCTATTATTATGCAGATAATTCTGACCTGGACAATAAGAAAACAACAGCTGGCCCCCAGGCTTCAGTTAACAGATTAGTTTGGGTAGCACTGCTCTGGTTGTTGCATCCGAATGATCTTTGTGCACAAACCTAAAGTACTGACTATCTTCAGATTAGACCTAGAAGCAAAAATCTGTGTTCTGTGAGAAAAGGAGTTCTGTTTAAGCAGTTAAATCCCATGACAGGCCTATGAATACATAACTGGTTCTAACTGGCGTTTGTAGGAGCACTGACATGCTCTACCTGCAGCCAATTCAGTTCTTAGAGAGGCAAAGAAAAAAAATGTCTTCATAAACAGCGAAGAACTCTCTTCCAAGATTCTCTTTGCTGCTGAAGAGCCTAATAACCAGTACAAAGAAAAGAAGGAGAACTTGCAATCGAAGTGACAATAGTTTTGGAAAGTGAGTTTTAAGCTATGAAACCATCAACAATGAGTTAACTCTTCTTGTTTTACTTAACACGTTGCTATGCCTTGTTTTAGTCTATAATGCAATACATACAGCTTTTAGAACAAATTGAAAAACTGAGGGCAGAAATTCATAATGTAATTTATAGTGAGCTATTGATATACCTGTGCATGAAGGGAAGCCATAGATAATTCACTACCCAGTCATCTCCAATTATCTCTCTAAGAGATTACTGATACAGTTTGGGATGTGTTTCAGACAAACAAAACCCCTTTCTACATATTTTTCAGTAGTCATTCACCCTCCTTCTTGAGTTCAAAGCTGAATGAGGAGATAGAGTTCAGTATATAAAATTAATCTCTCTAAAACTGAAATGATGTATGTGCACAGCTCCAGTGTGCCAATGTGCTCTTTTGTTAATTCAGAATTACGAGTGAAATTTCTTACCTAACCCTGATTTCAGACACATTAGTTGAATTTACTGGGCATGTTCTGGTGGGTATGCACAGACCTGGAAGGAAGGAAGCATGGATTCATTTTCAATCTGTCATCGAGTCAGCCGTTAACAAATCATTTCCATTCTGTGTGCCTGAGTTTTTGAGCCCCTTAAGCGAGGGTGAAGTGCGTCAATTATTTCTATTATATGTGGTATTCATTTGGAATTCATGTCATAAAGAGCTTTAGTGGAGCTTTTTAGGCACGTGTAGAAGTTACCCATATATGATTCCACCTGTTTTCTTATCTAACTACATTTACTTTCTTTGGGGTTGCATGGTACGTGTTGCTAATCGGTATATGGTGAAAAAGACAGAAAGATCATTAGTTTCATTCAGCTGGAAAATTTACCTAGTACATTGCCTGTACTTTCTACAGTTATTTCATCCCTGATGCAGTAATGGGTGCTGGTTGCCTTTGCTTGCTATTCTGTAGCTTGTGACCCATTGTAATAGCGTGCAGAAAATGGGGTGCAGTAAGTGGCTGAAGCGTTGAAAAGTGTGTTCCCGTCCTGCCTATAGATTTGGTTCTAGGGCAGCAATTTTAATCATATTTTCAAAAAACTCAGGGGCTCATTTTGTAACTGCTGGGTTATAAAATCCTGCTCCTAACTCAGCGTGTTGAGTACAAGTGAGAATGTGAACTCCAAACGCTTTTGCTTCTCAGCTTCTTCATCTGAGACAATAATTCCTCAGTTGTGTGTCTGTCTTGCTCAGCTCAGATGTCCCTCATGAATGTGGGAGGACAGTGTTCAGCTTTGGAGAGGTTTGGTGTTGTCCTTAAAAATAAGGTCAAGGAACAAAATTCCAGGCTCACTGTAAAGACAAATGATGCTGGAAATATGTAGACTAGATATCCAAAATTCTTAGGAGGTGTTGAGAAGAGGATAGTGTCCCACTGAGTCTGAATACTCTTCAGCTAAAGACAAGCCCAGCCTCAAGGAGAGCTGCCAAACATTCCCTTTGAATATCCATGTAAGATTGAATCCCATGCTTCTGAAACAGATGTGACTTATTTTTTTTCCCCGAACTGCAGCGTCCTATCTGGCATTGTCTGGGATATTAGCACTAATGAAATCAATCATTCTTGATAAGCTCTTCACTTATCTTTATCTTAAATGCTGCTTGTCTTTATTTCAGAACTAACAAAATATACTTCATCAGGTTGTATACAGAAGAAATTTCTGGAGTGATTTATACCTTAGGAGGAAGCTTGCTCATTTTTTTTTTTTTAGTTCCCTTGCTGTGATGTGTGTAGCAAGATGAGGATGTTCTGAATAACATACATGCACATTTAGATTACTCTCTGGAAGTGTTTGTGAGTCTCAAGTCCATGCTCATCTGGAGGATGAACTTTCTATAAGGAGGGAATTACTTTGTTATGGAGTCTAATGGTGCAAGGCTAATGGAAAAGGAACAGATATATTTTGTCTGATAACAAGCTATTTCACCTCCATATCTCCTTCCATCAGAAAAAGTACCTAGCATTCCAGAGCCATTGCTCTACAAAGGAGAACTTACCACTTTATAGAAGGAAGAATACGTGAGAAGTCGGAGACGGCAGTCTAAAGCACCATTTCAGATGTGTCTTATAGCACGTATGGAATCAATTCCAGTATCAAAGAGGGCTCACAATGTCATTTGTCATGAAATAGAAAGATTTTGGTATCTGTTGTTCTCTTCTGTTACCTGGTTGAGTCTTGAAGTACATGTTTTCTTCACCTACTCAGTTAATTGTCCCGGAGTAGTCTTGTGCTATCAGTAGCCTGGCAAGTAAGAGGCATTAATTTCACCCCTTGAACTAATGAAAGCAAATGCTTGCTTATATTCCTCTCAGAAGTCATAGCGTTATTACCAGAGTTGGAAAATAAATAAATGAAATGGATAACTAATACTTTTTTCTTTGGTTTTGTGTTTTGTAGCTGGTGCCACATATATATTTGGGAAGAGTGGAGGCCTCATTCTATATACCTGGCCAGCTAATGACAGACCGAGCACAAGGACAGATCGTCTTGCTGTGGGCTTCAGCACTACAGTGAAGGATGGCATTCTTGTTCGGATTGACAGTGCCCCTGGGCTTGGTGACTTTCTGCAGCTGCACATAGTGAGTATAAATAGGCCCATGTCTGTGCCAGATGTGGGTTTCTGTTAACTGAATATGAATTTGATGAAAGCTATTACTATAAAATAGTATGTGTCATACTCTGCATTTTCTACGTCTTCAGTGCTCATCACATTAATCTGCCTTAGGTAGTTCTTTAGAGTTTTGTAGAATTACTGAATGGGATGCAAGGGAAACCAAGTCGGTGTCAGAAGAAAGGGAAAAACAAGCAAAAAAAAAAAAAAAAGAATAAAAAATCTTATGAGATTCAATAGCAGTAGGGTTTATTAAAAAAATGTGGAATTATTTTGCAGCAGTGATGATCTACTGTGGCATATGCACAGTCCTGAATACTGCTTAATTTATGGTGGAGAGTATTACTAGTCTCAGAAGACAAAGATTGAAATGGAGTGATAGGGTTTTTCCCCCCCCCTTATTGAGAAAGTTAAGTGAGAAGGTGGCTTTAGGGAGAATTGAACCGTTTGAGAAAATGGGAACACTAGGACTGGAAACTTTTGTTATTTGATCTGATGCTTTGGCGGGAGTGAGGGTTGTGTGCTTTGTTTTTTTTTGTGAACAAAGTAGCCAAGAAGTTTACAAGAGATAGAAGGTGGTTGTGTTACTTGATGGTCAGGTTATTTCCAACGTCTTATGCATTAATGCACAGTGGAAGGGGACTGGCCCATTTGCAGGTTTTGAATGAGCTGGAGAATTGTTGACATTTCACTGGAACTTGAAGATACAAGTAAATAGGAGGAATGCTAGGGGCTAAACCACAGACCTCATGTGAATGACTGAGGGTCTTAATCTGCTGCTGGAATTTGCCATGTTCTGAATCATGTTGAAGTACTGGGTATATTGCAGGGTGGTTCTGAAACAAGGGTCAGGACTAGAATTCATCGCTTGCATTTGAAGTGATTTTATTGTGAATTCTATTATAAAATTCAGATTCATTTGAATGGGCTAGAATATGGCCTTGAGCCATTAGACTGTCTGGTTTCTCTCTTTTTGTGATATATCCAAACATCTAGTTTGTGTTTTGTGCAGGAATTAAGGTGAGATCAAATCTTGGTATTTTTTTTAAGAAAAACACTTTTTCTTGCTTTCTTAAAAATAAAACAAAAAGAACACCAGAAGACTTTGTAAAAGTGAACAGTACTAAGCCTAATGGGTTGGAATTCTATAGCTCACGTTAAGCAAAAATGGTTGGATATGACTGCGCAAGAGAATGTTGGTTCTTCAGATGTTATAATATAACATACGTAAAATGCTATCGATTAACTGGAGAGCAGAATGCCTGGCATGTGAGGGAAGGTGCAGAGATATGAATTTGTTCCATCTTAGAAAAAGAAGTCTAAGGTGGAATCTTGTTGCTCTTGACTGCCTAATGGTGTGTTACAGAGAAAATGGAAGGCAGGCTCTACTTTGTGGTAAGCAGTGGAAGGAAGAGGGAAAACGGACACAAGTAGCAAAAAGGAAACTTTAATCCTGCATGAAACTTGTACAATGAATCTTTTCAGCATTAATGGTGAAGGCACATATTTTTTTCTCTGTACCTTGATCTCGAATATTATCAACTCTGCCCTTAAAAATGAGTCCAAGTGAACTTCGTAATGAGTGATCTGTTTTTAACATTATAACCAGTTTTTCTGGATAGACTGAAACAAATCGAATTGAACCTGAGGTGAACACGTTCATTAAGTAAAAAAAAATTCATGACTTTCTCTTTGCAGTCGGTTTTTTTGTTCAACTTACTCTGAATTGCCTGATGCTAGTTTTAGATTATTTCAGGTATCTAAGTCAAAGCCGCTAATTTTGGCTGATATTAATGCTAAAGGTTCTGTTGACTGCTTCCTGTGTAGTTAGGCCAGTTTTATCCCTGAAGATGTTCACTAGCAGCAAATATAGAACTCTTTCAGCTTTAGTTTCACTTGTTCTTTTGTGGTCAGGATGGATTAGGAGGATTTGCGAATCATTTATGAGGAGCAAAGGCATGCTGCTGTGCTCTTCTGGGTATGGTATTGCTGTTTGTTATATGTATCACTGACTCTACCTAAATATTCAGATGAAGAGTGAAGTCTGACACTCATGCTGTTATACACAATAGAAAAGTGGAAGAGGAACTTTTTAAAGTGTTACTGGCTTCTTGAATGTCTGTAAGACTTTGTTATCTCTGGTTTATGGTTCAAAGTCATAGAAGTGAGCTTACATCAGGATTATTTTAGAAAAAGTCAAAATCTGAAATGAAAGATGCATCTTGAAATGACATTTAAAATGCAAGACCATATAGGACTTCTTAACTTAGCAAAACACATGCAAACTTTCCATGAGACAAGATCTTTCCTAACCATCTGAAAACTACCACATGCTTTATGCTGTCATGTTCAAAGACTCTCTCTGTCTTCCTTTCTTCAAAACCGTGTCCTCCTTCCATTAAGCCATTTTCAAGTGTCAAGAGAAACAAGGCAGCATGGATAAAATTGTAATAGAAATATGGGAAAAATAAATTTTGTAGATCAGCGCTATGAAAGCAAATTAAACTGATAATAAAATGAAGTTTTAAAAGGGCAAATACTTAAACCATAAAGCAAATTAAAGGAGAAAGAGAAAATAGGTATTAAAACAGGGAAGACCAGTGTTAGTGTAATTTATTTTATGTATATTTAGCAACTTGACTTTTCAGGAGCAATTACATTCAATAATAATAACAATAAAAGTGGCAGGGATTTTCCTGGACAAATGTTGTGGAGATCTTCTGGGGCTTTTCTGGATATTCCAGTCACAGACTTTATTTTGGATGCTGTTTACTGGATTCTGACCTCCTCACACTTTACTGGATGTTCTGTTGTTGATAACAGGTGACAAATTCCACTTGGTGATCATTGTTTTCTGATGAGTATCACTGAACTAAAATTTAATCCAAAAGTTATAATACAGGCTATGGTTTATCAAGATCTGATGCTATTTTGAAGATTGTAGAACTGATTTGTACTCTCCTAGGGAGACTTTAATAGTTTGCCTGCTTTTTGAATATCATGTTCTGGAGTGTTCTTTATAATATATTTCTATTTGTAAAATTTAAAGTCAAAAAAACATACCTTATTAACAAGTTACATATTTGCTTGTTTAATTTACACTTGTTCTGTTTGGATCCATGTTTTAATTATGAGTCTTTCAGACTTTGTGGAAATTTATTGACTAAGGCGTCTGTTTTATATGACAAAAAATTACAGCCTCTGAAACTATTTTCTCTCTTGATTTACAATGAAGTATAAGCTGGCAGTCCTGCAAAAATGGATGGCATACAATTCAGATCAGTGCCGTATATGAAGCGTTACGGCATCAAATCCCTCCTTATGAGATTCCCCCCCACCCCCTACCCCAACAACTCATTCAAAGCCCCAAATCCAAACCTGAACCAGAAAATTGCCTTCCACAATGGATGCTTGATAAGCCTACACGTATGAGTTGCTGTTGAATTTTCATTCATCTTATACTACCACACCTTTTTTGTGGTTTACAACATGAAAAAATATTGATAGAGATGACCTGAGGAGAGGAAGACAGCGGCAGGTGATGATGGATAGCATTCTTGTGATGACAATGGAGAGAGAAATCTCCCTCCATGTGTACTGCTAGTTTATTCTGCAGCCTTTCATTTTGATGTGTATTATAATGTCATCACACCTCTGGATTTTCAGAATAGTGTTGTGAGACTGTCCAGCTTGTGAATTGCTCATAAAAAGTCAACTCTAGGCTTGCGAAAAAATACTAGTGATTTTGAGAGGAGTTTTGCTTAAGTAGTCCCAAGTTAAGGGGGATCTGTCATGCAGCACCAGACTGCAGCTGAGGGCTGCAGGATTTGATGTAGAACATTCTGATTGTTAAGCAACAAGTGGAAGAAAGTCTTCCCTGAGTTAGAGATGGCATTGCTAAATGAGAATGGGTATAAATGGAAGAAAATGTATATGTACATTCTGCCAAATTTGTTCAGTTATACCATGATTGGCCAAAGTCTGTGTTTTGGTTTTATGGTTGTAGAGACCATTCTGGCTCCACTGTACAAGGAGTCTCCTGCAGACTCTCTCCAAAACTGCAGTGCCGTGCTGCAGTGCCTTGTCATCAGAGCAGAGAGAGAAGTAGAAGAATTGGAAACAGGAGAAGGATAACCACAGAGGGTGTATGATGAACTGAATATCTTAAGGGCTAGACTGAGTTAATAAATGGAGTTTGTGGTTTGCTTTTCTGTAAGCAAAATCACCTCCATGCAAAACATTTCAGCCTTTCTTAAGCCAAGTTTGGAGTGGGCGTTAGAAGGGTTGCATTTTATACCCAGAGAAGTAGAAATAAGAGAATTTGCTTAAGACTAACCTGTTTTATTTTACAGGCAGTATGTCTACAGAGGCTATAAACTATGAAAAAAATTGGGTGATCTGCTTTAATCTCCTATCTTGTGTTTTGCTTTCTTAGCTGCCTTTACTATCTTTATACTTTTGGTTATCATTTTCTCTTAAAGTGTATGTTTCACCATGTTAGACATCCTTTTTTATTCTTGTATAAAATTCTTAGTTTATTTAAGTTTAATTTTTGTAAATACAAATAATTTCATGCCACTGTATCTTAGTCTTGTATGAGTTGATATGCCTTCAGGATACTGCTATTCTTGCCTTTCCAGGCTTTTAACCAGTATAAAGTAAGTTATCAGGTTTGATACAGTTCTTGGAGTATACCAGAAGTGGTTGAGCATCAGTGTCCCATAAGTAATTATCAGTTCTAAAGTTTTTAGTGCCCATTATGTCTCATTTCATTCAAGAAACAGTAAAAAGCTGTGTACATTTCTCCTAATTACATTTATGCAAATTATGAGCCCTTACAGGTTGGCATGGAATATGTATTCAGTGAAAGATGTCTTATACTCAAGCATACCAATGGATCACCAAAAGGTGAAGTGGGGCAGAGGCTTCTTTATTGAAGCAAGAAGTTGTTCACTGGCTGGGTGTAGGAGACATCCCGTGTAACACACAGTGGCTAGACTGCCTACTGGTGACGGGAGGGAATTAGGATGAGCTTTCAAGCAGAAGATGATATTGCCTGGATCCTTAGCAGGTCTAAAGCAATAGACTGTCTAAAGACATTTTCCGCCAAGACAAAATGTAGCAACCTACCTGAGGGAGTACTCTGCAGGTCTCCTGTAATTTATAACGTATAAAAACTATCTGAATGTAGCTTTCTGTTAGGGACACGTTCTCTGACAGAAACTTCTGAATATATTGTCTTTAATAGGTGCAACCTGAGGATTAACACATGAACAAAGACTTGAAACCGTGACTGCTAACCTATGAGGAAGGTGGCAAATGAGCTGAATGAGGGAGTGGGAGAATTGTTCTGATTTAATGTTAGTGGATGAAGATTCAGCAGAGTATCTCTTTCATTTCTTCATATATATATATATATATATATATGTAATGAACATTTGTAGCTATGGTTTGTCAATTCTTGAAGTTACGCCTAAATAGTTATGGATTCCTCTAACCTAACTCAGGTTGCATGTTATTTAAGGTAGCTGGGGACTGGCAAGATAGCCCTCATATCAGATGTGACAGGTATATATACACTGCAGTACCTTAAAAAGTATCTTACGTCCCCAACAGAGTCTCCACTGTGTGCAGTGGAGTAGGTTTCGCTTAGCTGTGTGGGCCAGATAGTGCTGGCACCACAAGGGCTGGGGTGGTAGTACTGTCCCCTAGCAACAATGGGAGGCACTCAAGAAGCATTGAGCTATTGCATTGCAGATGGATTCTGAGGATCACACAGAGCACATCACAAGTGTTTACCTCATTTCTGTATTTATTTATATTAATAAATGTAAGTTGTAAGTCACATCTTCCTTTTTGCTTAGGATGGCAATCATCTTCAGCAGAGACTTGCATCTTAATTGCACTCCATTTATTTATGTTGATCACAAGAAGATGATTTAAGTGCATCTGTGTTAATCAACACTGAAGCAGATGAACAGCACGCATACAGTCAGTTACTAATTTTTCTTAGATAGAAAAGTAATTTCTGTTTGACTAGTAAATTTTTAGATTACTTGAATTTTTCAAGAGGAGAGAAAACTGCCCAGAATTATGGCTTCTCTGGACAAGGGGGGAAATAGCTGAAAAAAGCAAGATTAATATGTAATTTAAATACCAAAGCTGAGAAACTGTGTATAAGACCAATATATTGGTAGTATGGATAACAAAGATTTCCTTCACAAAAAGCCTACCCAAAGGTGTAACGGGCATTCCACTAAGAGATGCAAATCCATTTGCTGTCTCTATGTAACAAGGTGTGGTGCATGCTGTAGGGATGAATTTCTTGGTACTTTGTATATATTACACTTGGCTTTTTTTCACATATATCACAACATGCTTAGTGCGCCTGATTTATTATTGGAGATATTTGGCTGGGGATGGTAAAATTACCAAAGGCTAATTTGTAAATTAAAAGACAAACCAGTAAATCCAGAAGTCAGTGAGTAAGCTGTGAGTGCACAAGAATTTGAAAAGGAACACAGCTGGGACAGCTAACCCAAATTTGACCAAAGGGCCATACCATACCATAAAATGTTCTGCTCAGCAATAAAAATGCAGGGAAAGGGAGAGGGGATGCTGGTGGTTATGGCTTGTGTGTTTCCAAGTAACCGTTACGTGTGCTGAGGCCCCCCTTTACCAGGAAGTGTCTCAACATCTGCCTGCCCCTGCCAATGGGAAGTAATGAGGCTCTGCTTCACTTTTTAAACTGTCTTTAATCCACAAGTTTCCTCACTTTTGCCCTTCTGATTTTTCTCCCCTGTCCTGCTGCGGGAGGAGTGAATGAATGAGCAGCTGGGTGGCTGCTTAGTTACTGGCCAGGGTCAACCCGTTGCACATATTCTTTACCTGGAAGAGGAGCTCTGTTTCTGACCAAGTATTTTGAAATTTCTCACTGTACAAAGAGGCTACTATATGCAGATCATCCACACAAAAAATGGGGCATAACTGCTTGCCCCATTATGTCAGGTTTATAGAACAAAAAACCATGGCAACTGTATAAGGCTTTTTGGCATCATTGTTTTGCCTGTGAGAGGCAATGTCTGAATGAGCCTCAAATTTGCAGCATGCACGTCAGTGGCTGTTTTGTCAGCTGGTATGAAATTGCCGAAGATCCTGATTTTTTAGTTGTTGGTTTTTTTGTTTTTTTTTTTCTAATGGAAGTGTTCTATTTAAACACTCAGAGATTCTGTCCCAAAATGCCCTCAGTCTTTTCCCGTCCTTTTCTAAACTCTTTGGGTATACAAAGTCCCATGTGTTTGTGCATGCTGCATTTATTGTTCCCTAGAGCGCAGAAGAATTAGTAAAGGAAAACTAATTTGAAGAAAGAAAACAGACCGTCAGTTTTCAAAACAACTTTCAGATGTGTTAATGTTACTTCCCTTTTCATTTTGAAAAGGTGGTTTAAAATCCATTTTTAATCTGTTTGAAGTGGTTCACATTATGCATAGGAATGGTCCATCTATTTTTATCCACTAGCTCTCGGTAGAGGTCTGTGTAGATCACGAGTTGAAACGAAACCTGTGAAGGTTAAGAAGCTTCTCACCTCAGCGTGCCTGTTTACGGCTGGCACAGTTTGGCACTGTGCCTCATCAAGTTACCTCCATGACCTTTTGAGCTTCAGTTCCTGCTTTGTTGCCAGTGGCTGTACCAGGTGTATGAATGAACGTCCGTAGCTGAATGCAACGGTGCAGGAAATAGCACACTGACGTCCTGTGGCTAAAGATGATGGATTTTACATCCCTGACTCCACCGAGGCAGCGTGGAAGCTCAGTGCTTTGATAGAGGGATTCATTAACTCCTCACTAAGCAACAGTTTGTGTGTAGATCCTAGTACTTTTGCTGTTGTTATCAAAGGTTGTGAAGCTGATTAGAGATATGAAACAAAGAGCTGGTAAGGCAATGTTAGCATGAATGGCAAAATTGCCAGTTGGACCATGAGATAGCCTGATAAGAGCCACAAATCTGAAAATAATCTTGGGGCTTTAGCTCTGCAGAACAGCTGAGTTCATCTGGACAATGGAGAGTGAAAATTAAGAATTGGAGGAGGTGGAGGAAGAATCAACAGGAAGTTACATAGGTAATTTTGTGAAACTTGGCTTAAATGTACAGGCAACTAAAAACACTATCTTTTCTGACTTTTCCATTGAGAGAGAGAAGGAAGCAGACTTCTACTAATAAAATCATAGTTTGGTATAGTGGACAGAATTAACAGCATCTTTTCCAGTATACACACTTGTTTAGTATTGTACGTCTTGCAAAGTCAGACCCTAGCAATTCCGTGTAAGTACAGAAATAAAAAATACTCTCCTAAATAAGTCTACTAAGATTTTTGCTTCTAATTATGTGAGAGATTCATGCCTAAATATGTAGCCTCTATTTAAAATACGTTCTGAAGCTTGAAACTGGTTTAATTTGTGAAGGTTTGGTTTAGGAATTGTTGTCATTCTATGAATTGCTACTAGGTGTTAAATGCTCAAATCTCAAGAGTTTCTCACAGTATCTATACAAAGACCCTTAGAATCATAGCATGCTTAGGGTTGGAAGGGACCTTTAGAGGTCATCTAGCCCAGCCCCCCTGCAGTGATCAGGGACATCTTCAACTAGATCATATTCCTCTTAGTATTTCAAAACTAATAATTGGGATTTTCACATTTTGTCACACAGTCTTGCCAATGAGTGAGTCAACCAAAACACACTGAGACTTCTTTTGATGCTGAGAAAATTGAGATTTGGCTTCTTAATGTTTTTCTTTTAAGCACTAAATACAATGGAGTGAAGCAGTGTGGATTTTTTTTTCCAGCTGCATCAAAGAAAGAAACCCAGGCAATCTCCAGTAAAGTTCTTTTTTTGAAATATCCAAGACCTGAAGGAGACAAGTGTGAAGTTTGTAGTTTTCATTTTGAAAAAGGCTAAATCTTTTATGTGTGTAGACTCTAAAAACAACTGGTAATATATATTTTTCTCTTTTACAAGAAACACCAAACTTACAAGCTCGTTCAGACAAGCACATCTTGCTTCTGTATGCTTGGATAAATTGCACTAACAGATTCTAAATTAAATCTGTTTGTAATTAAAGCCTTTATCACCTTCTCTATGGTTGCATCAAAAAAGTAAAGTAAAATAAAATTCTTGATCTTTGTGTTAATGGATAGCAGCAAGGTATGATAATAACTCACTGCACATTCAAACATACTGAGTACTACTCAGAAGCAATTAAACAAGAGCAATTGTCAGTTTAATTTATCCCTGGCTTGGTATCTGATGTAACCTTCTCATCAAAGGTTAACAACTGTTTGGTATGACATCAGGTACAACAAAATTAATTGTTTCTCTATTAAGCCTCTAGGAAGAACATCTTAAACAGGAACATATTATTGACTCTTGCTAGCAAAATACAAACTTCATCTAATCCAGACAAGGTTACATGTTGTTTGTGCTATAACTTTAATTTTAGAGGATTTCAAAACTCAGTGCAGGGAAAAGATAACTTGATCACTGATATGCAGGTGAGTCTGGGATGAAAATCAGCTGTTCTAGAGAATATAAAAGACTAGTTCTGCACAATTTTACATGGGAAATGAAAGAAAATGCCGCTTTTTCCAGTCTACCAAGTGACTGGAGAGAAAATTTTGAGGAGAAATCGCACTGGACTGGTGTTTGGCTAGAAGTCTAACATCCAAGTTCTTGTGAGTTTTCGAGAAAGGGGCACAGTTCTTATTTCAGAAACATTGCCTTAACAGTTGTTATGGTGCCTAAAACACATATATGCATGTCATTTTTTAACATCTATGCAATCACAATAAATCATGGTATCTCCTTGAAAGGTACGCGTGAACATCCTTATAGAATGATAAAATGGAGGCATTAGAGATTAATGAAGTAACTAGAGTTACTGCCTCAGAATTGGAGCTGGCTGACTCTGAACGTTGTCTTTCTTAAATGAGACAGCTTCACAGTTCTTCCTTCTCCATCCTGAGAGAGTGGTTCAATACCAAGAGCTGGGGCAAGGGTAGTGCCCTTGGAAAGCTGCAGTTGCCCACAACACCTGAGGATGGATTTTACAGCAGCAAGGGTGTGTGGTGTTTTTGTTGTTGTCTGTTTTGTTTTTTTTTCTCTCTGTTTAAATGCGGATGGGGCCTGAACTTACTTAGCTTGTGTGTGGTTGTGATCACAGGCTGAAGTGGTATTTTTTGTGCTAATAAGGCTCTCCCGTTAGTTAACCTTTCAGTACATAAAGCATGATTGAACTGAAGGTTTCCTGCTGATCTGAAAGCCTTTTATGTCAAATACATGATACGGGCATTTTCCCCTTCCGTCTCCTTATGTAAAGGAAGTGGAACGGGGGAGACTGCAAACACACAGTCTGAAGCCCAGCTGAAGTAAAGCTTATGTAGTGTGAAAACTCTTAAATATCTTGGCATATCTTTTTTCTGCTACATTTAAATTCCTGGTGCTTTGTTTAAGCAATTTGCAGCCTACAGGAAGAGACTGACTGCCTCATGTAACTGTATAATTTGGACCAGTGTAAAGCATCAGCTGAGCATGTTTTTGGCTGTACCTGATAACCATGTATATTACTAGCTCTGACTGTCCAAATTTACTTTCAGTGCACACAGTCCTTGTTTCAGCTTATTCTTTATTCTTGTCAATTACGGATGTCAGGAGTGCAGTTTCTGGAAGCTGGGTAATAGAAATCATTAAGCATGACAAAGAAAAGTATTTTATACTGATTCAGGCTTCCTTTGCTATCTTATCATGTCTTTCTTATCCCATTATTTTTAGACAATCTCATCTGAAAGCCAGTACCACATACAGGATTTCAAGTTTTGGATCATGTAAAACCCTTTAGTATGATGCTGCTCAGCCTTAAAGAGATGGTGGGATTAACTAGTTCTGTAAGGAACCACGTCATGCTCTAGTATACTATTTTAACTAGCAGTAGGAATGAGATCCTCTGGCTTTGCAGCCGTTTCCCATTTGTTTAAGGGGAAAGGATTTAGTCTGTCTTTGGGTGCATTGCTAAAACATTTTTTACAAACAATCTGGTTACCTGCAGGTTATCCTTTCATAGATGGTATATTGTATCCCAAATATATTTAGAAAGACTAGGCCCTCAGTGGGCAATGATCTATTGGTGTAATTCAGGTGGGCAACACATGCTGCAGCAGTGCAGATCGAGGTAAGTGTATCTCCACAACAAAACAGAGTTTAATACAGTGTTCCAGTCGTAGCCACTGGATCTACTCATATAATGAGCTAGGCAACATGTATAAAAAAACTGGGACTTGCTGAAAGGTAATGAAGCTATGCAGCTAGGGGGGCTGTTGAGGGAAAGGTAGGGGTTCCCTTTGGGTGCTGTTTTCTGGTTGGTTCTGTGCAAGTGTACTGAAGAGTTGGGGCAGGAAGGGTCATTTCAAGCAGGAGGTCTGATAACGTTGAGAGTGTAAGCTTAGACTCCATAGCATTCAACATGCTGGGGAGTGTGAGACTGCCAGCACCTTTCTGCAGGTAACGGTTTTACAGAACTACTGCCTTCAATCACCACTAAGACTTGATTTTGCACCCTTACAGTTTGAGGAGGGCTTTACAAGAGGAATTTTGGTTCATTGTTCAATGGAAAGGATTTTGCTGTGGTGTGTTAAAGTCTAACCGTACTGATTCTGTTCAGCTATGAGATTGGATAATTCTCTTGTATTTGTTACTTCAAAGATTTTCTATGTCTTTAGACATGCAAGTCTTCTCTATTTCTTTTAATGTAGAAACATGGTTCTTACTGTTGTGGTATTGTCAAGATTTTGCACTGTATTCTTGTCTTCTGTGCTCTGTGTTTCTGTGGAGAAGGGAAGGAGGATGTGGTCTGATTTATATTCCTTTAAATCTTAACCTGTGGGGAGCCAAGTTAAATATAATCTTCCTACAACGGTTACTGTGAATTACGTTAATTTTTTAAAAAGAGGTTAAACTCAATTTTTATTGGAGTCTGTAGGAAAAAGTCTGAACTATATGCCTATCTTGCATGTTAGAAAACTGTTTTGCTTTAAATTGATTTAAAAATCAGTGTTGGTTTGTGTTCTGATCAGAATTTTTTTCCTGTGTAACAAAAGTGTGCTGGTTTTCTGATGGGGGAGAAGAAAAACATTGTTAAGATTTGAAGCTTCACAAATGGATGAGGTTTTCAGAGTTGCTGGCTATGCATCTTAATTTAGGACCACAGGACAGGGAGGGGACTATCTGGGTCATGAAGTCCAGTCCTCTACCTTTTTAAGCAATTGCAACATCACTGCTTCTTTTCTGGCTGTATCAGATCTACCTCATGCCTTCTGGTGTTCTGCTTTTGCTATTTCTCTTGAAATCCTGTTCTAAAATCAATTTTTTCCTACAATTTTAAAGTTTTACTTGTTTTCCAATCTATATGTATTCATGTATGTCAGTTTAACTTCCATTTGTTTTGTGCCAACGTTATCCTTCAGCTCCTTTCTGGTTCTGATGTTTATTTGTCAGCTGCCTTTACAGAGAGGAATTGTATTGCCTGTGCTTTGTGTCAGCAGCTCCCCCTCAATGCCTCCAGGGTCTTCTGGGCTATCTGAGTGGCACAATGGGACATCATGAAGATATCCCAGGGCTAGTGGAAATTCAAACATACAAATCCACAAGTTGCAGCTGCAGGCAGATTTCACTGCTTCCGCACCTGATTGTTCAGCTATGTTCAGGAGGATTTATTCAGTCAGCTGCAGCACCAGATAAGCATTGCTGCTTTGTTGTAGACCCCAGCTGGGTCTCTGCGAGCTGCATTGGGTATCTTTGTACCTCACATTTGGCTCTGAGCTTGGCTGGCTGTGTAGGCCCAGCTCAGTGCCTCTGCACACAGATGTCATGCTATCACATTTGTTTCAAAATCCTTTTTCAGCAGTAGAGGGTGATCAGTTTAAAGGACACATTCTCAACCAAAGGCCCTAAGTTCCCATCCAACATGTTGTTCTTCATCAGAACTTCCAACACTTTGTGTATGTAATTCTTTGGGCACTCATATTTTTCCAATTTACGGTGGCAGCTGGTATTAAATGGCAATGCTGGGTTAGAAGGGGTTAGAGGGGCTGTCCACTGGTTTCCTGTTGTCAGTCCAGGAAATAAGCATTTGGGCACATTAGATGACATGTTGCCTCAGTTTGTAAAACCTGTACGTGAGAGGACATCATGATATGTAGTCTGGAGCCTTGCAGTGTTTCCCAAGGTGGTTATTAATGGGCTTGTGAATTTGTGAATACAGCATGGTAAATCTGGCCTTTGAGATAATTCAAAAGACATCACTTGTAATGTGAGCAGCTGAAGGATGATTGCTGCTCTTTGGGGACAGAGAGTAATACCTTGCTGCACACAGTTTTGAAGCAAGGCACCCAATATTGATCTACTTTGGCCATGTCTTAATATCCCTTGATCAGCTGTACAATGCATTTCCTGCTTGCCTTATCCCCGTTCTCTCACAAGAGCTATTTGTTAGCAGACTCATTTCCATAATGAAAAACTTAGATTACAAAACTGTCTGTGGAAAGAAGCAATATCTAGGAAAAAGAGAGCTTTATAGAGGCACAGAGAAGGAGTATTTTGACTTTCAAAATGTAGAATTAGGAAAAAAAAAAAAGGAATGAGAGTTCTTTGGCCAACTTCATTTATATATTGCATAGCACTTTCAGTATTCTCCACATAACTCGTAACACACGTAGTGACCAAAGTGATAATAATACAGTAGACATCTAGATATTGCTACAACGAGATGTACATGGTGCCTGATTCTCACTGGTTTCTTCTTTTTATGAAACACAGTCTTGAGCAAAAGTGGCAAATTCTATTTTTTAAATGATTTTTAAACGTCATGGTTGTTATTGTTGAGGCAAATTTTGATTTTCACTGGGGTATTATGAGTGTGTGATCCCTCCATTAGCATTCATGGAGTTGTGCTGGAATTCGGCTCATCATGAGTGTTTCCCAGTGCTCACTGAAAGAAGTTCCTGATATGGAGCTACCCATGAAGGTGACTCTCGGTACTGATGATAGTCACTGGGTAGTTGCTGGTTCCTTGGATGCTGAAGGAAAAAAATAATTTAGCTTCTTATGGAAGCTCCTTGCCTGTCACATTTGTACTCGTGTGTCAAAAGTCACCCTTTTCCTGGGAGGATGAGTTGCATTGCTCCTTTCCCAGAACTGCTGGTACAATAAGTGGTTTGAGGATTGGGAGGTCACTTGTGTCACCCAGGCAGGGCCAGGCCTGAAGAATGCATTTGAGCTAGCTGAAGAGCTCAAAGTTTTAGCTGCTGGACATTGTTCAGTGCTTTTTAAGAAGTCATTAATTTTTAATGTTGATGTGATTTTTGGACTGTAATGCAACTAGAACAAATTCTTTCTGCCTCCTGCCTATTGGAATAGGTGATAAGTTCTTGAAACCAGGCAAATACGGGGCAGGATGAGTTCATGTGCAGGGCTGTGTTCTCTGGCGAGATTGCTGCTTTCTGTCAAGAGTGATGCCTAGTTGCATTGCCTGTCTTCGCTGGAAGTATATTTTTGCCAAATGGGAGTGTGAAAGGAAGAAAAGTTGTTCTTGTCACCAACTTAAAATGAGAACAAAAAAATTACTCCCTATGTAATTTGGGACTTTTGGCTTATATTGCCTAGACTAAAGAGCCTGTGGTCCACTTCACTGTCAAATTGCAGAGTCTTGGATGTATAAATTGGGTCCAGAGATAACACAAAGCATTACAAACTCCACCATAAGCAGGCAACTCTCTGCAAAAATAACCTGCTGTAAGTGTGGTGTATCCACAGATGTGAATGCAGCTTGTTTAAATGCCACTGGGAGAAGCCAGACAGGGGCTGTGCAGCCATCTGATTGTATCATATCACATATGTAAAACCATGTTTTGGGTGTAAATGGCAAGGTGGTAAGTGGAGAGTGGCCTCTGTGGGACAAGACCACGTGCTGCCCTGCGCCACACTCAGCTGACTCCAAAACTAGTGCAAGGACACAGATGAGCTGATCGGCCAAGCTGGTGGCATCTCTGTGAAACCATATTTAAGAAAGGGCAGACACTGCTAAGAAGAGGAGGTGGGGGGAAAAGGGTGATAAACAGCAGATGTAGCAACAAGATGAGAGGAGGAGGAGGAGGTGCTTCATGGCAGAGCTGATATCCACTGCAGCCTGTGGAAGACCCCATGCTGGAGCAAGTGGATATTCCCAAAGGAACTGGCCTGTGGAGAGAGCAGAGGAAAAGTGTAAGAAGGAAGGAGCAGCAGAGAAACCACTGTGTACTGGCTGTAACCCCCACCCCTTGCACATTTGTTGCCTTGCTGAGGACACGGAGTGTAACTTGTGGCAATGGCAAGGGGGGAGGAGAGGAATCTGCAGTGGAGGAGAGAAGATGAGCCTGGGAAAGGGAGAGGAGAGGCGATTTCCCTATGTGTTAATGTTTGCCTCTTTGTTTCCTGCTAACCAAATCAGTAAATAAATAAGAATACATTAACTGGTAATAAATTAATTTTGCTAAGCTGAGTCTGTTTTGCCTGCAACAATAATTGGTAAGTGATCTCCCTGTCTTTATCTTGACCCGTGAGCCTTCTTGCTCCTGTTCCCCTCAGCAGAAAGGAGGACAAACTAGGAAGGAGAGTAAGCAGGCTGCTGGGTGGGAGTTTGGCTGCCAGCCACGTCCAAGCCACCACCAAGCATTAGCACTACAGTTTTATGCAAATGAGAGGGTAAAACTACTTTAATTCTTTTGTCGGTAAACCTGAGCCTGCTTCATATGTCATGGCTAAATTTCACACTAAAAAGTGCTTTGAATCTGAAAGTGCTTTTTTTTTAAATGAGGATGGAAATAGGTCAAGGTAGCTAAAGGTGTCTGCCTTTAAAGACAGCAAATTTAGTCTTCAAAAGTTCATCACTGCATCTCATGCTGGCCAGGTTTGTGGTGCTGCTTATGATCTGTGCGTCCAGCCTCCCTTTCCATTTCAGAGCAGTTTGTTAATAGAGTACGGATGGCGTGCTTGGGAATGTGCAGTTATAAGAATGAACAGCAGACTGGCTCTTGGATTTTAGGCAAATTTTGATGAGGTCAGCAAACATAACTGTACTCATTTAGGGGTTTAAAAGAATCTAGAAACCCACAAAGGACCTGGAATTAGTTTTCAAAGTATGGAAGGAATACTGTTTGAAGGTAAAAGGGTGCTTTATGATTCTAATATAAACAACTCTGTTGTCTGACTTTTCTGAAAGTGCTTTGATTATGCTTGATAGAAACAGACTCTTTTGAGAATTTTCTGTGGGATCAGTATTAGGTCTGGAGGTTTGTAATCATAGTGGCTCACTAACAACCCTGGTAGTTTTTCTTTTTAGATTTCTGTGTTACATATATCCTTTATATTTGACTGGCATAATTACCTAAGCATGGATAAGACCAGCATGAAGAAGCATGCTGTATCATTTTAGTCCATGCTTCTGAACGTAGTGTAATTTTTCTAGAACTGTGTGTGCAAACATATTGTCAGTTTCTGCCCCCATGTTTGAAGTGCCGGGGGTGCCTTCAAATCTTGGCAGCTCATTGACATGACGTGACATCATTGAAGGGTGCTGAACTGAGGAAAACTATGAATTGGTATAGATGAAGGGAGTACAGTCTTCAAAATATGAGGATGAGGGAACAGTATGGTCCCTTTGGAATGAGGGACATTACTCAAAGATCTGCTAAGGAAGTGCAAGTTAATATCCAAAGTGGTCCAGGTCTTCCTGAAACTTTATATGAAGCGGAATTAAGGTGTAAAACAGTCTCAAAGGTCAGCAGAAAAGTATGTGCAAGCAATAATTTATTCAAAGTAGAATATAGGATAAAAAGGGGTATAAGATTAATATGAAGGTTGGATATCTTCTCTAGAATTTCTCTAAGCCTTGTTGTCTTGGACAACGGTCTACAGGCTACACTGAAGAATTAAGCAGGGGAATTACCTCAGGGAAAGTTGTCTCCTGAGGACAAAAGCTGAACATTAGAACATGCTAAATATTACTAAAGATAAAGTTTGTTCTCTAGATTTCTGTTAAAAAAAGGAGTAGAATTTTTTTTGAAGTAGAAAGATACATAGTGCCCTTACAATAGGGTTTTTTGATTAGGTGGTCTTAGATTATTTTTAAATGACCTTGGGGGGAAGGAGTATGATGTCATTTTGCCATTTTATGGCAATATCGTATACCGGTTTATTGGAAAATGGCTACTACTGTATTTGATGTTATGTAACAAACTTACAATCAACTAAGTTACATGTTAAAATTTAACTATATTGCTGCAAACAATAACTGAAAGAAGTTTAAAAGCAGCTTGAAATTTTGAAAATTGGCACCTGAAAGATATGGTGCTTCTAGCAGTAATGAAGAATGCTGGAGTAGGAAAAGACCAAGATAATAATCTTGTCCTCTCAAGATAGATTCTGTGTTGCATTTCCCAAGTCTTTTTCCCTTACTCTACAGTTAACAAGCAATGAGGATTTTACCACTTTGTATAAGTGATGATTTCACAACTGAGTAGGCTTTCATCTTTAATGTGGTAATAAAATCTTGATATAAATTGTTGAAAAGGCATGTTTCTATTAATACTTCTTAATTAAACATTTTTCTTAAATGATGGATTTGGTTTGCAAGGGAAATAAATTTCAGAGATGTGAGGACAATTAATAGGAGCTCTGCTTTCCTTTTCTGAGAATAATTTTCCCTACTAATATTCTGACATCTTTCTAATTTGTCTATGATTATTCAAAAATACCTGTCTGTGGCAAACACCTGACAGGTCCTTTACTCTCTTAGGATGCAGATATCACTTTGACTGATATATTTACTTTAAAATTTATCGGGTGCTGCTGCAACTTTTCTTTATAAGTAATGCAAACCCTACGTAAAAACCTTCTGCGCCCCATGGTTCAGTGCTTCATTACCAGCAGCACTCGGTGACTCAGATGCAAGACCAGAGCCCACTGCAATGCAGTGGTGTAAAAGATTTTGGAGGCAGGAAATAGTTTCATCTTCTGTCTTCCGTCACCTTGAATTTTTCCGTAGAAGTCTCCTGTCTGAAAATACATCACTGGCTTATACGTGCTTATAAATAGGGGAAAAGACAATAGTGGACTAACTGATTAATAATTGATAGCCTTCATTAATGGCTTCAGCCTTGGTAATTAACCTTCTGTTTCATCTGAAACATGTCTACATTTTCAGGTCAAGCACTCAGGGTAGGATACACTGAACTGCCAAAATGAATTATGAAGTGGTGTGCTGGGAACTCCAGAACAGGTTACACACGGTACTGGGAGACAGAGAAAAGCTCTGTTTAAAATTCACTGTTGTGTGCCAACTTTATTACACACGCTTGTATTATATCAGCTTTTTGGTTCAGTCCACCTGTAATGCCATAGCAGTTGTGATGATAGAAGGGAGGATATTTACTGATCTTGGAATCCTTTATGGAAGAGCCTTATATGTGACGTGAGAGGGGCCGGGGTGCTTATATTGTGCACAAACCTTTCAGTAAAGCCCTCATGTCCAGCCTGAGGCAGAGTATTGCACAGAGATACATCCTTCCTCACTGGTACTTTTTGCTCTTCTGCTGAGGACAGTATACCTCAGAACATACATGATTAGCTTGCATGCCAGTTTCAGACTGATGTTTAAGAAATAGGACCCCTATTCCAGTACACACACAGGAAAAGACAGAGGAGTACAGTTGGTCTACTGCCAACTTAGGTTGTTGCTCACTAGGTGCCATGGAAATTGAGGACAAAAGAACTAGTAATTGCTGTGCCATCTGTCATTTAGTCTTACTGCGCTGTTTTGGTATTTGTTTAAAAACAACCCTGTTGTTATATTTTATTATATAGGTATAAATAAACCTCTTATGTTTAAAGATAAAACCCCATGGAATGGAGATCAGAAAAACCTACTTCAACAGCAATCATCACTGTAGCAATAATAGGGAAATATAAGTAAACATACATGGGAAAATACTATCAACAAATCGAAACAAGTTCACCCCAGAAAAGTGATGTGAATTTATGGTAATTATCTCTCTCAACTTCAATCTGAGCGGAAAGTGACCAAAGCAGAGTGACCCAAGTATAGTTTAATGGGAAATAGTTGATGCTTCAGTAGCTTAAATGAAGAGCTGATTCAGGTTCCATTCAGAAAGAAAGCCTGGTTGGAACTATTGACGTTTCTGCTTCTCTTTGCAATTATAAGAAACATTATTGCCACCTCTTGGAAGATGATTAAAATAATTGCCATCTTTTTGTTCTTCTCCTTCGACAGCAATTGCTGGGTGCCTGCTTCCTTCTGTGGCTTGATGTGTTATGCTTTGAATCTGTTTTGCCAGGGAAAAAGCTAGGCTCAGCATAATTGGGCCATTTCCCTGTCACAGTGGTTTCCTTTTGAATCTTGTTGCTCTCCACGGGTTGTAGTGAGGTCAATCATATTCAGTCAAATGGCTGAGCAGATAAAAAGTGTACTAGAACAAAGTACCTGCTGTCCGTGCAGGTTGGAGTGAAAATGTGGAAGGACAGTCTTGGGTAAAAGGGTGCCTTTGCTGGTTTAACAAAACTTTACAAAGTTAGGACTCGCACTCATCTGAATTTGTTCTGTAAAGAGAAAATTAAACTGCCTTGTGACATGTGAGCTGCCACTCATGAACATTCATATTGTGCGTGATGACTCGGTGATGGTCATGTCAAAACTTAGCATACCTCTATACTGATTTGCTGTCACAGAAAAGTATCTGTATATTCTTGCAACATTGTGACATAGCACCACTGAACTGATGCAGGGTGACCTTGCAGTATCATGCAAGTTGATGCAACATCATAATGCAAAACTATCTCAGATTGATGCAGTGCCATGACCCAGTATAGTGATTATTGATTCAACATTAGGGTTCAGTCTCATACCTACTGTGCCATTGCCGTCATTATTGACTCAGGAGCATGATGCAAGGTCACTCTTTGAGACATCACAGAGCACTGTTGAGAATCACTCTCTGCATATTGATGCAGTGCTACTATCTGTTATTACAGTCTAGCTAATCTCTTTATGGAGTTTATCAGATGTTTGGGGCAAAGTTTGTTCTTGCTTATAAATTATTAATACATCATTATAGATTGAGTAGTGCTTTAATATTATTATGCACTGATGTTGACAAGGATATAAGCTCATCATTACTCTAGTGACCCAAGCCCTCATCTGTTGACAGTGTATGTCTACTGTCACCACCAATGCACACACACATATTGGAAGTTCACTGTTAGGGTCGGAAATTTTGAAGTCAGTAGTTTCCATGGACTTGGGGACAAATTTATTACCCTTATTTTAAATTGTTTTTGAGAAACTGTTTTGGGATTTTTTTATTATTACAGGATGGTATTTCATATGTTTAAGCATAGCTCCTGTTGTTTTAAGTTGTGGCTGTGAATGCTCAGTAGTTCTGCAAATCATATCCTGGGGACTATAGTTGGCAAGTAAAAATGAATAGTAAAACAATTCTATTTACCTGTTTTGATCATGTGACTATGCTACTACTCTTCTGACAGTTTTGTGTGTGTAGTACTTCCTTGGCTTTGACTAAGACAAGCAAACAAAAAGTGGAGATTCTACAATGGGACATCTCCAGGTAATAACAGGACTGGAAATTTAGCTGTAACTGAACTTACTTTTACTGCTTGAGCTAACATGGAAACTGATGGGAATTGTGTTATTTTTGCTGCAGCTGTGATGTCCTAAAGATCAAAGCAGGATTTGTATGGTGATGATAACTTTTACTAGATCACCTAGCAGATGAATGCCAACAAGCTTTGGGGAAAATGGGGTTTTCTGCTTGAAAGCTATAGTAAACTAACATTTTTCTCCCCGGGGATGTTAAGAAAGGGCTTATATGTCCCTAAAACTTTTTTTTTTTTTTTTTTCCCCCTGGCTGTATCAGTTTGGTCAAATAAAAAAACCTCACTCCATAAAGCTTCCCAGGGTTGTTAATGTTATTCTTTGTGTTGAGCAGTCACTTAAGTGAGTTGAGAGAATTAATTGGATCACTGGCTCACAAATATTTGTTTAAACTAGGGAAATGTTGTGGCTCAGGAAGTCTCGGGGGCTATCCAAAGAGGAACAGTGTTGAAGGAGCAGAGGTTTTTTTGGGGCTAAAACTTAATGAAACAAGCAACTTAAGACAGACAGATAGTATCAGAAAATGAATCCTAAACTTCTTTAATCTTTTAATTGTAGTAGCTTGAAATAAGTTATTTTAATGGGGAATGTCAAGAATCTTTATTAGGAAGAATTCCCCTCTGTAACTCTTTAATGTAGTAAAAGGATCCATTGTTTCTATTCAGCGTATCCCCCAATTCAGGCTTTGAGTCTCAGTATCGTAGTCCTCTTTCAGAGGTTGCTTGATAATACTGTTTTACGTCATAATTTGATCTTGCAGAAGCATTTGTCATATATCAAAGACTGGATTATGCCATCAGATAAATCAGGCAAGTTGAACAGCATGATGACAAAAAGGCAGGGGCATATTTCTTCATATTGCTAATTAGCAGTGTTACAAAAGGAGGGAAGTGGGAAGAGGTAGTTAAATGAGGCTTTCATAGCAATATATTTACAGAAGGCCTGAGGTTAGCAGAATATTTTTTAAGCTAAACTGCTAGGTTATTCTTTGAGGTTGTGTAAACTATTCTTTTCAATAACAATAATTTCAATATCTAGCAATTGGTTGGGTTTTTCTCTCTCCTTTTACAGTTTTAATTTACTCTGTTGGATTTTTATATTTCATTCACTTCATTTGTTGGCTCTTTATGCAAGTTTGTGCCCCTTGCTCTCCAGGGGGCTATAGAGAAAAATACCTGTATATCCCAGTTCACATTCTTAATAGATGAATAAAGCTATTTGGAAATACACCAGAAATCCCTGTTAGAAATACATAAATAGAATTAGTGAATAGGCCACGAAGTATCTCTGTTCTCCTGACTCCAAGCAAGCACCTCAGCCAAGGAGCAGTGACTAGCTTTGATTAGAGTTTATTGGGGACTGTGGGGGGCGTGATTTTGTGTAAAACCATACATGCTTAACACTCCCGTTATACATGCCTTATCAGAATTTGGACCACTCTAAGCTGGATGCTACAAGGCTCTCAATCTATGGTGCAAGTTTTATTAATTAAATAACTGTGCATGTTCTATTTGTCTGAATAAAAGGGATAGGAATATTCAGTTTTCCCTCCAAAATACAATGTTTTACCTTGTCTGTATTGGCTTGGGTGCACTCATGCGCACAACATAGGAGCTTCAAAGATAGATGGCATATATAGGATGACACAAAGCGGACCAGGTAATGAATACCTGAAAGTACTTGAGAAAGCCATCGTATATTGTCCGTAGGCACAATTGGATAGTCTGAAGGTTTTTTCCTAGCTTATTTTTCCCCTGTAGCACTATGGATATTGTAAGACTGCATATGCATATGAAGTCTAACTGTAGTCGTAACCAGATCATTTTATGTTGTATGCATTGCTTCTGTTCAATACCTCAATCTTTCATTCAGAGGATCATCTTTATGAATACAATAGCAAACTGTTTGTGGGAAAAAAATATTTCAGTCTCTATAAAGTGGTTAATGATAAAGAAGCTCATAGATATTGATTGCCTATGTTGTTTTATGGATAGGTAGGTAGCGTTTCTTACTGTGATTTTTTGTCAGCTCCAATATGTTTCCATTTTGTCTTTCTGCTGGGGGGACAGCTGCATTAGGTGTTCATGCTTCAAGAAGCAATTTCTGTTGGCAATTTTGACGGATTTTTGGTGGTGCAGATGTTATCTACAAGGAACTAAAAGGAAACTGTTCTTCTGCCTTTCATAAAGGCTCAAATGCATCTGTTTCCTGGTACGTAATTCACCTGAGATTAATTTGGAATTAATCACTTCAACAAGGAAGAACAGTTAAAACCTGGCTGAAGCTCTTATGCGGAGGCTTTTGAGGAGAGTGTGTATGTGCAGAGGGGTGGGACTGAGATTTGCGCTAGAAGGCCTGCAGATCTGGGGAAAATTGTATTTTCAATTGAAAAAAAATATTTTTTTGTAAACTGCTCCAGATCCTTGTCTTTAATTCTGATTTGTAGCTTTAAAATCCTTCTTGGGGGCTTTCTCATTGTGAATTTTTGAGGTGAACTTGTGCAAGATAGCCCCTCGGGCATTAGGGATGAGGAAAAAACAAAGCAGTGAGGGGAAGTTTTCCCATCTAACAAAGACTGAAAGCAAAGTGAAAAAAAATCAGCTAGATTTTGAACAGAGAAGAAAGGAAAACAAGAAAAGAAAGAAATAAAACCCTCATTGGTACAATTATGCATTTCTGTGCAGAGTTGAAAAGAGAAAGTAGTAATTGATGTAGCTCTTAATGAACAATATCTAAATTGCATGGAGAATTATCGCTGAAGGAGGGGCAGATGTTGAACACCACACCTTTAAAATCATGGGAACTATTTTTTTGAAATATAATAGCATATCTCACCACCTTAGTTTCCCGATTCAGTGTTTTTTTGCTTCAAAAATGTTTCAGTAATAAAAAATGAGATGGAACGTAACATCTGGATTCACGTGGTTTGCGGGCAGACTTGAGTCTGTGATTGGTTGTAACAACACAATGAAAGGGACTTGCCGTCTTTCAACTGAAGTTGACAGTAAAGCTTTCTGGGAACTAATCCTCTCCTATTAACCCCCAAATTACCCAACCCAAAGCAGAAAAATTCCCAATGTCCCCACACAAGATGAACACCAGCAATCCCTGCTATTTCCAGAACAAACCCTGATAAAATCATATTCTTCCTTTTTTGCCTTCAGTCTTGAAGATATCTGTTCCACTGATGCTTCCAGACAGACTCTGTTGTTTTTATCCAGGGTATATAGATAGGAGCTTCAGATACTTCATGGTAGGTTTTTAAAAAAAATATAACCCATAATTTTATGCCCTTTGTGGCACTTCCACCCTCCTTACTGATCACCATATCCTGCAGTGAACACTGTGACAGTCAGTTCTAGAGTAAACATGTAGGAGTTAGTCTTAAGGCAGCTACTACTGGCAGTCGTGCTGTGGTATCGAAGTATGCAAATATATTTAAGCTTAGAGGGGGTTTCTAGCCAACATTAAAGTCTTCTTGCTGTGCATGAACTGCTTCCAACAGATGAGCAGTAGCTTAGGTCTCTGCTATGCTGCAGTGATGCCTTTAGTCACACCCCTTGACCAAAAGTTTTGTAATTCTACCTTTTCCTGTTACAGACGATGGGAGCCCCGTAACAAAGGGAAGTTCCAAGGTACATAGTTCCATAGGTTCATAGTGACTTCCCAATTATATCTGGCAATTTCTGCTTGATAGCAGTTTGAACTATGCCCCAAACTACTGTGCTATGTAATGAATGTCTAATCTCTTTTGATAATCATTCATCAGCTTCTCTTCTTTCAGTGGTATGCCTAAATGAGTCTATGAGCTGGAACTCTTTCCTTTACAGAATCACAGAATCACAGAAGGGGTTGGAAGGGACCTCTGTGGGTCATCTAGTCCAACCCTCCTGCCGAAGCAGGGTCACCTACAGCAGGCTGCAGAGGACTTTGTCCAGGCAGGTCTTTGAATATCTCCAGAGAAGGAGACTCCACAACCTCCCTGGGCAGCCTGTTCCAGGGCTCTGTCACCCTCAGAGGGAAGAAGTTCTTCCTCATGTTCAGACGGAACTTCCTGTGCTTCAGTTTGTGCCCATTGCCCCTTGTGCTGTTGCTGGGCACCACTGAAAAGAGTCTGGCCCCATCCTCCTGTCACCCACCCTTGAGATATTTATAAACATTTATAAGGTCCCCTCGCAGCCTTCTCTTCTTCAGGCTGAAAAAGCCCAGCTCCCTCAGCCTCCCCTCGTAGGAGAGATGCTCCAGTCCCCTCACCATCCTCATAGCCCTCCGCTGGACTCTCTCCAGTAGCTCCTCATCTTTCTTGAAGTGGGGAGCCCAGAACTGGACACAGTACTCCAGATGGGGCCTCACTAGGGCAGTGTAGAGGGGGAGGAGAACCTCCCTCGACCTGCTGGCCACACTCCTCCTAATGCATCCCAGGAACCCATTAGCTTTCTTGGCAGCCAGGGCACACTGCTGGCTCATGGTCAACCTGTCATCCACCAGGACACCCAGGTCCCTCTCCGCAGAGCTGCTCTCCAGCAGGTCCGCCCCAAGCCTGTACTGATGCATGGGGTTGTTCCTCCCCAGGTGCAGGACCCTGCACTTGCCCTTGTTGAACCTCATCAGGTTCCTCTCTGTCCAACTTTCCAGCCTGTCCAGGTCACGCTGAATGGCAGCACAGCCTTCTGGTGTATCCACCACACCTCCCAGTTTTGTGTCGTCAGCAAACTTACTTTTATTTATTGCTTGATTAGGTTGGGATTTTTTATACTCAGAGGTTCTTCCATCTGGCATCAGTTAGTTACAAGTAGTCTTTCCTCAAATATGCAGTTGGCAACAGCTTTAATCTATAGCTAGTGTCATCACTTTTTCTTTCTCTGTAAGAAATCATACATCCATTTTTGCAAAAGGCACTATACTGTTGGAATAGGTATTGCTTAGGTTCTTTGAGGTAATGAACAGCTATATCTAGCTGACCCTAAGAACAGCCTTGCAGGTACTGCTGGTAAAACACTGATGCTTCTGTTCAATAAATATGGACATAATGAGACAGAGGGTTAAACGACTTACCTTAGATTTCACAACACATCACTGGCAAGGTAGAGTGCAGCAATTCCGGGTTGTACAGGTGCTTTCCGAGAGAAATATCCCTCATTACATAGTTAAAAGGGATGGTGTTCAGCTTCAGAGATGGTGTCTCAGTCTGTGAAAGAAGGGGTGAATGCAATCTGGTCAAGAATGTCCACGTGGAAACCACTCAAGTTTCACAAGTTAGTGCTTTTCACTGGGAGAGGTGCTCCTACTGGATGAATTCAGAGGCTGGGTTGTGGGCTAAAAGAAAAAAAATCCTCAGAAAATATATTGACAGTAGATTATAGGAAAATGCCTAGATGTTTATTATTATACCTATTTCACAGATGCAGCAAATTAATCTTATATTTATGAGCTGTCTAAAGCAAGGCCGTGCAGGGAGTTGTTTGTTGAGCCAGATATGGAATCCAGGAGCCCCACGGTATTGGACAGTAGCACCCTAACCACTGGGCTGCAGTACTTTGTCTGAACTGACCCTGCTGCATGCCTGAAAAATGCTACTGCTAAAAGGTTTCCAAGAAAATTATGTTTATGTAACATGGGTCAGTCAGCAAAGCTAGCCAGTCTCCTCTGCCAGCTTGGAGAGGGTTTGGAAGCCTAATCTAAAGCCCTTGAGATTTGTTTTGTTGCCAGCTAAGGATGGTATTGTCTTTTCTTAGGTACTGGGATTATGCAGTATGATAGATGAGTGGTGAGGAGGTCTGCAGGCAACAGCAGACCTGCACATTTCTTTTTGTATGTTCCTGACTGAGTCACCAGAGGGCGGGGAGCTAAGAGCAGAGGCATTCAGTTTTAAGTAAACCAGCCCATCATAAGGTGGTGGTTATACATATATAAAATAACAGAAATTGGGATGCGTGCTTCTTATTGTGCTTGATTTCTAAGGCAGAAGAAACTCTAAAGAGGAAACTTTTTATATAAAGAGGAATCTTTTCTGCAAAGGGAATTGTAAAAGTACAAGCGTAGAAGATTACATTTGTCCTTTTTGCCTATCTTATAGTTCACCGCTTAAAGGGAATGGGGAAAAAAACCAAACTGTGAGAAATGGTGTGGAAGTTACGGTGAACTGCTAGCACTTCAGAGCACTCCCAAGGGAGACGTTGTGCCAACAGCTGCAGGAACAGTTCATCGCTAGTGGAGGATGCAGTTCTTCACTTTGATAATAGGATGGCTGGCGACATGTACACATGCTTGCAAAAGAGGACAAGGAGGGTGGAGGCAAATCTTCGCTTGCAGAAAAGTGAGGTTTCTCCGGTTTAAAGTGTTGAACAGGGTAATCTGTGCTGCATGCGTCTGTTCACTTGTGAAGAGGTTGAATCTGCTCAGCCTAGCTGGCTGTAGGCTTTGAGGAAGATAATTTATTAGTTTGAAGTCATCCCTTACCGCAGCTGGTAGGAAGGTCAACTTAGCTCAGAAATGTCAGTCTAGTGCATTTCTTTTCACATTTGCTTTAGTGGTTTCTTGCTTACCTTTCTGACACTGGAGATTTGGTTTGAAAGAAAATGATTAGAAGATATTGAGCTGCAGGACTCGGAACTGTCAGGTATTCTCTAAGTAGCTGAATTTGCATGTAAAAGAAAGCGTATTTTATCCTATTAATAGTATTACACTAGTAACCTGGGGAAACAACAAAGACAACAGATATACCTTCATAGACAGATCAAAGAATAAGGCTGGAATAACAGTGAGGCAGCTATGGGTGGTGATCGCCACACTTCATGAGTGATTAAGAATTTTAACTGGAAATTTAAGGAGAACAGTGGAGTATTTTATGTATCTTTAATTCGGAGCTTCTCCCAAGTATGAAGAACAGGCCTGGCAAAAAGATGCCTGAGTGTAAATTTGAGTGGAGGCTGATCATTGGAGCATCAGAGGTGACCTTTTAATAAGAGAGAAAAACTAGACAGGCTAGGCTGTGAAAATAAAGACAGGCCATGTATGTTAGGCAGAGAGGGGAAAACTGAAGCAGTGAAGAGCTAAGTTGACTGTGACGTGTGACCATGTCACAGTGACAGATTAGGAAAATAATCTTTGTGGCAGAATTATAGATGACTATGAAGTGCTAGCAGTGATGAGTGTTGTATCTGCAGCTGTCTGAAGACTGTAAAAGTTAGTGGCTTGTTAAACTTTTGTAATAAGAACTCTTAAATTCAGATGAATTTCATAAACTGATATCTTTTATTCATATTCTGCATTTTATCATTTTGTTTACAGAGGTATATGAGATCTTGAAACAAAGCATAAACTAGTGTCGAGCAAAGTCAAGGTCATCATCTGGCTTTTTTTACAAAGCACAGGAAACCACAGTTTGGACTAAGTGAATTTATTCACCTATAGATACCAAGTTAAGGAGATGCCTATGAAAATCCTACCTGTCAGCAGTCCCATGACTACCAGTGTTTTGTATGTACGCATCATGGGTGCCTATACTGACAACACAAAACAAACTTTGGCAAGTCTTAAGACTGACCTTTCTGAAAATGCTGGCCTTTACCATTTTGGGGAAAGAGGAATCTTAGGCACATCTTAGTGCTATTATGTATGAATCATGCAGGTATAGATAACTCTAACTCTTTGTGGCCCTAAAGAATATCTTTATGTATGCACTAAACATTCTACAGTATCATTATTCAGAATATATGCGTTATCCATAACGATGCAAATCACACATACCAACAGACAGCCTCACAGGTCAAGATATTGGAGTCCAGATTTTCTTATAACATCAGCAGCAGAAGCAAAATGAAATACTATGGTAACCATCTGGATTTTTCAGTGGGCTTATAAGGCTGGATGCAGAATTCTTTCTGTTCTACTTTACTTTAGGCACTCAAGCAAAGGCCAGTCTCAAACTATATTTATTTGATAAACTTGCTGGCAGCTGCGGGATCACAGTACTTACTGGCTTTCTGTATTTTTACAAAAAACAATATCCCGACTCTCCTCTTTTTCTCTTGACATCTGTTACCTGAAATTCTTCCTATTTTTTCCTACTTGGGATCTTCACAAGATCAGAAAATATGTGATCATGCAAACGAGCTAATAAGTGAGAGACTTCCTAATTGTAGTTCCCATTGCTGATGCTGCACTGCAATATCAATTACTTGGTAACCAAATATGGCAAAGTCCAACTTGGCACACCCAGATAAATCTTGGTACTTTAACTAATATCAAAACAGAAGTTGGTGCAACTTGTGTGGAAAGATTTTACCCCTGAGACTGAGTAAGCTTTCCTCAAATACATAGTGGCTGCTGCTTTTTCACCTTGTCCAGGTACCATTGTGCTTCAAACAACAAAGTTACTGTCTCATGAAATGCTTTGGAATATCTGGAGATTAAAAGGCATGGTATAAACCCAAATTTTTCTGCCTTACACAGTGCAAACACAGTCCCTTGAGATGTTACTGTTTTCCTTTCAGTGTCAGTAAAATCAACATCATATCATGCGTAGAAGTCACTTAGGCAGTCATGCTGTGCATGACACTGGTCAAAGGTAGAAACTCATATAATTTATAGTTTAAAGAGAACAATGTGGCAAAAGCCACTAAAGTCGCCTGATGTTCTCAGAAGTGTTGGCTGCAGATAAGTAGCCTGGTGTAGAAGGAAAAAAAACCCGTGGATGTACATAGTCTTTTAACTGGAACACCCTTCTGGAGAGACGGACATTTTGATAACACTAGTGGCTAACTAGCAAAACCTTAGTCCTTCAGCAGTCCTTAACAATAGTTTGTTTTCTCTGGGACTGTTTGGAGCTTCTTTCTTCTGCAGGGCAATGGACAGCATCTCAGAAGCAATACTGATGGCTCATTTCCATACCCGTCACACAGATGGCCTTTGAGATTTATGTTAAATCAGTACATATATCTATATGTGTCTTTATTCATGAATATGTGTATAGTATGTGTTTCTGCATGTGGAGAGAGAGAGAATGCTTCTATAAGTGTAATTTCTGTTCACATTATGGGCAGGGGAAAAAAGCTGAGAGTAAGACTGGATCTTAAGGGCCAGGTTTCATGAAATGGCCTTGGTTCAGGTCTTGTCCATCTACTCAAGGCAGATCAAAAGCAGAACTTCAGATTGCTCAGGACTGCTGAGATTTTTGCCTAGCATTAGAGAGGTGGTCAATTCTAGATTTACACATGAGGCTAGGCAGTGATTTGGGAGAAGGTGGAATTTTGAATTACCACAAAGAAGTGTTGCTTATGTTAGCTGACAAAGGAAGGAAATCAGATGGAGTACGGTGTTATCTGATGTAAAATTCTGTGTTCAAGGCTCATTGTAAGAATTTTAAATAGTCATGCTTTGTTTTCAATGAGCAAGCTGTGAGCCTCAGCTCAGCTTTTCTCTTACTCCCTGCATGGGATAGGGACAGAAGAATAAATTGGTTTAATGGCTGTGAGCAGGGGCTTTGAGATGTGTTGAGTCCCATGCTTATTGTAGAAATTGACAAGATGGGGGAAATTTCATGTTTTGTTTTACGTCTGCCTGCATTAACTTATTCTGCTTTACTGTTATAAGTGTCTTTCCTTGAGGAAAATCGTAGAGTCCTTTAGGTTGGAAAGAACCTTCAAGATCATCAAGTCCAACTGTAAACCTAACACTGCCAAATCTACCACTAAACCATGTCCCTAAGTGCCACATCTACACGTCTTTTAAATACCTCCAGGGATGGTGACTCAACCTCTTCTCTGGGCAGCCTGTTCCAATTCTTGACAACCCTTTCAGAGAATAAATTTTTCCTAATATCCAATCTAAACCTCCACTGATGCAACCTGAGGCCATTTCCTCTCTTCCTGTGGCCTGTTACTTGGGAGAAGAGACTGACACCCACCTCATTACAACCTCCTTTCAGCTAGCACAGTGATGGGCACAAACTGAAGCATGGGAAGTTCCATCTGAACATGAGGAAGAACTTCTTCACTCTGAGGGTGACAGAGCCCTGGAACAGGCTGCCCGGGGAGGCTGTGGATTCTCCTTCTCTCGAGAAATTCAAGACCTGCCTGGACAAGGTCCTGTGCAACCTGCTGTAGGTGACCCTGCTTCGGCAGGAGGGTTGGACTAGATGACCCACAGAGGTCCCTTCCAACCTCTACCATTCTGTGATTCTGTGATTCTGTAGTTGTAGAGAGCAAGAAAGTCTCCCCTCAGTCTCTTTTTCTCCAGGCTAAACAACCCCAGTTCGCTCAGCCGCTCCTCAATAAGACTTGTTCTCTAGACCCGTCACCAGCTTCGTTGCCCTTCTGTGGACACGCTCCAGCACTTCAATGTCCTTCTTGTAGTGAGGGGCCCAAAACTGAACATAGTGTTCGAGGTACTGAGTACAGTGGCACGATCACCTCCCTACTCCTGCTGGCCACACTATTCCTGATACAAGCCAGGATGCCATTGGCCTTCTTGGCCACTTGGACACACTGCTGGCTCATGTTCAGATGGATGTTGACCAACGCCCCAAGATCCTTTTCTGCTGGGCAGCTTTCCAGCCACTCCTCCCCAAGCCTGTAGTGTTGTATGGGGTTGTTGTGACCCAAGTGCAGGTCCCAGCACTTGGCCTTTTTGAATCTCGTACAAATGGCCTTGGCTTATTGATCCAGCCCATCCATATTTTTCAAAATATATTGCTGAGTAGCTGCATTTATTTGTGATGAGTCATGCCACTGGTGTGCATCTTGATTATTGGTAAATGTATATTTCTTGTGTGTGCTTACGGACCTGGGTATAGGAACTTAATTATTTATGTGCTGTGCATCACCCAAAACCTAGTAAGAATAACTCTGTATGTTTTTGCCAGGTTTACTAGGACAAGGAATCAAAGTCCTTAATCTTCCTCTCCTCCCATTATCATTATTTCTTTACATACATGGGAGGAAATTCTGCAGCCTCATCTCCTGAACCTGCAGAAGGGCTGGAATCCCAGTTGTAATCTCTCAGTGAGTCCAGCTGCAAAGCTACAAAACCTACCCTGGTCCTTAAGGTACACCAGCTCCCATGGTTTCCCAAAGCTGAAGCATCTTCCTTACTGAATCCTGTAGTTTCAGTTGTATAATCAAAATTATTCTTGGGAGTATCTCTCAAAAGTCCCTAAGCCTTATTGATGTCTAAAGAGATTTTAAAATGTCATTAACAGTCTTAATTTCTCCTGGCTGTTCATTTTTATATTGATTGGCTGTGTACCTATTAGAGAATTTGGATCAGTTATGCTTTCTCTCAAATACGGGTGGTAGTTTTATGTGCATAGCCAGGTGAAGGCAGTCTGACTATCAATTGATTATGACTCTGTCATTTCTTGTAGTGTACACAGATATCTGTTGGGAATGGGAAGACAGATAATTTAACTTGCATCTTGCATCTGTAGACTAGCTCATACTCCTAATACAATACATAATACCTTCTAAGAGGCGAGTAACCTACTGTTGTTAAAATACTCTACGGGTAGCATAATTATCAGTCTTTTGGAAATTAGCTTGACCATTACAGATATCCTGCTTCTGAGTGACCTGACTTGGCTGCAGTTTTGTGCACAGCATCAAGAGCCCTTAATGAAATGAGCTGAATGTGGTCTTCTGTTCTACGGAGAAACATGCCCTAGCATCGGGCTGCTACCTGTTCAGAAATGGCACTGGTCAAATGTTAATATAGCTGAAAAATTTCAAAACAACTAGCTTTGTTCCATTGTTGTGAAGGAATATTTGGATGACCTTAAACACCTTTCAAAGATGCTCTGCAAGAAAAATGTATCTGTCATGTAAATCTGACAGTCTCGTTCATTGTTTCTTACTCCAAGCTTTGTAAACGCTGAATACCTAAAGTGGCTTGCCTCTCAGACGTAGTTATTTAGAGATGTAGGCCTGGAGTTTTGCCTGGTGGTAAACCTGTAGTGATTCCAGTGAAACTGGAGGATTTAACCTGGATTTACACTAGTGAAAATGAGAACATAATCTGGCTATGCTTTCTTCTGCCAGTAGCATTACATGAGGTTCAAGGGAAGACTGCTGGTTGCTCCTGCTACCAGTACCATATGTCTTTCCAGTTTGCTTTCTCTTACACACCCTTAGAAGAGACCCAGGCTGCAGTGAACTGAAAGAAGCTGTGTCCAATTTATGTATTCAGGAGATAATGATAACAGACTCCTTCTTTCCTGAAGGCAGTTTCTATGGTATATCACAAATACCATGGGGTACAGTGGCCTGTGCCTTTAAGGTGCTGGCTCATAGTTCACTTGCCTTACACCTTTTTCATTGAAACTTTGTGAGGATCTTACCAAGATGCTGTGGGAAACAAACTGTGAATTACAGCTATCTCCAGGAATAAGGTTTTGATAATACTTACCCCAGAAACTGTTTCTAGAACAGGATCAGGTGACACAATGCCTCAATTTTTTTTTTCTGGTTTCAAAGATCTGGCTCAAAGTGGGGCATGATTGCAAGAAAATGAAATGAATAATCTGTGATGTAAACACTAAGTGAATTAAACCAGTTATATTTGTTCAGGAAAGCTTTTGACTAGGCTACCTGTGTAAGCAAGAAACTAAGCTTGAGAAGAACTTGTAAAACTGTTTTGGCTCATTGCAGGGGGTGGTTAGAGGCAGCCAGAGCAGAACTCGTGGAAAGCCAGAGAAACAGGCTGAACTGGTAAAGAAGTCTTGATATCAGATTGCGTATGCTCACTGCGATACACCCCCTGACTGTTTCCATCGTGCCAGAATCCAGTTTTAACTGAAAAATGGCATTGAGTTTGAAAGGCAAATTAAAAATGATAGATTATTTAAACAAAATAGCCATTTATGTGTGAATGACATTCAGCTAATGACAGAGCCTGAAACTGCTTTTTGTATTTGTGCATTTTGTCTTTCAAGCTTCCCTCAGCTCCTACTGAAAATTGCTCTTGGGCAGTTAGCTAAGGAGCAAATTTCTCTTTCTCTAGCACATTGTCTGCAGAGACAACAGTGCTTTTTTCCCCTCCTCATACTGGTGCTGAGTTTTACAGGTTTTTCTGCAGTGGTTGCTATTGTACGAAGTGATGAGAAATAGTCTGTTGGAATTGTATCTTAGCGATGAGGAAGAGAAGGAAAGGGCAAAAAACAAAAGAAGAAAAGACAAACTGCTTGTGAAAAAGAAGGAAGAATGAGGGACAGGAGTTATTCCCGTTACTTTACAAATTCAGGAGTTCTCAATGCAGTGTAAGTAACTCTTTATAAGATATCTTTCCAGCAAGAAGGAAGGAATTTTGTTGAAACAGCAATGATTAAGGACCATGCTTGTTTTAATAACTTATTTTTCTAGCTATCTCTTGTTTTGTTAGAGGCATTGGTTTGTACCTATATAAATCAAAATTAGCTTGACTATAAAGCCATATAGTCACATTACTATGGAATGGTGTGATGAGAGAAGGAGAAGATTTGTCATGGAGAGAAAAGAACAGGGAAAGTATCCGTGGCCTTTGATAGACTTCTGCTCTGCTAGCCAGCACAACAAACTCTTTGCCCATTTGAGAGCTGTAGAAGTAACCTGAGTGGAAACCACGACACTCAGCATTATTTGCACCAAAAGAAAAACAACCCCAAAGCAGAATATGATGTTAGAAAACAATTTCTTAATACAGAGTTTTGGCTTAAAAAGGTGGCTTGTCATCCTCAGAGGCTGACCCTGTGGGACTGATATGAACCAACATTTTCTGAGAACTGGAGCATCCATTTGCAGCAATATCATCCACAAGATAAAAGCTCTGCTGTGCTGCTTTATAGCTGTGTCCCTTGAAATTTGTCCATAAGCAGTAGAGTGTTCATCACCTTGTAACTGTACAGATGAATAGTAATACCATAGAAAAACCTTTTAACTAAGCCACTTGTTTTCAGTATGCAAAGATATCTGTTGTTTTTACAGTGTTCTGTGACTTTAGCATAGCTTTCACTTGCAGAGTTTTGGAGTGAGGATTCGGTGTGAGATCATTTAACTACCAAAACATCCAGATTTTTTTTTCACTTTTCTTGTGCAGTAGGTCCTCTGTGTAATGAGTTTGCCAAAGACGTCCCCTTTCTTCAGGCATCTTTTTAAATAATGGAGCCAAAGTCTATAGTTAACCAAAACTGGTGGTGTTCTACAGTTCATTATGCTTTCTTTTTAGGGCAGGAGATAGAACACTAGTCGGAGGAGAAAATGTCAGTTCTGTAGAGAGAAAATGTAATTTCTGTTCTGCAATAAATTCAAAATTTGCACCCTATATGCAAGACCTTCTGTAACCTGTTGTGGTGATAAGCCACAGCAGAAAACAATTAGCGATGTATCCTCTCTGACTTCTATACATACTGATGTACATCTGTGGGATCATGCTAGTCCTTGGTTCTTGAGGAGTCCTTGAGACTCTGTCTGTAACTGTTTGGAAGCCACAGAGCAGCCTTACTGTGGATTCCTGTCTGTCCTGCTCACTTTTATCCCAGAATGCGGAAGCACATTAAGTGGCAATTGGGGGAGGGGAATGGGGTTTGGGTGGGGAGGGAAAGGGACTCATGTTGATGGCATGGTTCACAGAGTTCTTCAGTGTTTAACATTGCTTTAGTGTTTTGGCAGTTTTATTGTATGGGAGAGTCATTTTAGTTTTTAAAGCCTTGTCTATGAAATGAGCATGAAGGGGGTACTTTAATGATACCTTGTGTGTTTTGCTGAATCAATAAGGTTCTTATCCAGTATCTGCCACAGTGATGCAAGGCCAAAAGCATATGTACAGCAACAAAAGAATTCATAGCTCAAGCTAGGTCTGCTCCTAGAGTAAGTGTGCAAGGCAGCATTATGTAAATAGTTCTTTATAAAAGATCTGTTCAATTTTTGTAACCTATTAAAAGAGAGCAAGTGAAATGAGACTGATGGAGTCATGATTTAGACTGTAGAGGACACTTATCAATCTGACAGAATTACCAGCATAATCGCCAAGCTGTAGGGCACGATGGAGGTGACTGTCATCTCAGAACCTGTGGAACTGGGCCTGGAGCAGTGGAAATATCACTGCTGATGGTGGAAACACAGGGCTGGAGCCAACAGAGTGTCCCCACCGGAGCTAACAAGGTTTCTCCAGGTTAGGAAGTAGGTACCTGATCAATGCAGGACAGAAAGACTGGGGGCGGCGGCATATCTTGTCTTTTCCAATCCCATTTTTCCCCGTTGTCCTCCACCACAGAGACAAACACACACACACTTGCAGTTAAGCTGCTGTATCCACATCCACTCAACAGATAAGTACTTGGTTCCCCACACTGTTTATTTTTTCTGCAAAGCTGTTCTATCTACAAAGCTGCAAAATAGATTCTAAAAGACCCCATGCTGTGTGGACGGTATACCTACTGTTATGAAGTGTATCAGTGTACATGGTTCTGTATACACTTTATTTTAGAAACGCAGATTATTGTAGTAAGGTCTTCAATATGCAAGCACGTTTTTGTTGCAACACACTGTACTTGAGTATGAGGGAACTGTAAAGTCTGACCGTGGGCTGAGGGCCCTGTTGTTAAGCATAGCACAATTATTCAGTTGTTCTAATGCCTTTGTGATCTTTTATTTACAGGATCAGCTTTGTGCAATTAACAACTACAACGAATACCAAAAGAAAAAGGCCACTCTGCAAGAATGCGTAGTAGTTGTATATGTTTTTTCAAATGTCAGTGAACTTGTTTGTTCCAGTTGTAGTGCAATCAAAATGCAGAGAATGCCAAGCTGGCAGTCAGAGTGGAAAAGTCATCCTTCTGCTGCAATTTCATGTCTGTGCTCTTGTACTGCTTTATGAATTTTCATCTTCCTCCTCGGTCTTCTGTAATTTGTCTAGCTCCATTCACGAACTTATATGGCCTTCACCATTGTAATACTGGATTTATGGTATTGGAGACAGAAGACTGACAACCACAGGGGACAGAGATGTTACCCCAGGGGCAGTGTAAGAGCGAGGCAATCTAACTGTACTCTCTCTTCACAGTCCCCATCCCTGGTTCCTCTTGTTTCAGCAGCATGAGTGTGTGTGTGGTATTAAGCTCTGGCAGCGCTTCTATGCTAAGAGTGTCCTCCTTGACCTAGATGCACTCTCTGCCTCTCTGTGCTGCTTTTAAAAAGCAATCAAACTGCTCAGGTTCATCTGCTGTGTAATATTTTTGAGTGGTGTTTCCTGTATCTGTCGTCACAACTTCTTAAGCCCTTACATTTTATTCTAACAAAAGATCTAAGAGAATAATGAAAGGATGGAGAGAGTAGGAATAATCAGTATTTCATGGCTTGTTTGTGTGTAAGTCAAAGTCTGAGAAGGACCTCATATGTGTCAGAACTGGGTGGATGCTGTGAAATGAGTTCCTGGGTCGCTGCTGTAGAAATAACTGCAAGCATGTTTTAGCTGCGCAAAGTTAGTAGTTATATTCAAGATGAGTGGATGCAACAGTCTTGTACCACTTTCAAATATTTTAGCTCTATGTAATCAGAAATGTGTACAGCAATGGTACATAGCCAAGGGAAGCTTTTACTGTTGCTACATGTGCTGCACCTACCGCATGAATATGGAAAGTCACCAGAGCACTTTTCACTAACACTAAGTAGATATAAATAAAAGGAAAGCTGTTAAATTTGAAACTGGCAAAATAAATGTCATGAATATGCTTCAGTGTTGAGTGCAAGTAAATAACAGATGTGTTGTCAAATTTATTGGTCTATATTTGTAGCAGTAGAAATGAAATTAAACATGCACCACTGTGGTAATGTAGACAATATTGATATTTCTAGAGGGATTTAATCTGTGGCATTATCTAGAATAAACATTATTCCTACAAGAAAAAATAACTTGTATTCACCATCTCAAATCTATCACTCCTATCCTCACCATGCTTTTTCCCTTTTCCCTGTGTTGCTACTCCTCTCGAGCTTTGGAGGTTGGCTTCCTTATCCCACAGGAGTGGGAGCACAGGAGGCAAAGCTGTGCGTACTTGTGTTCGGCATTGATGGTTGCTGGCTCTGCCTGCCTACTTCAATGCCAGAGTATTTTGTCCCTGCATGTCACTTCCATCAATCTCTGAAAGCCAGGTTCTGGTCTTTTCAGACAACAGTAGTTTGAGAAGGAGGTCTTTTCCTGCTGGTAAGTGGGCGAACGCTTTTCAAGTGGCAACAACTTATGTCTGCCTTGCTAACAACAGGCAACTGCTAATGCTGTCATCTACAGAGTGGGCATATGTGCTTTAACATTGTCACTGGGTGTTAGCAGTGAGCCTGAGGGCAGTTGCATAGCCTTCTCTCCCCTGCTACAAACAGCTCTGTTGTAGTTTCACTTCTCCATGCTTGAGAGAGGATGAGTTGTCAAAAGCTAATCCTACACCTTAGAGAGTTAAAGAGCCTAAAGAAGTGGAGGGGGAAAAAATCATGAAAGTAAAACAAAGCAAAGAAATCGTGTAAACAAATTAATTGTCTGGAAGTGAAGTGTATGTTTGTAATTTTGCCCTTGTTGAAGGGAAATTGAAGTTCATTATGTTCACTGAGTGATTTAAAAGCTCTTTCCTGCACAGCATCACCTAGAGAGAGAAAGAAGGGGAGGCCCATTTGAAGCTCACGCATTGGCTGCAGCTTCAATTAAAACAGGAATTCATTACTGGAAACCTCCAGAGAGAAGGTTGTTACTTCACTCTTCAGTTTCGGGAGGAGGCTGCATTTTCTTTTGCTGATTCACTCTTTTGTTTTAGTGTGAAGCCTTATCTTTTATACTAAAAGCATTGCATTTTTGCTCATGCTAGTAATAATCTTGAGATGCTGATAAAGTTAAGACACGTGAAACCATATTTAGGAGGCAGACTGTGCTATTTTTTGCCAGTATTTACTGTGTTATTTATGTGAACAGAGATAGCATCACACATGGAGGGAAGGGAGGGGACTTAGAAAATTCAGTTTACCTCATGTTACAAATTCTAGGGTTGATGCTGAGTGAATCTGATCACAGAATAGCAATTAAATATTTCTAATTAGGTACATATGTATTATTTCAAAATCCCACAGTGTACTCATGAGCGTCTTCAGTTGCCAAGTGCGAATGCCTTTAATATATCTGACCGTTGATGTCTGGCAGATGTCCAGGCTATGTTCCATTTAGGACCATGGAAATGTGTAGGGAGGGGTAGGATCCCCTTTCTCTGAACTAGAAAGGACATAACTGTTGGAAGGAAAAGTAGATGTTTTGGGGAAAGCTTTTGATTTTAAATTTTATTTCAAAGGCTTTCCAGGTTGTCTGGGCAGGAATGCTTAACAAGCCTACTGTAGAGAAGTGAGCTCAGGGTTTCAGCTTGTTTCATGCAGCTTGTTTTATGTCTTATCCTTTCTCTCTTCCTCCCTGTGATAGGAAGCCCACTGGGGTTTTATTTTTCTGTGAAGCACCCACAGATGGTTGCCTTGTCCCTTCTTTTTGTTCATTGCGAGTGCAAAGACACAGCTAAACAAGAAGAGCACAGCCCCCTTCCTGGAATTAGCAGATATTAAAGCAAATGCTTTTTCCAAAAGAAAGATGTCTGGCGCTTCTCCAACCCTTTCAGCTAGTGCAGTATGCCTGAGGCTGTGCCACACATACGTCTCTGAAATATTATAGCCCACAGTTTTGGACATCAGAGTGCTCCAGGGAAGGAAGTGTATGTCTGTATATGCACAGATGTATTAGTCCTCTGTGGCCGGTAATATACACTGATTAATGGGCACTGGATATGGGTCAAGAATTCTCTAATTGGAAATGTTAATTTCTTAAAAGAGGGAAAGAAAAAGCCCCCAAAACACCCAGGTGAGTATTTTATTTTGGAGACACTGTTGAAAGCAACCAAGTGGATTTTGGGTGGAAAGCTGTCTAGCTTCCTGAAGGGCACCCATCCAGCTGCCTGTATGCCATCTCTTTTCCCTTCTTTTCTGATATTTTAAAGAAACTGCCTGGAAAGGTCCCGAAAGTATGGGATAATGATTACTTCTTGACAACTGCACTGACTGGGATCTTGTGACATGGAGATCTACAGACTACTAAGTTCCCAGTTTCTTTGTGGCTGAGGCTACCAGTGCCATGAAATACAAAAGTACCACATACAGAGATGCCTGGGAAAAGCTTCTACATTTTTTTAGACATCTAGGGAAAATGGGAAGCGTATTCTATTTAGGGAGCGAAAATATTTTTTGCACCAGGAAAGTGTTTGTGCTTCTAAAGTGAAATACTTTTTAATTTCTACAAGAAACTCTTTTATGAAAGTGATGATGAAGTTGGGGTTTATCTTCCTTTTCCCCTAGCCTTGATTTTTTTTTTTTCCTACAAATATGAAATTAATTTTCTTCTCATTTCAGGGCACATCCAGGTATAGTAATGCATTTGTCTCAAATGAACACATAAATATTTGTCTGCTGTTGTAATGCAAAGAGTTCTAAGGTGTTTTACATCATCTGAACCCAGTAGTCTCGGGGATGCAAGTCAGAGGAGTGCCAGAGAGGAAGAGTGCTTTAGCCAGGACTCCATAGCAGAACCGTTCTTCTCTGTTCTGAACACCTTCTTTTCACATACCTGTTTTGTCCTCCAGCCATTTCTGACTCTTGATCATTCCTGTGGCAGAAGACCCGAAGGCTGGGCTGGAAAATGCAATTCACAGAATCACAGAGTGGTAGGGGTTGGAAGGGACCTCTGTGGGTCATCTAGTCCAACCCTCCTGCCGAAGCAGGGTCACCTATAGTAGGCTGTACAGGACCTTGTCCAGGCGGGTCTTGAATATCTCCAGAAAACGAGACCCCACAACCTCCCTGGGCAGCCTGTTCCAGTGCTCCGTCACCCTCAGAGGGAAGAAGTTCTTCCTCATGTTCAGACGGAACTTCCTGTGCTTCAGTTTGTGCCCGTTGCCCCTTGTGCTGTTGCTGGGCACCACTGAAAAGAGCTTGGCCCCATCCTCCTGACACCCACCCTTCGGATATTTGTAAGTATATATCAGGTCCCCTTGCAGCCTTCTCTTCTTCAGGCTGAACAAGCCCAGCTCCCTCAGCCTTTCCTCGTAGGACAGATGCTCCAGTCCCCTCACCATCCTCGTAGCCCTCCGCTGGACTCTCTCCAGTAGCTCTTCATCTTTCTTGAACTGGGGAGCCCAGAACTGGACACAGTACTCCAGATGGTGCCTCACTAGGGCAGTGTAGAGGGGAAGGAGAACCTCGCTCGTCCTGCTGGCCACACTCCTCCTAATGCATCCCAGGATCCCATTAGCTTTCTTGGCAGCCAGGGCACACTGCTGGCTCATGGTCAACCTGTCATCCACCAGCACACCCAGGTGCCTCTCCGCAGAGCTGCTCTCCAGCAGGTCCACCCCAAGCCTGTACTGATGCATGGGGTTGTTCCTCCCCAGGTGCAGGACCCTGCACTTGCCCTTGTTGAACCTCATCAGGTTCCTCTCTGTTGAACTTTCCAGCCTGTCCAGGTCACACTGAATGGCAGCACAGCCTTCCGGTGTGTCTACCACACCTCCCAGTTTGGTGTCATCAACAAACTTGCTGAGAGTACGCTCTAACTCTTCATCCAGGTCGTTGATGAGGAAGTTAAACAAGACTGGGCCCAGTACTGACCCCTGGGGGACACCACTAGTTACCGGCCTCCAACTAGACTCAGCGTCGCTGATGACAACCCTCTGAGTTCTGCCGTTCAGCCACTTCTCAATCCACCTCACTGACCACTCATCCAGCCCACGCTTCCTGAGCTTCCCTAGGAGGATATTATGGGAGACTGTGTCGAAAGTCTTGCTGAAGTCTAGGTAGACAACATCCACGGCTCTCCCCTTGTCTACCCAGCCAGTCATGCCGTCGTAGAAAGCTATCAGATTGGTCAGACGTGATTTCCCCTTGGTGAATCCATGCTGACTACTCCTGATAACCTTCTTTTCCTCCACTTGCTTGTTGATGATCTCCAGGATGAGCTGCTCCATCACCTTTCCCGGGATGGAGGTGAGGCTGACCGGCCTGTAGTTCCCTGGGTCCTCCTTCTTGCCCTTTTTGAAGATTGGAGTGACATTGGCCTTTCTCCAGTCCTCGGGCACCTCTCCTGTCCTCCAGGACCTCTCAAAGATGATGGAGAGTGGCTCAGCAATGACATCCACCATCTCCCTCAGCACTCGTGGGTGCATTCTATCAGGCCTGTACAAACAGGAAGCATAGGTGGATTTGTGCTAGACAGCCAAATTTTTGGAGGAGGTGGCATGAGTGGGATTTTGAAGTTTTCCCTCTCAATGGGGTGGTGAACTCTAGATTTATGATGACAGGACACTAATCAGGTTCTTTAATGGTGGGGTGAGGATGGGGTTGATTAAACCGGAGAGAACAGAAAGATTTTTTCAGTGCAGTCTATTACCTGACCTATGTATTTAGCTCTTCCTTCTGTGTCTTTTGATTTTTATTTTTGTTTTTACTGTTATGTCCTTGGGTCTGGGCTATCTTTTCTAATACTTGCACAGCACGATTGTGTCCTGAACTGTGGTCTTTTCTGTGTTACAGCAGTATAAATATTTAATGATGATAACAACACAGACCATGGTTATCCCTTGATATTTGGCAAACATAAAGTTGGAAATTTTATTACTTCAGCAGATTTATCTGTCTTTCCAAGAGGACTACAAGTACCAGTCATTTTGTCTGTAGTATATATCCTGCCTTCTTTCACCCCTACCCAAAAAAAAAAAAAAAAAGAAAGAGAAGCACATGGAAATGAGTGTTTGAGGGGATTGTTGTATAAGGACACATGAAGCAAACTGTTTTTGTGCTGGGAATAAAGAATTTTAGAAGATATAGAGGAGAACAGAGGAAATGGAATATGATTGGAGAAGGTGAGATTGTGTTTGCAAGATGATGAAAGGACGGAATCAAATTTAAAGATCATTTAAGATGTATACAACATGGATTGGGTGCAGTCTAGCAAAGAGTGTGCAGCTTTGTGTTTCTACATTTGCCAAGACATTCAGGACAGTTATTAGACACTTGGAAGTATTTCTTTCATGCCATTTTTTTAATGTTTTGGTGAAGATGCTCTAACTTTATTTTTATTGGAAAATTTGTGATGAGACAGCACTGACTCACCTGAGCCATGTGGATAATTTTATTATTTTTTATCAATAACACTGTAATGCAATGGAACCTTAATAATGAAACAAGGAGTTCATTGTCCACCTTGGAAAGAGACCGTGAGATATTCCCTGCCTTTGTGAACTTATGATGTAAGCATAAGGTAAGAGGCAGGCAATGAATGAAGCGCTTCATGTGCATGAATGAGTGTGCATCAGGGTGCACAGAGACACAGAGATAGTAATGACTGTTATGAGAGTCAACAGGCAATAGTTTTTGAAGATAATGAATTCTTCATTACTTCTACTGTTAAGTGACTCTTTCAGCAACTGTGTATCCTCTCTTGTAGGATACCTCTTTAGGCATCAGTACTGTGAGAGTTCCCAATCTCCTGGAAATACTTGAATGTATTTCAGAAGCAGAGCGAGTATAGTCCAGGGTCTGTAGGGAGCAGCCTGGGGAAGGTGATGTTTAGCATGTTTGATCTGAGTACATATTCTAGACTGGTTTCCAGTTAGAGCCACAGGCCTGATGGGTTACTGCTTTTTCTTTAGTATTTCTTAGCTTTCTGTGTTAGTGTTTTCCCTCTTGAATCTTTAAGATACAGATTATTTGGTCTTGCTAGCCTTAGTTCTCACTGTATGTTTTACCCTTTAGTCTTTCTGCAGTCTTCCCCCTAGCTTTCTCAGCTGTTTGATGCAAGCTTGTACAACTGTGTCGTATCGGAGATAGGCCTTAGATCTCTGATACACAGTTAGAAAAATTTGTTGAGGACAGCGAGGGGGAAAGCTTACAGCAGGAGTTACATGGGAAGAGGGTTACACATGCCAAAGAATAGGTTTCTCTTGGGAAGGGATGGTGAACCGCTTGGCTAGGATTTTTAAAGTTAGTGCATGACTGGGGAATTGTCCATGTCAGGATAGTTGTGGCAGGTTCTTGGTGTGAAAGAATAAGCAGTGGCATTGTCTACATTAGCGAGCTGGATGGCAGAACAAGAGAATATCTCTAAAGTGAAAGAGTTGTTTCTGAGGGTGATGCAGTGCCCATATGGGCTGTTTCTGGGCTAATTTTAATGTGAGCTTGAGGAGCAAATCCCTGCCCATCATAGGAGTATGTTAGTTATGTTAGAGCTTGTCTTTCAGCTCACTCATTCCGTGGTGTGAAGCAAATCCTCAGAAGTGGGGACTAACTGGATGATTTTCTTCAAGATGCACTCCATGCACCACTTCCTTGGCTGAACTAAAAGTGACGTATGCAATAACTTTGTGATATATTTTGCTTCTCTTTTGAGTCATGCCCTAACTACTAGCCAACATATATTCTTGCAGTCACTACTCACAATTAGATTGTACTGTAGAATTGTCATAGATGAAAATTCTACTTTGCAGGAGGGATTTGGGGCTTTCATTCTTTAACCAGTGCTTTTATTCTGATTGTTACTTTAGGGCTTGGTCACTCATTCCCTACATGGTATGCATAAATGCTCAGAGTTCTGTTTGCTGTTGCAAAATTAACACCACACAAACTTCCTTGTGTGATAAAGCAAATCTGATTGTTAGTTTTATATTAAATAGTAAGTGTAAACACAGCCGTAGAAAATCCACTTTTATACTAGGCCATTCTAGGGCATGCATCTTGGAGGTACTTGCCTCTTATTCATCTTAATACTTCATAGGTTCAATGTGACTTCAGATCATCTGACCTGAAGTAGTCTTTATAGCAAATGTCTTGAGGGTGGTAGCCAAGGGAGAGCTAGCGAGTTGTGAAAGAAAGTACAATGTATTTGCAGGCTGTTGGTGAATTGTGATAGCCTTAAGTGTCCATAAATCCCTGGATGTTGGCCAATGCTGCTAGACTGTTGTTTTTCAGATGTCTGAAGTTAGGTTGATTAGTTATTGCCACAAATGCCTGCCATTGATGGATATGTTTCTATGACTAATAAACAAATGTAACTCAAGATGCCCCCATAGCAGAAGGGCTAAGGGTGTAAGATGTTAGTGGATACTCTAGGACTGATCCTACAATCCATACTGTAATAAAACTTGCAGAGACCAAGCTGTGTTTGTGCAGACTTGAAGTGGAACCTAGTTTGGTGTTTCTGGTGCACAATGTGAGTAGTCTTGGATGTTTTCTGAATTCATCTTCAGCTGTCTTTCTCTCCAACTTCAGCCAAAGGATGTAGGCTATGCACATGGCACTCTCAATACATAACTGTAGAGAAGGGGGAAAAAAAAAGGGAAAAAAAACCCCAAACAAACTGGGAGGGATGGTGATTCAAGGTGAAATTTTTTCCTTTAGAATGAAACATGCTAGTGTATTATCTGTGGGGCCTGAGGGGTGATACAACGGGTCCCAGGAGAGCTCTGAGCTGCTCAGAATTAAGAAAATAAATCCCAGTTGCCAATTCAGGCTCTGCAGCTGTGACCAAGAATGAGATAGATTTTCTTTTCCACTAGATTTACTCTCTGATATCCGAGTTTATCACTCAAGCCAAGACTATTCATCAACCTTCCTGTCGATAATCCAAGCCTAAATCGGCAAGCTACACTTTTTATGATTCACTCCTAAAAAACCCACAAGAGTTTTCCTGCTGCTTTTGCCTCAGATTTAGATAAAGGGAAGGAACATAGGTATGAGGAACTGTTGTCCATTGAATGGTCTCCAAGAAGCACTGAAGATGATCTGTGTCATGATGCACAGTCTGCAAAGGCTGCCAGCTAAGCCCTAGTGGCTAGTGAGCTGTAGTATTTCCCTCTCATTGCCATCTGTTTAATGGCCATCCATTTAAAAACGCCAGCGACGAATGAGCGAGTAAGTCCAGTTGCTACTGGAGAAGGGTTGATGTTGCAAAAATGGATGCAATGGTTGCCCCCTTAGACAATCTCATTACTATAAGAACCATGGTGACCTGGCTCCCTTTTTAGCCTTGGAGCAGATGCGTATGTCCCTGGCACAGCACAGGCACATGGCCACAGTATTATCACACAAGCAGTGATGGCTGCTGTGGACTCCATCGTAGCAGAAGTGCTGGGATCATACGTGGATGTTAATGAACAGGCAGAAACCCCATATTTGGAGGTTGATACTAAAAGTCCTGTGGCTGACACTCTGCTGACTTCTGTTGTCCTAGATTAATCCTGACCCAGCCTCTGCCCTTTGATTAATAGCATATGTGGTGGGTTGACCTTGGCTGGATGCCAGGTGCCCATCAAAGCCACTCTATCACTCCTCCTCAGCTGGACAGGGGAGAAGAAAAGTAAGGAAAGGCTCATGGGTTGAGATAAGGACAGAGAGAGATCACTCAGCAATTACCATCGTGGGCAAAACAGACTTGACTTGAGAAAATTAATTTAACTTATTACCAATCAAATCAGAGTAAGGTAATGAGAAATAAAACCAAATCTTAAAAACACCTTCCCTCTACCCCTCCCTTCTTCCTGGGCTCAACTTTACTTCTGATTTTACTCTACCTGCTCCCCCTGAGCAGCTCAGGGGGACAGGGAATGGGGGTTGTGGTCAGTTCATCACACGTCATCTCTGCTGCTGCTTCCTCCTCAGGGGAGGACTCCTCGCACTCTTCCCCTGCTCCAGCGTGGGGTCCCTCCCATGGGAGATAGTCCTCCATGAACTGCTCCAGCATGAATGCTGGGTCCCTTCCACAGGGTCACAAGTCCTGCCAGAAAACCTGCTCTGGCGTGGGCTCCTCTCTCCCCAGGTCCACAGGTCCTGCCAGGAGCCTGCTCCAGCACAGGCTTTCCATGGAGTCACAGCCTCCTTTGGGTGCATCCACCTACTCTGGCATAGGCTCCTCCACAGGATGCAGGTGGATCTCTGCTCCACCATGGGCTGTAGGGTGACAGCCTGCCTCACCATGGTCTTCACAATGGGTTGCAGAGGAATCTCTCCTCTGGCGCCTGGAGCACCTCATTCCCTCTCCTTCTTCGCTGACCTTGGTGTCTGCAGAGTTGTTTCTCTCACGTATTCTCACTTCTCTCTCCTGCTGCAATTGCTGTTGCACAGGTTTTTTCCTCTTCTTAAATATGTTGTCCCAGAGGTGCTACCACCTTCACCAATGGACTTAGCGTTGGCCAGCAGCAGGTCTGTCTTGGAGCTGGCTGGCATTACCTCTGTTGGACATAAGGGAAGCCTCCTGCAGCTTCGCACAGAAGCCACCCCTGTAGCCCCTCTGCTACAAAACCTTGCCATGCAAGCCACAATACAGCGTAACAGTCTGCACTTTTAGTAGCTGCTTCCTGAATGTTGCAGGTCTCAAAGAACACTGGAATCTCTTAACAACAGCTGAGCATCTGGGGTTTGTATGCAGCCAGATTTTTAGTTCAGGGAAGTTGTGAGATGAAAGGGGATAAACATGCCAGGGTGAAGGTCCTGAACCTGTTAGAGACAGCATTGTCTGTCATCGGCATCAGCAGCTCCCTCTGCTTTGCCCTGCTCATCTTCATCTTCCCTAATTGAGATTTTGCCAGTGACTTAAGCTGCTCAGGATCTCAGAGTCTACGTGTATCCTGTCTGCTTACAGTGTGAATGAGCCTTTCTGGTTTGTCATTAGCAGCAGGTGCTGCTTGTTTTCCTTTTTCTGTTGTCACTGACAGACAAGAAATATTTATACGCCTCCCCACTGCCTCCAGCCCTACAGTAAGTACTGAAGAGTGAGGCATTCTCCAGACCACCTGCCTGCTGCCAGTGGAGCCAGGGTCAAAACCCCCTGAGGGTGCCGGAGGCTTGTAGAGAGCTGTCTGATGTAGAGCGTCTTGTGGCGTGAAACTGCTTTGTGAGCCGTGATAGACAGTTCCGCTGGGCTGCGCTGCAGTCTCAGGACATCTCGTTTGCTGCCTCTGGCGTGGTTTTGATAGGAGAGGGCGAGGCTTCAGATTTCTCAAACGCTCTGTGGCAGGGATGGAGGGGTAAAAGGAGGGAAGAAAATTAGAAAGTTGAAGGAGTAAGGAATGTCTATATAAATAAAAACCGGGAGGTGGGAAAGCAAAAGAAACCAGTCAAGCAAAGCAAATGGAAACAGTTTGATCTAGGAGAATTTTTCTTTCAACCAATGTGCAAGAGGGGAGCCATTAAAAATTCCTTTCAGTAAGCACTATGTTATATTAATGGGACTGGTGGAAGTACAGCATTAGTGAGATGATGAATATGAGGGTTTTGAGCTTTCTGGCACTTCAGGATTATATTAACATCTTGAAGAGTGATGAGAGAGAACCTGGGATGCTGCTGTAACTGCAGTGCTGTCCCTCTCGGCATTCCTCAAGGAAATGGATTTAGTCTTGGCCATGGGGAAAGGGAAGTGTTGAAGTACGAGCTGCTTGCTGAGGTGCTGCAGGCTTGCTGAGTTGGGGTTGAAACGGAGTGAAGTGGAATGGCTTTATTAATATGTCCTTGAAGTATACCTTAGTATGGCTGTGAGTTTGTAAACATACCAAGCTAATAATGGCATTTGATTCCAGCAGTGGGAGTAGCACAGCTTGGGCAAAGAGGCAGCATGTCATCTCCTCTTGCTCTAAGTACCAAGCAGTGACCTCAAACAACTACTTGTTTGTCAGCTCCAGTTCTCAAAGGCTTCAAGAGGAGTAACTGGCTGGTGGGAAGAGCCCATTCCTGTGTTTTAAAAATAATTTTCCTGGTGGTGAGGTCTGAGCCAGTAATCTCCTCAGCTGGGAAGGCAAATGTTCACTGTTGCCTACAGCAGTGATATTAGGAACTCAAAGCATGTTCCCAGCTGTCACTGATTTACTGACTGGCTGCTTTTAGTCTCCCAAAATCTGCATCTCAGGTGAGGAGGTGGAGTAAATTCAGTGGAGTTGCCTCAGAGGTGAGTTTGGTCATTACTACACCTGAGGACTGCTGTACGTGGAGAGATACCTTACGGCCATGTACGAATTTACCCATCTTCTCTAGGTTTCTTGATTTAATTGTATTATGAAATTATCTCAGCTGATTAAAGGTACTTCTTTGTTCCTGTGGATAGAATAGTTGCAAATTGTCGAGGCAACTCTCAGCTTGACTGGCTCTCTTTTATTCTGGCATGCTCTGTAGTTGAACTTACCAGCAGACAAGCCTTTTTTGTCCAACAGGTGAGGACTGAAGCATGCTATAAGCTTTGCTATGGTATACTTTTCTTGTGAATCACAATTTCCTGCAAGAAGTACAGTCAGAATAGCACTTCTTGTCCTCTTTGAATTCCCATGATAAATACAAAAAGTGCATGTGTTTTACTCTGCGCCTCTGTGATTTTGAGTTATGATTTTTCTTAGTCTGTGTGCTAGTCCTGCTATTGCACCCTGCTAGTTCCTCTGATGATATTCTGATTCTTCCACTGTACCGCTGTAGTCACTGGAGTTATAATGATGAAGACAAGTTGCTGAAACAAACTCAGGTTTGGTCTTTGTGTATTTGGATCCTTGTCTTTCTGTTGTGCCAGTCTGCAAACTACTTCTCATGCCCTCATTACAGTCTTCCTCACCTGCCTTAGACCTTGATTTATTTCCCCACCGCCACCCCTTGATCCCTTCCACCCCAACAAAAGCTTCTGGTGGAATACTTTGGCTTCAGAAAACTTATTTGCCTTTTCTTTATTTATTTACTGGAAGTTCTCTGATTTGTCCCGGCTGGTAATTGCCCACGTCATCTCTGTATCGACTGCTTTTAGAGCTGCTGAGCTCTTATTACTGCAGCTCACTGGGGGGAGAAAGAGAAGAGTGAAAGATCCAGGTCAGCATGGTCTCAACAATAGATGAGTCTCATCAAATCTCTTTTCTCCCAGCTGCTGAATAACAGCTTTACTAGTTTTAAATAAAACAAGAAAAAGAATGTGCAATGTGGAGAAGAGTAGGAGGAGGAAAAGAGACAAAATCTTGTATGTTTAGGGGAAATAAAGGTAGAAGATGGGGTCTGAGCTACTTGGGCCAGTGAGAAAAGTGGAGAATACCTAGCTCCAAGGTGTGACAAAGCAGCATGATGATTTGCTGTCCCACTGACAAAAACCCTCTTCTCCAGTACAGCTCCCATCGTAAGGGAAAGAAAACAGTAATGGAAAGAACCATTGTCCTGGTCATAGCCCATACAGGATGCAATACTGTTAGGGGTTTGCGTGGCAAGGCTTTGGTCGCAGGGCGGGATATAGTGGTGGCCAAAACAGATACTCATTACATACTCAATACTGCTCACTTCCGAGATGTAATAAAAGGACCTGAGATGCTAGGTGTTACAATCTCTGCTCACTAGATCTAAACCAGTTTCCCTTCATAGATATGTGTGCCTGTACCAAACATTGCTGAGTATAGGGGCTCATATACTTTAAAGAAACAAAAATGTCTCAATTGTAGGTGTCTGTTGAGCAGTGTTGCCTTTGTTATTGAAATAAAAAGGTCACTTGTGCCATTGATCTTGGTAGTGTTTAGCACAGTGAGAGCTAAGACAGGTTGTTTTATGTGGAGATGGGTACTCTGTGGTGTGGGAAAGCTGACAAAGCTGCCAGAGAGCAAAGGTCACAGTCCCAGCACAGTCGTGTGCTCGCCACAAGCAGCCTCTCCTCCCTGGTGGATTTATGGCTGCAATGCTTCTTCCTGCAACAGTGACAACTGAGAAGGCTCTGGAGTGCTGAACCTGATATGAAGCTCTTTTAAGGGTTCTCGTATAAGAATCTGCAAGAGATTGATGGGCTAGAAATCTCGCCGGAATGTATTTCCCTCAGGAAGTTGTCATTGTAATCTAATTTGCATTTGATCTGTCTATTCCTTTACATGCTCCCTTTTTCTTTTTTTCTACAGACCTACTAGCACATAAACTTAGGGTTATCTGACTCTGACAAACCCTTCTCCACAGTTCTACCTCCAACATTGTTCTAATCGGGAACATACTTGTTTCTGTTAAGAAAAAGCAGGACCCTTTGTAAGCTTTGTTTGAAAATTTAGTCTGTTCCTTAGTTTGTCAAATTGGGCAGTCATCTTTTCCCAAACGTTGCATATCCACAGAGACACTCCAATGGCCTACAGTTGATGCAGTTGCAGAAGCTAGCACAGCCTGAGCACCACCACACTTATCCTTTAAGGAGGGGTAGGTAAGGGGCACACTGACCTGTGGGTGTCCCAGGATATTTCCTTGAAGGACAACTGACATTAGAAAATAGTGGATCTTGGTATGCTTGGCAATTCAGCTCTATTTTTCAATAGTGGTCGGTGGAGTTTGTGTGGAAGAGAATGTCTAGTTTTGTGGATGTTCCCTTTTGTTGGAATAGACTTAACTTGTACAACGTGTATGTTTAACTTTTTGGGGAGTATGAGGTTATGTTTTGAATTGAACTGTGTATTTGTTATATTCTTCAGAGCAGAGAGGCAGCAGGCTGTTCTTGGTGTTACACCAGTTGTCAGTGCTATGCATTTCCACCTTGGAGAACCTAGAAAGTGCCTTATTCTTATCACACAGGATGTTTTCCACGTGTCATTTGTATGCCAACATAATCATTTAATGGTCCCTTTCTGCTCTCCTTTCTTCTTTCTAACTGGAAGGAAAACTACAGTATTTTGGAGTTAGGTAGCTAAAGTCAGTTCTACAAACAAACTGCATTACTTCAGTGTCTTTCTGTTTTCTATCAGTGGAAGAAAATGGCTTCAAGTCATGACTGGTATGCAGTAGCCATCCTCCGAAATAGCTCTGTGCCATCCTGACTTCATAGCTTGGGGAAAGAAAATTGTAACCCAGATGGCATCAGGCAGCAGCCAGACAAAACTGAATTGCTTAAGTAGTGTGTTGGTTTCTTCTTGAATTGCTCAAAAGAAAGAGGGCTGGGGATTGTAAATGTTGCAATGTTATGCTAGCGGGGCAGATGTCCAATAAACACTGTTGGAGTTATTGAGAGCACCGTGGGATTATGTGCAGATACAGTTTGCTTCTTGAGTTCTTCTGTGCAGCTGGATGCACTCCTGAAATTAGGTTTTCTTCTGCAGTTGTGCAAGGGATCTATATGCATGTGTGTGCATGTACAAAACCCATCACTATCTCCCAGCTAACATCAGGGGAAAGAAGTAACAGAAGTTGGGGGGATAAGTATTGGCTTTTAGCTTTTCTAAGATTATTTTGTATTCTTCCTCAGACTTTTAACCTGCAACTGAATACAAGTAAGAGTAAGCAGACAAAGATTTTGCTGGGATCAGAAAGCCATGCTGGTTATTTTTCCACTTGCAGCTGTAATAAAGGCCTCGTGTTTAAATGACACTTCTTTTCATAGAGTATAGTGCAAAGGAGAGCAATCTCTTCTATAGATGCATTGCTTCAATGAGATTTATGAAATGAGAACTGTTGTGCCATTCAGAAAAGGCAGTCTGTTTGGTTCAGATGTATACAAAGGAGATGTCAAATGAAAAGTTGAATTATAAGCCTTGCATAATAGGAACTATTATTCTCAAGTTTTGGATGTAATTTAGTAACAAATGCTATAACGGATGTTCCTTTGACACAATCTTCTCTTAGGATATTCCTGGACTCTACAAAAGTCATTGGATTTGGAGCTATCCAGTATTTGCAAGATTTATTTGTGATGAAAGCAAAGGTTTTACAAATTACTTTCTTTGATACTGTCCCGCTAGGTACAGATTAAAGTTTGCTGTTAAGGGTACATTCTGCACAGCATGAGGAGTGCCATATCATGATGTTCATGCATTGACTTGCATAGACTTTGAAATGTCATTCTCCAGCAAAAGCTGCTTCCTACAGTATTCCCTTCTTGTGTTGCAGACAGCTGGTAGAAGGGAACCTGTCTCTGTGTTCCCCGTGAGGTAATGCACACTCCAGTGTGAATGGATGGAGTAAAAAGTGCTTTGCTGCATGAAACACTAAATGAGACCAAAGTGGTTTTACGTTTCTTTGCACTATTTCGTTTATGTACATGCTACAAATGATTTGCAGATGTGTAAGCATCTGCCAGTCTGGAAAGCTAGCCTTTTGTTCTAAGTGTTTAGCAGCCATTTCCTGCTGTAGTTTGGTATGGACAAAGTAGTATCCAGCCTGAACCAAAACGGAACTGAAACCTTTTGGGCAGGAAAAATCTGATAAGCTTTAAGGGCGAGGGGATGCCAGGTGGGCAGCTCTGCATCTTCTGATTTGTTTTTAGTGACATGGAATGGCAGCAAGTGGTATAAACAGGTGAGAGGTTTCAGATAAGTGCAGTGTCATAGGAGAGGTACAATTTGTATGTATTTACTGTTTCTTCAGTGCCTTTGTAACCAGGAAACAAAACAGTTTCAGAATCCTGTTTTTCCTAGATGTTCATGTTCAAGCTGTCCTGCAATCTTGCTGGTGCTGCTGTGCGACACTTCTATATGTCCTCACATTCTTTCTTCTCTCCTTACACACAGTTTCAAATTTATTTCTCAGGGTTTGCTACTTAGAGCAGACGTTTGTGTGCTTGGGAGACGATTCTATTCCAGGAAGGGTAGTATATTAAATCTTTTGCTAAACTAAAACAGGCAATTTGAAGTCCATCTCCCAGATATTCTGTTTACAGCAAAGACTGGGGAAAACAGGTCACTACATGAAAAACGTGAAATCTTCTGCAGCCAGTTTTCAGTCTCATCAGAAAGCTCAGATTGCTCCCACTGTATCTGAGGGTGTTATTTACACATAAGCATCATATGTAATGTACAAGTGGAGTGATATTAATAGGGGGCTGTTGGCTTGTAATGACATTTAACATGGGTGAGAGTGAGAAAGAGGATGAGTTTCCCACAGCAAGATCTTGAGCTGCCACTGCTAAAAAGACAGCTGGGTTCACAGGGCATGCTATATAATAGCACGATAGCGATTATTCTGACAGGGAATCTGTATTGTCAGACTGCTGTTACTTTGGGTTGTCTAGGAAGATTATACCTTGCCAGGCCAACTGAAGAGTTTTCATAACAAATAAATGGCACACATAGTGTCTGTTTCCCATTTTCCAGTAAATCTTCCCAGTTAGTTCCCTGACTGCGTTTGGCATCTCTATTAGTTCCCAGGAATGAACCCTCATGTTGTCACTGAGCATAGTCCTGTCCTGTAAAGGACTGGCTTCAGGTGGGAGCTCCTTGCCTGAGCGCTCGCCAAGGCTGCAGGAACGCACATCAGTGCTGCAGGAAGCACAAGTACAACGTTGTCACTGTGATCTAGATGGTGGTAGGTCAGGTGGTTTCTCTTACTGACATATCTTGATTTCTTTCCTTTAGAATTGGGGGTGGAAAAGACCTGTGGGTCACCAAGCCCAAGCCATTGCTATTGCAAGTACTTGTATCATTTATTTCCTTTCAATAGTAATACTATAGTAATAGTGTGTCTTAACTCATTGGATTTCTTCTACTGTGTTATTGCAAAGCTGCTACAGAACCCAAGTCCTGTAAAGAGGAGACACAGTTTCTAATTTGCATCCCATAGTGTGTTTTTTAGCCAATGTATAGCCATTTCTCTTTGGGCAGTGTTATCCTTAAGCTTTACTTCTCTTTCTCTCTCCTTCTGCCCATCTTCACTCTAGGGAAATCTAAGGATAGGAAAAGCACAGCTTTTTAGTCTTCATTTTGCTAGCTAAATATTTAGGGTAACATAGGTGTGGAACGTAAGACCTCCTGTTGTGCAATGGTTTCTGATTTTCACAACACCCACTCTTTCTCTTGGCATGGATAGAAACTGCTGTGCCTTGAAAGCAAAAGACTTGTTCTGTGGGGCAAATTAAATTGGCTTACTTTAGGTGCAGAGTAATGTTAAATAGCACTTCAGAAGAATGTACATAGCCCCCCAACCATGTCTTTCTCATTTTAACTGTGTAGCAAGGTGACATAAATGTTGGGGGTTTTGCATTTAATTGTATTGCTTTGATTCTTTTTTTAGTTAGAATTTCTCTTTGGTAGTATTAACATTTAAAGGGTCCATGATTGACAGTAATGGCACAGATGGAGACTGAATTCCATCTTATATGTTGCTATTGTCTGGCTGCAGAGAGTTTTCTGTAAAATTGGGTTAACAGGACACCATCACAAGATCTGGCTGTATTTTGACAGCTATTTCTTCCCCAAGCAGAGATAAAAAAAATGTTTCTTTTCTTCCCTTTTAATGAAAGCTTAACATTTGCACCACAGTTTAGAATGAAAAACATGTCAGGGAGACCTTAGAGCTATCATGGGAGCTGTGATACTGTCTATGCTTGTGATTTTTTTTTTTTTTTTTTTTTTTCAGTCGGCTAGCCTTGGTGTTTTCTAGGTGTTGGGAGGGAAGAAAGAATTGCACAGTGAAATAACCCCAGTAACTTTTTTCACTTTGGATTTACATTTGCATATATCTCAACCTGAGCAGATGCTTATCCTTCACAATAACTGTATCCTCAGCCCAACAGTTGCAGTAAGACTTTGTTTTTCACTGTTACTCTGTTTAAAACAGCATAACTAGGAGGTTTTCATTAAAAAAGAATGAAATCAGATTTACGCAGAGATCACTGAAGTCTTAGAGTTGATTCTCCTGCTTCTTAAACCAATATGAATAAAGTTTTTTGCATCACTGTGAGTACAATGAAGAAAGAACACAATTTCCACTGTACGGTGATCAGGTCTGAAGCAAAAGTGTCACAATTCATGATGTACCATTTCAAAATGAACAGAAGTCTTAATAGTTATAGCTGGTAACAATTGCTCTAGCTCCCTCCCCCTGCCCAAGAAAAAAGAAAAGACAAAGAAAAGTAGCACTGCAAAATCCAAAATGTGTCATAAGCAACCATAGTTCATTTTTTATCTTGATGTATGTTAATTCTGGCTTGCCTTAGAGGAATTGAGCGTGTGTATGGGTTCTATTCCCTAATGCTTTTAGGTCTTTACATGTTGCTTTCAATCATTTATCTTTGATTTCAATTTTACTTTCATCACCTCTCTCTCCCAGGGTGGGCATGTTGTGTTCACGGAAACTTTTGCACAGATCAAATTCCAATGTTAATATCACCAAGAATATTTTTTAAAGGTTACAGACCTGCATTTCTATCCTTGTAAGAAACCTCTCATGCTTGGGTATTGAAATAAGCTGATGGGTTGTCAGAGTGCAGGTGACTGACGGCTGTGGAAATTGATGAGTTTGGGACAGCAAAAACTGAAGAATATTAAAGACAGACAAAGATAGCCAACCACCCATAATGCATTATTAATAAATTTTTAATGCTGCCAAATGCTCTGTCTCATCATCACAACGTTCAGTGGAGGTACTTGAAGACCAGACTTGATTTCTCTTGTTCAGTTGACAACAGAACCGGGACTGAAAGACTTACAGTAGACCTTCCTGCAAGATGTCTTGTATTCCTTGCTGCTTTGCACTGCAAATAGCTACAGAAAATACTACCTCATCATAGTAAAGACTCTCACAGAACTTTGTCAAAATTTCTCGCTTGTGGTAAGCTGGTCTTGCAATGAAAGGTTAAGAGGCTGATGTACGTATGGAGTTATAGCAAGTCACAGCTGTTTTCCTCCAGTTTCTTCTTAAAAATGGTTAGTGCATTTGGGAGGAAAGAGTGGGGACGAGATTGTAGGTGAGTGACAGGGGAAAAAAAAAAGAGAAGTGGAGTAGTAAATTGCTCCCTCTTTTGCTTTCTGATGACTACTTGGCTCTAATGCTGCCTCTTTCTTCTGCTCGAAGCAGATGCCAGGAATTTCAAGTCAAGCACAGCCATCTTAAACATAAGCAAAATGTTTAAATCCAGGATCAGGTAGAATTCTGGAGGACAAATTCAAAGTGCTGCTTGGGTGACAGACACTTTCCTTGTCTGTCGTTAGCCATTGATCCTGGGTAAAACACACATTATAGAACTTCTCCCTGCACTCTGCTTTTCTCCATTTGTACTGTTTAAAATCCCTTGAGATGACTCCTTTGAAGAGTTTCTGCACATTTCCTCTCAGCTCTACCAGGTTTGTATAAATTGCTCTTTCCAGTACTGAAGCTGCTCAGTAAGGCATCTTGTGTCCTCTGTGTCACAGCATGTACAGGGGAAATAGAAAGGATTTTTGTATGACTGAACCTTGTCTCATGGGCTGAGAGTGACACACTGGCATCATTCCTGCTGTTTTTTGCTAGTCACTTTTTGAAGCAGAACATACAGAAGTTTCAGTGTTTTCATCTGCTGTTATTGCTTTTGGACCAGGCATGTGGGTTAAAGTCAGGCTAATCAGGCCTGGAGGCTTGCTATAGGAACCCCCTGACTTGTAATCCTTTGTCACTTCCTCACCAGGCTGAATCCTCCCTTCTGTCCAGGCAGTCCACTATGGTATTTCTGCTGTGCCATCATTGTAGGGCATTCAGGTCCCCAGGAACTCAGTGGGATTCCCACTTCCTTGCATAGAAACAATTTGTACCTGGTTGGTAGTATCTGTCCCTGTTGTGCATCTACAGGTAATGTGGTTCAGATTGATTCAAGGACTGCTTCCACTCAGAAAATCAAAAGTCCAAGGCTTCTTGCCTTGGGATTTGGAGCTTCATGACACATTCACATAGGGTAGGGACTATCACCTGGTTATAATCATCTGCTAATCACAGAGGTACCTGAACTCTGTGATTGCAGGAGCTGGGAGCTGCTACCTGAGTTCCCAAACAAATATTTGTTTTTCCACTACTCTAAGTGCTGCAGCCAAGTCCAGAATTTCAGGTGATCTTATGCTGACAAAGATGCTACCAATACTCTTCTAACAGCATTGTTCATAGGATCCTGTCATCCTGATGGATTTGGAAGGAGCATTAAGATTTTATATCGACAGGAGTTACCTCACCCATCTGTACAATTTGGTCACCTCTAAAACCAGATGTGATAGTAGTGCACAGAGGCGTTATACTTCAGTATAGGGCAATGAATTGAAGGTAGTGAGAGAGGATGTTCCTTAACAGATACGAAAAGAAAGTCAGGGCTAGGCTGGAACGGGGGACATGATGGGTGCTGATCTTTTCAGGACTTTGCATGTCTCTTTCCATCATCTAGGAAAGCTGTTAATATACTTGATCTTTTCTGCCCACAAAGCACCTCTGAGTCTCATCCCTAGCAGACGTGTATACAGCTGCATAGAAGTTTGAATAAATATTCCTTTGGAAAAAAAATCCTGCTTCTTGACCGTTCAAAACGGAGGAAGACTGACTTCCCGTTTGCAGTCACTAAGAAAGGTTTTCAGTCAATCCTCAACCACAGTCCAAGTAGGAGGATCCGACTCAGGCACAATAGGCTGTCTACTGGGAAACTGATCAGTCAGCAAAGCTGCCTTTTTTCGTTCTTCTTTCTTTCAGCAGACTTACCTTTCTTCCCAGAATGGAGGAGGAAGAAGAAACCTACACAGCAGGGAATTGTGCAAAAACGGGTTTATTCTTTTCTGGCCAATTTTAAGGAAAAGGGCAAAGGCAGGTAGAATTGCTTCAGTTTGGGAATGTTGGATAAAGGCTTGTCCCACTCTGGCACTACCTTATAACTTTTGATCTGGACCGAAGGGCAAAAGGGAAGGAAAGATAAAGGTAGTTAAATTAGAATCATAGAATTATAGGTAGTGCTAACCCATCACTTCATCCTTTCCAGTTTTGGGATGGCTTGTTACTTCACACTCAGCATTAATTTAGTCCCCGAACAGTGACTGCAGAACCCTGAAATCCCAAATTTCCTGAAAAGTTCAATGTCCTGGACAAGAGAGGGTTTCAACTAATGGAAACAGAAAGAGCAGAGAGCTCCCTCCTGCCCCCGCCAGTCAACCCTTATTCATAAACTGAGCATGATGTCTATGGTATGGAATATTTCCATTGACCACCTTGGGCTATTTATGTGGCTATGCTCCCTCCCAGTTCCTGCACACCTGCTCATTAGCTGAATATGAGAAACTGGAAAAGGTCCTTGATTTCATAGAAAAAAATGAAAACATCAGTGTTATCAACATTTTTCTCCTACTAAATCCAAAACACAGCAACTACTGAGAGGAAAATAAACTCTATGCTAGCTGAAACCATGACATACTGGAAAGGCAGGTCAGGACTCATGTACCTTGTAGCAGGCTCAACTAGGAATATTACAATGCAGCAACATTGTAAGATTGAAGCAACCTTACAACACAAGTAATAGCAATGACTATTATGTGGAGAAAAGCTGTATGGACAATTTTGAAGGGCAAGACCAAGCTGAAAAACAAAGGATGATGGAATGAAGTTGTGGCATACACCTGAATTATTGCCATATTGCTTGTGTGCCCTGTGTCTCTCTATAGGTAGTCCTATCCAGCTGTAATTTTTCCGAACAAACCTTTTTACCTGCAAAAAACCCTAGTCCTCTCCATCCTTTTAAAAAATGAAAAAGGTAGGTGAAAACTATTTTGGAGGAGAATACAGTACTCAATGAAAACTATACCACAGCCTGGCTTACCCACCTCAGGATCAGTCTCAAAATGCCAATTCCCCTGCAGCTACTTTCCTTTGAACATACCTTTGCCCATAAACTGTTCTGGCAATGGCTGTGTGTGTTGTGTAGCTTTCCTGGAACTTAGTGGCTGTTCATGTTTGCAGAGAGACAGCTGCTCTTTCAGTGATGACGGATGTAAAGTGAAAGGATTTAAGCCAGTTACTTCTTCGTAGTGCTGTGTACTGTAAGCAACGTCAGCCACAAGTCTCTGAAGGTATCACAAAGAGGCAATCAATTGCATGGAAAAATAGATGCGTGTCCAAATACTGTTGTCTGTCATTAGAGAGTTGCTTTCTACTTATACGCTGACTTTTTAGGCGTTTATTTTTCCTTTGCCTGTTGTGGCATATTGCCAACAGTATTACAGGAGAAGCAGGCTACATGGGGAAGGTTGGCTGCTCAGAAATTAATTCCTTCTAATTCTAATGGCTTAGTATGCAAAAGTGAATTTGGAACAAATTTTGGTAAAAACCAAAACTCAATACATTTTTGAAACAATAAAAGAAATAACTGCAATATCCTTACTTTCAGTCTTTCCGAATAAAACTTTACTGGAGATGTGAATTCATCCAGTCTCCTCTCTCAAAAACCATTCTGAGTGTAACCACCAAGAAAGGAAAAGAATTGGTAGAGTGAATGAAAGGTTATAAAAAGGAGGAAAAGATGGCAATTAAAGAAAAGGAAAATGCAGATACTGCTTTGGAGGAAAAATTTTCTGCTATTGAGATTCAGCAAACTAGGGAATGTAAAAGTTTAAATGCTACAGTGGTTTCCCTTGTGTCTGTGCTTTAGATTTGGGATTTTTGCCACTTCCCTTTGTATTGCTAGTGATTCGAATACTGTACAACAAAACAGGACAAACATTAGGAAATGCACTATTAATTAAAATGTTCTGGATTTCTGTCATCTTTCACCTGAGGACTTTCAAGTGCTTCGTCAGCAAAGTACTTCATAAACATCATAGCCTCCCTGAGGAAATTATATCTTCTCTTAGTAACAGAGAAGATAAGGTACTAGCAGAAGTTAGACAGTCTTACACTGGGAGAGAGGTAGATGAAATAAACGCCTGTAGTATTTTTCATACCTTGTTTTGCAAGAATATACAAATAAAATTTCAAGTAAAACTTGCTGCTGTCACGTGTTACTGCTTTTCTGGTTTTCTTGTCATTGGATTTAGTTTGCTCTATAAGATGTAAACCTCTGGGTCTGCTCTCCCAGGTTCTTCTTCTGTGAGCAACATTGTTAAATACAGCTAGCATAGCACTGGCCTAAATCTGTTTAATAAAGGAATCAATAGGAGCTGCATAGTTTTTAGCCCATAAAAACTGATATTTTAATCAGTCTATACCTCACCTGCTGTTACATGTTAAAACATTGTTACCTGTTCTTGTAGAGAAGGAAAGGAAAAGGTACAGGCATTTGTAATTATGACATAGCATAGAAACAGGCTATTCCTTTTTCTTCAACAGAAAAAATAACCTCAGAAGAAGTAGGTAAGCCAAGTCTTTAGAGTTCAAATGGCTTTGTAATGATAAAAATTGATTTCAGACTTTCTTGTTCATTATATCGGATAAGTAAAGGTGAAATAAAGGCCCTCTTGTTCATAAGAAAAATCTAGAACATGCCTTCACCTCTAAGCCTAAGATTAGCAGGCTTCCCTAAATTAACACAACAGTGGAAAAATGAGTGCTTTCTAGCAGAAGCTGCACAATTTCTGTGCTCTTTGTCAGCACAAGCTTCTCATTACATTGCATCAGGTGAGACTGGGTCAGTCAATTCTCTGTTGTACAGCCTACGCCAACCCCACCCAGTTTGAGGAGATTGCATTTCATTGAATTGTCTATTTGACACACCATTTTTGTTGTCTTCACTGCAACGATCTGCCACAGTAGACCAGTCCCTTGCTCGTTCATTTACTCACCTGTTCCCATAAACGAGTCTGATTCTGAGTGAACAGTACATGGGTCAGAACAGTTGGTTTAGCATTTGATGCTGCACTCCCTTCTTATAATTGTATTTATTTGATTATTCACCACGGTAGTGAAGGAACACTTTTTTCTCTATTTTTCACTCCAGAGAAATGTGTGTGTCAATTAGCTGGCATGTCTTAGCATCATCTCAGTTTTAGTTTTGCACAGAGAAGCCACAATTAAGATAGCAAATCTTTTTTTAGTATTTTATTTGCTAAACCATCCATAAGGAAGTTTAAAATTACAAACGGTTGAAACCATGCATGTAAATACCTGAATCCCCTAGCAGCAGTTTGTTTTTTTAATAAACTGAAGCAGTAGCTCCCAGTTCAGCTCTGCACAGAAGTAAAGCAGCAGCCTCAAGCTTTTTGTATTTGGTCAGATCACTATAAGTCTTTCCAAGAGCCAGTGATATTAGTCTTGTTGTACTACATCAAATTCCAGCTTGGGTACACAGTATTTGCTTCCCTTGATTCTACAGGACAACTTAAATTGGTATTTGTCCTTTTTCTGAACTCAGCAGTTATGTGTTCTATCGAAGAAACAGCACTATTATGAGACTATATGACGTGCTTTGAGTTCTTCCTTAATATTAAATATATATGTAGAATCAAAGCCATACCCTCAAATTAAAATACACACAATATCAAAGTGTTTTCCTTAAGAAATATTAGATAATTCCACCAGTAAAACTTTGCTGTTGTCTAAGTCTCCTCTTTTTTTTTTTTTTTTGTTCCATACTTGTCCTGGAATCCCTTTGCTCCTTTTGTGTAAGTGAAGGATAATGCTTAACTGAGGTCAAGCCATGGTTCACAAGAGACCCTCTTCACTTACTCATGAAATCTCATTTATTTTGTGGAAATTATTTTTGAGCAACATCCAGCTACTAAATTAAACATCGCTCTTTGACTCTGAGAAAGCATCTTTCTGCTTGTCTTTAATGACAGGTTTTTGTCTTTCTCATATGTGACGTCTGTCAAGTAAAACCATGGGAGGCAAAAAGCCATTGCAAATCTTACTCAAGCTCTCCACTCAAGAGTACCTGCATCTGTGCTCCCTCTGCTTTCTTACTGAGGGTGGTATATGAACTTGTTAGGTACAAATGCCAGAATTTCGTAGAAGCAGCCTTTTAAGGTTCCAAATCAATAACAACTTATTTAAATTTGAAAGTCTAACAAACAATACTAGAGAATAAAAATAGTTAAAATTATTTAACCTTCAGTTTACCCGTAAGGTTTGATTTCTCATTTCAGCCCATCATACCTAACCTTTTCTTGCAACTTACTTTTACAGCATTTATTTCCTTTATGCCCTGAAGATCCATTCAGTTGATGATCCCATTAACAACAGCGAGCATTGATCTGGGGTCAGGATGTCAGCCTTTCACCCAGACGACATCATACTCAGAACTAGTCCATGTACAAGGAAAGTAAAATGTAGCTTATTCTTTTGCAGTTATGTTGTCTCTGAATTAACAATTTCAATATTAGTTTCGTTAGTAAATTCAGTAGATATATTGTAGGAAAAAAAATACTGTAATGTTTATCAGACTTCATTCCTTTTCAACTCAGAGTCCTGCTTCCTGCAAGTGTGTAACACAACAACTGTACATTGGCAAGCATGGATAGTTCTACAGAATAAAGCAAAAAAGCTTCTGGTATTTGGTCAGGCTTCCTGAGAGAGGAGCAGCATAACTCAAGAGAAGAGTGCAATGGAGAGCAAAAAGTAAGGTGATAATTAGAATAATATAACTTGGAGGTCTTCTGCCTTTCAGACATCTGTGCCTGCAGACAGCACCTGAAAGCTGATGGCATAGAACAGTTGCGACTCATTCCCGATTGTCCACAGGTAGTTTTGAGTTGGCCATAGGAGCTTTGCAGGCAAAGAATACAAACTGTTTACAAACAGCTCCTGTTAAAGCTTCAGACACTGAAATGATTCACCCAGTGGAGCAAGACTAAGACTTACCGCTGTCCAACTGTTGGTTTTGTTCTTCTGTTGACCTAGGTGATTTGAACAAGCTGGAGTATGGTACCTGCCTCTTCTTGGGGCACAAATGAAGAGGGACTGGTATAGGAACATTTGAGATTAAGTAGCCCTTAGGCATAGACAAATCCAAGTAGAAGAACAATGTGCGTGTTGATATTTTTATTTCATATGGTTTTCCTTATGAATCCAAATCCTGTGAAAGAACAAGAGTAGATCCTTTCTAAACCTGTAGAGATTGTATTTGGAATGGAGTGAAACTGCAACACAGGGAAGATTGTTATTCAAATATTTAAATAGCTATGTTTGAGAATAAGCCAAATATCTTCCATATTAGAGCTTACACCATGGCTGAAGAAACTAGATAAACCAAAAGGAAATCCCAGGAAATGAAAGAGAGAAAAACATAGAGAGGAAAGATGGATTGTATGTTAAAAGTTAAGTGTGAGTGATCTGGAATGTATTTTATCAAAAATTGCTTTTTAAATGGTACTTTCTCTTGCTACAGAAGACGTTATTGAACAAAAAACCCAAGCCCAATGCAATTCAATTTGAATTTATCACACTATTATTTTAATATATTTACTCAGGGTTAACAACTCATTAAGCACCAAATTGCTCACTCTTAATGAGTCCCTGATGGTGCAAACAAGCTGCCTACAACTGTACAGTAAAACAACAATGGCATGGCAGAAGGCTGTAATAAATATCAAGTAAATGCTATTGAATATTTGGAGTGTGGATGCCAGACTGGTTTTGAGAAGTGGTTCCATTAACATAACTGGGTTGGTACATTAGCTGTAAGGCTGGTTTTTTGGTTGTTTTTTTTTTACGAAAGGTATTTAATTTGATTTCAGTTGTTAAAAGAGGTTAAGGGAACAGGTTAGTACATATACAAATTGTTAGGCTGTTTTCTTCATTAAATCCCAGGAAATTGGTGGGGGTAGGGGAAGCGATGCCAAGGAATCTGTTCTGTAAAGTTCTTCCTCTTCTATATGGTCTTTTGTGATCTCTTTAAATAAACTGAGATTTTTCAGATGACATTTCTCCCGGTTTTCCATTTGTAACACTGCAATGCCTCCAGGACACACCAGTAGTAAGGCTAAATTATGGCAGGTGTCTAACTAAAACACAGTGAGACTTAGTCCCTAGCCCTGACAGCTACCAATGCCCAGCCTGACAAATGAATTTAACAAGTAGAAGGAAGAAGGAGTACTTAAAACAATCATGTGGTTAAGTACTCAAAGATGTTTACAGCTTGTAAATTCTGAATGGTTAAATATTCAACTAATAAAGGATTATCGTGATAAAAATGCACCTCTCAAAACAGAGTCTAATGGCTTACACTAATGCTTGCTGTCCCATCAACTTTCTCCTACAGTATTATTGCCTTTTTTTATTATTCTTTTTTAAAACAACAGTATCTATAAATTCCAGGAAGGCTAATGGACCTCTGTAAGAGGTCCTTCTCCCTCAAGATGGTAATTCCATGCTGCAGATAGGTTGGATTTGTGTAACTTTCTGGTGCTTGCTGCTAAGATGACAAGGGTGCCTCTCAGTGGGTGACACTCATCTACGGGTCAAGTAGCTGGGTGAAGTGTTCTAACTAGCAGGCTGTTGCTGTTAAGGTGTATGCCAACAACGTGACCCGCTCTTCAGCTGTCTCATTTTCACACCTCTGCCCAGTCTGTCCTTCAACCTGTTTTGCGCTGTGTAGGCAGAGGAGTACAAGGCAAGTAAGTACTCCTGAGGGTAGGCACTACAAGACAGCTGAAAGCTGGGGGAAATTGGCTAATTATTGCATGTTCCTTCTCTTGTCTTCTGACTTATCTGTTCTCATCCCATTTGCATGAATGTGCCCATTTGTCTTCAGTAATTGTGTTGATCATTTAACAGTGGTATAACTGGTTGAGACAGACTTCTAAAAGCGGTGAACTTGCACCACCTAGCAATGAAGAGTAAAGTGAGGCAGACAAAACTCTGAGTAATATCATCAAAATGTGCTGAATGCAAAGTAGAGAGACTCTAGGCCTTTGCACAGGCTGCCTTCAGTTTACTATTCATAGTACCTACAGCTAACTTGATGCTTTATTTTATGGATACCTCATGCCTGTGCCCAAAAATGAATCATTAACAAGAACTCTGGCTTCTTCAGTATTTTTCTTAAGAGTCCATGATACAGTCGCCATCGTCTGTTCTTGTGCAAAAGCTGATTTCCTAAATCCTGACCATAAAAGCTGTGACTCCGACTATATGCCTAGAAGAGACCTTGTTGCCTAATAAACAGAAGGATAAACCTTACAGTCTGCTCACAAAGCACTGGCAACACCAGAAAGAAGAATGCTCAGCTGGCAAGCTGGTGGGTTTTTTTTTTTCCTCCTATTGAAGCAGCCCTTAGGTTTCTAGGTGTGGTTTCAGTGGAAGATGGAGAGAATTGCTGTGTGATCTAGATATTTATTTGTGACAGGTAATTGTTGTTTTGGGAATTTTATTTCTTGTATTCATGAAATAAGTTAAAGTCTCCATTCCGCAACATGTCTTTTTTCACTTCCTTCTCAAGGGGGCTCTATTGACACCGATGAGTTGTCAGCTGCTAATGTAACACTCATTTTGTATAGAAGGAATTATTGGTCTAATGTAAAATGAGTTTCCTGGCACATCAGCAGTATAAAAATCTTAAAGGAGGAAAGGGAAAAATGTGGCCTCATTTTTTTAGATTGTCTTCTTAGTATATTGATTGTTTTGCAGCATTAGCATCCTCCACAAAGGGGAAGGTCAATACCATTATAACTCCCACTGCTCTCACCCACTCTTTAAAACAAAATTGAATTCAGCATATTATTGAAATAAGAAAAGCATGTGCACACAATTATTTTTTTCACTTTTTAAGTTACATTGAACAATGGATACCTGGCATATCAACCATCAAACAGAAAATTAACTGTACTAATATCAGTGCAGATTCAATGCTGATTTAATTCTGACTTAAGAAGTTAATCATCTCCAACACAACGGATGGTTATTTAATGGGAAGGGTTCATGGGTTCTAGAAACCACACTACAAGCTAACAAATCAAATGTGAGGCCATCACGTCCTTACTGAATCACTGTTTCAGCACTGCAGAGCGGCTGGACGGCTTCATGGCTCAGTACAGCCGGGAAGCGGGGGGTTGCAGCAGGAATCAAACTCTTCGAGCTGCTGGGTGTGGGAATGTGCAATTCTGAACTAAAGTTGCACACAAATAATTAATGTACTAATAGGCAACAGAATAGCAGAATCTAAACCCCATGAACCTTTCCCAGAAATACTTACTAATTGGTAGTTTTCCATGTTCATAGATCATTATCAAATATCAGTGTTTTTTTAGAGACAGTATTAATTGAAAAGTTTGAGGAGGTTTAGGAGGTTTGGTGTGGGCTGGGTTTTTTGTCAGGTGGGGTTTTTTTTTTAGGTTTTGTTGTTATGATTTTACATTTTTGCTTAGTGTTTTAACTGAATTTAGTGCTAACAATGGCTGTGAAAAGGATAATGATGGTCTATGTTAATTTGATTAGCAATTATATCACAGGCATGATCTATGCAAAAGTTCTTGTATCGTCAGCCTGACTGGGTGGCTTCCTGGGGGTCTGTGAGACAGTCGATGTCTGGTTTTTTTTTCGTGAAAGTGTCAAAAGCAAGGGAAAGTTATTATTGCTCACTTCACTGATTCTGCAAGATGGACATATCTGCCTATTGGCAACTGAACTAAATTCCACCTACTGTTTTCATGCAGTCCACTGAACATCTGATAGATAGTGGTGGCTTTCAGCCTCTTTTTGTATAGATCAAATTGGAACTGGTAAGCCAGAGGCTAGAAGTTTCAAAGCTTTTCCTTATAGGCATCTAATATTTTGTTCCCTTCAGCAATTTAGCTCCAATAAAATATTTTTGTTGTTGGAGGACCTTATATGAATGTCTGCTTCACTCCAGAGAAGGTACAACATGGTTTAACCTTCATTGTTCTATATTCTATAGCTAAAGTAAAAAGCTGTCACACGTACTTTTACTAAGGTAGTAAAATATACGTTACATTATCATATTATTTTTCAGTACCTAGAGAACATTCATTAGGGAAGGCTATGAGAGTGGTGATAAATGGCTTACGTTAGTTTTTGTGCATCCAAGTTATTCCTCTGGGACATGCAGTCTTCATTCCTTCTGATTCAGAGGAACAAAGAAGGTGGTCAATTTGTTTGTGGCTAAAATTCCACTGAAAGTGTAAGATGCAGTTACTGTTATTTTGCTGCTACTAGAGAATGCTGAACTGCTGGTGGGAGATACAAGCATAGATGTCATAGCTATATATCTGTCATCTCAGATCTCATATATCAGTAAATGCTGCCTTGATCTTGTCTTGCCTCTAGTCCTTTTCTGCAAACTTGCTCTTCTCCTGACAAATTAATTTAATTTCTTGATTTTAATTTTAATTTCTTTCACTTCTAACATAGGCAATGTTCTTTCAATATGTTAGTTACCTGAAACCTTTTGCAGCACTGATCTCTGATTCAGAATTGCTGTGAACTCTTAGGAACAGCAAGTAATTGTGCTCAAGAAACAATCGTTGTACAACTGTGATTATTTTAAAGGGAATCACATTTTGGCAAATACATTTGCAGCTAATCTTGAGAGACACAGGTTTGGTCTGAGGAAAGAAGAGACCTAAGGATTTGGCCAGCAAGGACAAAACCACATTTTTCACATTTTGCTAAAGATGATGGGAATGTAAAGATAACATCTTTCTAAATAAATTAATATCCTTTGGTTTATCAGGCTTTGAAGCATATCAAAGGTGGCGGAGAGGTGTACCATTTCTAGGTGAAGTTGTGACACCACCACTGTAAGATCTTGATTTCAGTCTTGTATACTTTCAGTGAATTTTAGCGGTAGGGGGAGAATTTTCAATGATAAATTTTTTTTTTAAAATCCAGTCAACATAACTCAGCCATGTTTGAGAGTGGAGCTGAGGGAAATTAGTAGTTTCTTTTCATTTGTTCTGCAAGTGGAGGCCACACTTGGCAATTTTGTAGGAGCTAGTGTGAGGAGGAAGAGGTACTGAACTTTCAGTTTCAGTCCTCTTGTACATGATGCTGTAGTTGAAAGGGTGCATCTCTGTTAAGGCAGTTAATGATGCTGCTAAAGCATCCAATGGCAGAATAGGAAAAGAAAAAATGCAGAGCTTAGAAAATAAACTGTGAATAGAAGCTTCTATGTAGAAATGCCTTGGTAGTTTTTCATTTCAAAGCAGTAGGGTAAAAATGTGATTACACTCACACGCACTGTATCTGATAATGGTCCAGGTCTGAGATGCAACATTCAGCTACTCTGATGCCTCTACAGCACCAAGCAAATGTTTGCGTGTTTCTTGCTTCTCTGAGAGGTACAGCTGAGGGATTCCCATGTAATTCTAATGTGGAAAGTAGAAGAGAAAAATTCTGACTTGCTTCCCTTTTGTGGGAATGCTTCCTTCTGCTGTAATATTCTATTTTTCCTTCTAGCCATAGAGCATGATAGAAGAAAGCAGATAATTTAGGAAAGTCTTGTTTATGAGCATGGATGAGCAAGCTTAGTGTCGACAATTTAGGATGATGATTATCAAATACAGCAGAGTTTCGAAAGCTCCTCAGATGACTCTTCAAGCAGGGCTTCACTGCAGAGAGCAAAAACATACAGCACATTCCTCCTGTCTCAATGCAAATTGAAGGCCGAATTATTAGTAAAAGGACTGTGTGTCATGGAACTATCATCCTCTGTCCAGGGACTAGTCTACTCTGGCTCTGTTATTAGTCTTCCCTCTCTCCTGCACTACCAGGGACCTCTTCAATAGGCTGCGAAATTCCTACTCTGCAGTGGAAAAAACTCTAGGCAAACCAAGCACATGTACTGTATAAAATATACAGGAAAACTGCTATATTGCTGATGCACAGTAACAAAAAGACTAGGGAGAAAAGGAAGAGAGGAAGGTGACCAGTTGTGAAGGAGTAGTAAGGACTAAAGTAAAAGTTCTTCTATCTCTGTGCTGTGTGAAGGCCTAGAGTAGAGTTAGAGGGTTAAAAAAAAAGCCAAATCGGTTAATAAAGACAAGCGCACCCAGTGATGCTATGAACGAAGTTTATATATGCAGGTAAAATAATTTCCATCACAAATAGCAAGAAGCTCCTCTGACCACTGTATTATCCCTTACAGAATCCAGATTAGATCACTCTCTCTTTTCCAAGTTAGTATTTAATGGATCAGTTAAGGCTACAGAAGCCGTATCTGTTCGGGCTAACAATACGGTAACCTCACCTTGCACAAGCAGTGAGTTGGCTCCTGTCTTCATGGCACATCAGTTACCCTATCTAGAACTTGACAGTAAGGATGCGTTTACCCTTGCTAAGGAATATCCTTGGGTGGCAGTTATTATTTAAATAGATAAATGTTTCTTGATTGCTTAAACGTGTGAGCTGTTTGCAGGCTGGCAGCTGTAGCATGTCACTCAAACAGTGCGGCAGTCCTCACAGATGCACACAGAGCTTAAGCTCCCAGCACACTCCCAGCTCGTCCTTCCATGTCATACACGAGGCTTCACCGTCTCAGCTAAAACCTGTCCTGTCACTGCTTTTCCTAAGGCTAGCACTGCAATACTGCTCAGCAGGTGCATGATTCAGATCCAACTGAAGTCACTAGGAAATATTCTGCTGGCTTCCTGAATGCCATGCATGACTTCAGCAAGATGAGGTCATGCAAATATAGAACAGACATCAGTGACGTGTGTTCAGGCAGTGTTGTTGGGGACTGTGCTGTGTCTTGTTCAAATTCAATATCCTGGGTATATGCGTGGAAGCAGCTGTGGCCTGGAGAATGCTTCAGGGAGCAGCTGGCTTGGTTGCTTGCTTCCACCTTGGTCAGAGAACAGCAGTCCCTTCTGGACAGCAATGCACACACTGGCCCTGTATTGTCAGAGTTGGTCTCGGAGCGTTTGTGTCTGCAGCCACGCACCACAGTAGCCTTGTTCTGCGGCAGGTGGACTGTGATGGTGGGGGAAGGGTACCATGTGTGCACCATCTTTATTGCTGGCAGGCATGAAAGAGAAGGAGAGGATGCCAGCTATTACATCAAACCTTGGAACAGGAGCTGTTCAAGAAAAATGTGCTCTGGAGTTCTTGCTGGTAGATCATGCCGAACTGATGGAAGAATTGCCTAATTTGAGTAATAAAAGTGCCTTGAACTGTAAGCTGAAGCTTTGTAACAGTTGTATGCCGTAGAAGTAGTTAACGAGACTTTCTTTGTTTGAGCTTTGGAAAGTCTCCAAGACCCACTCAAGAGAGAAATTAGCAAATGTCTTTTTGTTACCTGGAGCAAAATTGTCTTGCTGAAATGCAGAGACATACTCTCCATCATCACCACCTAATCAAAACCAAAGTGGTTGTGGTGGGAGAACAAAAGGAGTAGGAGTACAGGGAAGAAAGACAGAGGTAAATTAAGAATAATTGAAGGGGGAGGAGAAGTGGTTTGAAAATTATCCAAAGTTTTTCTAAGCAGTGGGTCCTACGGCTGCAAACATCAGGCATATCTCCATCCCAGTCATTCTGGAAATCTGTTTCTAATGCGAAAAGTGATTAGTGTTAAGACTTGTATGCTACCAGAATACATGGAGAACTAAACATGAGTCCGAACACGGAAACATTTTTGGCATTGATCTGTGCTCTAGACCAGCTTAGAAGTAGGATATGTATTCGTCAAGACCTGGAATTTTCACTGAAAAGTCTCATTTTTTGTGTTTATTTGTGACGTAGTTTAGTAAATAATTTCTTCTCCTTTTTAGCTTGAGGAATCCACTGAGGTTTAATGGACTGAGGTTCAAGGACTGTGAGTGACCATCCCTGAACTGACCCATCTTTGCCACTGTCTTGCAGTATGTCCTTCTGGGCATGTCACAGCTGTCTGCTCTCTGGCCTGAGTTTCCCCATTTGTAAATGTGAATTTAGCTCTTGAAAGGTGTGGTATGAGAAGTAAATTTATTTGAAGCTGTAACATACAATGCTGTGAAAAGGAATGAGCTGGGAAAATTATATGACTTGCTGTTTTAGAATAACGGACTACCTACATCTGCTTATTTCTAACTTCCAGAATTCTGTCCTGACCTGTAAGTACAGGGCTCGTCCTCACTACCGTGGCCTTCATGTCAATGGCAGCAGTAAATTAAAGATGCAGATCTATTCTGAGGCTTTAGCTCTGTTTGATGTTTCTGAACCTTCCTCACTCTGAAATGAAGCAATCATGTTGAAGGCTAATTAAATGTGGGTGAGCATATTTGATCCTTCCCATTGTTTCTTGTCAGTCTGTCTGCTAAAAATCATGGGTTACACTAGCTTGTCAAGCAGGAGGCCAAAAGGCAGAAAGAAACATCAGTAGATTATGTATGAATCAGAGACAGGCAGGGAGAAGCGAAAGGTTAAAGAGGGGATGTTATAATGCTTCAGTGCTACTTGGTTGAATTACTGCAGTGCAACCTTTCTAAGAAGAGGTGACACAGAAGCGTAACTATTTCATATGTCAGTGAACAATGAGTTGGCAATTAAACACAAGATTTAGGAATTAGAAGATTTCTTTATAGTTTTGAACATATTGCCTGGGAACGTCTTATTTTTTTTTTTCTGTGCTACAGTTTCCCCCTCTGCAAAATAGACCTGATATCTCCTTCAAAATACAATTGAAAGGCTCATGTCATGAATATTCATAGAGTGCTTTGAGAGCTTCTGCAAAAGATGATCTGTAAATACAAAGAATTGCTACACTTCTATTAAACTTTTGTCAGCAAACTTTCGTTTGACAATTAAACCACAAAATGTATACAGACATCCCTGAAAGATCTTATTCCTGAAACAGAAACACTGAAACCAAGAGTTGTGTTCTTTCATCTTAGTGTGTAGGAACAGGGAAGCTCAGAGAAATTGGGAGCCACCTGCTGTCAGGGGAAAGGTCAATAATTTCATCTTTCTGTGAGCCTTACAAAGCACACCCAATGAAGTATTAAACAAAAGCAGAGAATGACTAGAGTAAATCACATGTGAGAAAGTCACCTCTGAGATCTCAGTGGGCTCCATCCTTCTTTATTTTCCAATTCCAGGTGCTCATAATACCACTACCAGACCCAACTCCTGTACTTTCAAAGTCAGTGTCAACTTTACTACCTGCTACAATGGGAAAGATACAAAGCCCCAGTTAAGGATGAGAAGTCTGTGGTGTTTAATGTGTTTGTGATTCCCAGTTCCTGTTTCTGGATTTCATTATAGGGTTAGTGACACTGAACTCCTTCGGGGTCTGGCTGTGTGTAGTGCATGTAGGAGATCTGAACGTCTGAGGCTGACAAGAGGATATATGCAGTATGTTTAGAAACTGTCACCACAAATGTTACCATTTTTTGGACAGTTTTCCTACATAGTTATTCATATTAGCCAAGGTACCAACCTAAAATCTGGAGATCACTTAGGAACTAGCATTCCTGAGAAAAGGATAACTGATTGTGGTTTTCTTGCACCTTCCTCAGAACAGAGTGGTCTAGAAGTGATGAAATGGGAACTGTAATTACCATGATGAATTGGTATAGCTGTCTCCCCCAGCACTAAATTTTCTCTAATGCTTGTGTGCACCTTTCCTGGGAACAAGATAAATAATTCTATAGTAACGTGCATCCAACACTGCCCATCAATGGAGATACTACATGTAGTTACTTTTAATTTTTGTTTTAAAAAGGCTTCCAGGAAAAGCCCTGATGTCTTGTTGTGGAAGCAATGGATACGAACAGAAGTTTATAGATACTTCTGCATCTGCATATGTCCTCTCATGCTCCATTGTCCCTTGGCTATGTGAATGGTATCTCCCATAACTAGCTTTAATGGCATTCTTAGATGCTTTGGAAATTGGGTCTCATAATCTGATAGAACTGTTTGTCTTATGTCACTGAATGAATCCTGTTTGAAACTTTCAAACTTTCACCTTTCGGAGCTGCTCATTTTTCTTCCAGATGGAAGAAATGCAGTGAAGCTGTTTGAAATAAATATTTCACTCCTACACAAGCCACAGAGAGAAAGTGTGTATACAAGATCCGGCTGCAGAAGGACTGCTACTCACTTATTTATGAGTGTAAACAAGAAGACCAATTAATGCAGAGACCTTTAGAAAGGTTTAGAGCACAGAGTGGCCACAGATAGTCTTTCACAGATGTGTTTCTCAGCTGAGGCATCTTGCCTTCACTAGGGACCTGAATACTTCCTAGTTGTGTCATCCACTTATGTCCAAAACTGCTACAAAAAATTTCGATAAATAGTAAGCAAATTGTTTTTTCGGTTGTTTTCTAGTTTCTCTAGAAATTACTCTTAGTATTTTTGTCCCTTTCTTGCAACACAAATTAGTCATTGAGAGGGATTTTTTTTTTTTATTTATCTGTTGTTCACTTTAATTTTAAAATAGTTAAGGGAAAATTCCACTGCTTGCACTATGTATGCTGTTCCAAAACCTTGCAATAGTAAGATACTTTATGATTTACAGGGAATCTGATATTACATCAAGGCATTGCTGCTTGGAAGACCTTGAGTTTAGGTTCCTTGTATATATTGTGATCACCTCCTGTTGTTTCTGTTGGCACATTTATTGCTCAGATGTTGTATATTTATTGATGTAGTGCCTAGGTCAAGGCTTTTGGTTTGTTTTGACTTGATCACAGCTATGTGTAAAGGGTGTGTAATTTTGAACTAGAAGCTGAAAATAAGAAAACTACTCTTTTTTCTTTTGTAGTCCTCTCAACTCCATATCATGACATATTCTCATACATTTTGTAATGCCCAGAATCCCTTTCCTGGGAGCTTTGCTGGGAATAATGAAGAGAATATGTTCTTTTCAATCTTGGAACATGTTACTATTAGAGCAATTGTGAATTAGGTTGTCTGTAAATATGCCAACAATATTTTATCAAAACTGTAACTATTTTGTGGTAAGAACTAAAGAACAGAGACGGTTGGTCAGTTCTGTGGAACACTGTTTTGTCTCAGGCAAACAAGCCCACAATGCTACCAACTCACACCTTCCTTTCCTCCAATCTTTTTTCCATTCTTTTCTGCTTTATTACAGGGATTGCACAAAAAAATCAGTTATCAGTCTTGTCACATATGGCACTGTTATGATGGTCAATATTGAATAATGGGGGATGTTAGCACAATTTTCAACAGTCTAATTGCTTCTCTTGTACCCAGTGAAATGTTGCATTAAATAGCAACAGTGACTAGGTTGCATTCGATTTCCGTAACACATTGGTGGGATTTCATTACTCAAATCTCTAGGATTTAGTCATGTGGCTATATCTCTTTCTACATGTTGCATCTGAATCATTTCGTCCAGGGCAAAGTCCTAATAAGGACTATGTGGTGCATGATGTGGTGCAGGAGGAATAATTGATAGAATAAGGCTATTGCTAGGGAAACATGATACAGCAAAGCATATTATGTAGACTACATCTCAAGTAATAAGGCACTGTTTGTTAGTAAGGGTCCTAAAACTGTAAATGAAGTGTGAAGCAGCCTATCACCACCGTGGTGTAAGGACAGGAAGAGGTGATAATTGGTTGGGAATGAGGTGTGGGCTAAATTGGCAGGTACTGGCTTAGGGCAAAGAAAATGATAGCTCTTCCACTTGGTCTTTTTGACATTACTGTCACAAATAATGATAAGGTCTTGTCTCAAGAGCTAACCAACACTGAAACTGGTCAGTATTCTTGTTTTTTCCCTTTGGCAATCACCAAGACACTGCAGTGATTGGTTTGACTCCAGTGCGTGATCTTCTTTCCTTCAGATTAAATATTGTACATAATAAACAGTTTTCTTGTACTAGATCAGAATAATTTTTATAAGTAGTAAAAATGAACAGACATCCTTACTATCTCAGCCTATGAAAAGATGTTCTTAACCTTAGGCATGGGGCACCGTATTTTCAGTAAGCAAAATTTAGTCATCCCTAAAAATGCTATTTCACTTCCATCTGAAGATGGATTCCTGCCATAAATCTGCTGTAGTGTTGTGATGTTTTGGGGTGGGATGCATAAACTAGTCCCATAAAGAAGGCTACTTTGATGTGATAAAAATGTTCCTAGTTGTAAAGCGTTAGGGAATCCTTTGAACTCAAAAGAGATGATGAAATAGAGTGGTTGAAACTGTGGGTAGAAGGGGCTGTGGAAGTCTCTAGTCCAACCTCATAATCAGAGCAGGGCTGTCACCAGTACTGAATCAAGTCAGCTCTGACTTCATCTAGCCAAATCTTAGAAACCTCCAAGTGACATTTGCTTATGAGAACACTGGGCCATCACCATGCTGTAAACACCTGCTCCTCAATGGTTCCCATTCATCACACATACTCCTGCAAGCAGTATGTATTGGGGACAGGATTACAAGCAGTGTTTACTGCTGCAAGAAGTTTATTCTGATTGTATACTGAGAAGTATATATGCAGAGTACATGCACACTGCTCTAAATACAGTGCACTTCTGAATGTTATTAACTTTGGGTATTATAGCCAACTCATTATTTCATAAATGTGCAAACTTGCTGCTATGAAATTGAATTTGTATGTTACTGTAATGTGTAGAAAGACCCAGTCAAAAATGACAGTTAAGATCTTTAGTTGTATGCAGTCACCACCTTCCTGTTATCATATTGTTACGTAGCGTCCCTCAGAATCTCTGAGCCTTTCACTCCAAAGATGTCAACCTCTGATCAAAAGGAGATTGTCCTCAGTTTTTAGCTGTGGACAGCGTGAAACAGGTGGACTGTTCTCACTACAGCCCCTAGAAGGGATTGAGCCATGTACATAAACACTTAATTGGAATATTCTTGTTATTTCAATCCAGTGTTTGTAAACAGGAAATTGATACTCGATTTCATTTAAAAGTATGACAGCAGGAAGGGGAGACAAAAAACCCCAAACCAAAACCAAGAGTCACACAGTTAAGGACTAAAGGAAGAAAGTGGAAGCTTGATCTCACCCTCTTGGGGAAGAGATCGTGTATTTCAGAAGGAACAGGAGTTAAGTGATCACCTGGCCTTTTCTGCTCCCGGTGTTTCCAGTAAGCATCTCTTGAAGCACTCAAGAGCTGACAGCGCTTGACCAAGAGGTACAATTACTTGTATCCCATCAGTTTTCATACTCTCCAGAAGAGATTTCAAAAATCTACTTTAAAGAAAAGCTATCAGATGTAACTCTGTCGTGGGTTGACCCTGCCTGGATGCTGGGTACCCACCAAAGCTGCTCTTTCACTGCTCAGCTGGACAGGGGAGAAAAAAATATAAGGAAAAGCTCATGGGTTGAGATAAGGACAGGGAGAGATCACCCAGCAATTACCATCATGGGCAAAACAGACTTGACTTGAGAAAATTAATTTATTACCAATCAAATCAGAGTAGGGTAATGAGAAATAAAACCAAATCTTAAAAACACTTTCCCCCTACCCCTCCCTTCTTCCTAGGCTCACCCTCATTCACGATTTTACTCTACCTCCTCCCCCTGAGTGGCTCAGGGGATTGTGAATGGGGGTTGCGGTCAGTCCATCAAACGTCCTGTCTGCTGCTACTTCCTTCCTCAGGAAGGTGTATTCCTCCTCGCGCTCTTCCTCTGCCCCAGCGTGGGGTCCCTCCCATGGGAGATGGTCCTCCATGAACTGCTCCAACATGAATGCTTCCCATGGGCTGCCATTCTTCATGAACTGCTCCAGCATGGGTCCCTTCCACGGGTCACAAGTCCTGCAGCAAACCTGCTCCGGCGTGGGCTCCTCTCTCCCCAGATCCACGGGTCCTGCCAGGAGCCTGCTCCAGCACAGGTGGGTCACAACCTCCTTTAGGTGCATCCACCTGCTCCGGCGTAGGCTCCTCCACAGGATGCAGGTGGATCTCTGCTCCACCGTGGGCCTCCGTGGGCTGTAGGGTGACAGCCTGGCTCACTATGGTCTTCACAATGGGTTGCAGAGGAATCTCTCCTCTGGCGCCTGGAGCACCTCATTCCCTCTCCTTCTTCACTGACCTTGTTTCTCTCATGTATTCTCACTCCCCTCTCCTGCTGCAATTGCTGTTGCACAGGTTTTTTTCCCCTTCTTAAGTATGTTATCCCAGAGGTGCTACCACCTTCACTGATGGACTCGGCATTGGCCAGCAGCAGGTCCATGTTGGAGCTGGCTGGCATTACCTCTGTTGGGCATAAGGGAAGCCTCCTGCAGCTTCGCACAGAAGCCACCCCTGTAGCCCCTCTGCTACAAAACCTTGCCATGCAAACCTAATGCAAACTCCTATCTAGCTGGCTTGTTCCATTTTTTTCATGAATGAATTAATTTATTTATGTAGTGTATATTTTATTCAAAATACTATTGAAAGGCACATGTTGCTGAAGAGAAAGTGAGCCATAGACAAGCTTTTAGTAATGAATCTACCGCCTTTGCAGCCTGAAGGCTTTTACAATGTAGTGAAGATACGGCAAAGATAAGAAAAATGCAGATGTGTGCTGGAACTGTGACAACGTGAAAGAGTTGCAAAAAGGGGAAGAGAAGTGAATGACAGAACCATAATGAGTTTATTTCCTCATGTTCTAGATGAAAACTAAACAAACAAAAGACCAGTAAGTACTGATATTTCTAGGGGTTTTAAACACTCATTCTCCATGCTGTTAAGGGGTTAAAGAGAGCTAGTTTTACAACTGCCTGCTTACCAGTTCTTCAGCTCTCATTGTGTCCTTTGCTTCTAGGATTAGTATTTTGCAAATCAGAAGGATAGGAGATTTAATGGTGGATGACACTAGAAATAAAAAGAAATAAATTATGTAGCATGACAGTTACGCTACGAATGCAAAGAAATAACAGTTAATGCTAACTTTCTTGGCAGGTTGACACCTGTTTTCTTAATATTTGGAGATCATTAAGGGATTTTTCACTCTTTTTATAAGACAAAAGACAAAACTTGAAGTATTTAATTTCACAGTCCTCTCACCTCTGCTGTTGGTGACAATACCACAAGAACACAATTATTTCCATGAATGTAGTCCTTTAGCTGTCTGCTGGTAATCTCAACAGCAGTATGACTGAGTGCTTGAGTCTTGCAGCTCTGGCTTATACTTTCTTGTAAATAATTTCCAAGCTACTGAGAAAGTACTTTTATTAAACTTTAGTCACATTGGGAAAGGCTGATTCCACGTGTGAGGTGGGGACAGAGTTGAGTAGCCTGACAACACTGGAAAATTAGAGGAATTGTAGAATAGGCAAGCAATATGCTGCAATAAAGCTGATTTTGTCCAAATCTCCATATTCCCATGCCAGTCTAGAATAGAATAGAGTATTTTCAGTTGGAAGGGGTTTACAACGATCATCTAGTCTAACTGCCTGACCACTTCAGGTCTGTCCAAAAGTTCAAGCATATTAAAAAGGGCGTTGTCCAAATGTCTCTTAAACACTGGCAGTCTTGGGACATCAACCACCACTCTAGGAAGCCTGTTCCAGTGTTTGATCACCCTCTTGGCAAAGAGATGCTTCCTAACATCCAGTCTGAACCTCCCCTGGTGCAGATTTGAACCATTCCCACGCGTCCTATCACTGGATACCAGGGAGAAGAGATCAGCACCTCCCTCTCCACTCCCCCTCCTCAGGAAGCTATAGAGAGCAATGATGTTATTCCTCAGCCTCATTTTCTCCAAACTACATAAGCCCAAAGTCCTCAGCCGCTCCTCGCAGGACATGCCTTCCAGCCCTTTCACCAGGTTGATTGCCCTCCTCTGGACAAATTCAAGTACCTGAGCGTACTTCTTAAAATATGGGGCCCAGAACTGCACACAGGTGAAGCACCATTGCTAAATACAGTGGGATAATCACCTCTCTTGACCAGGTGATTATGCTGTTTGATGCGCCCCAGCATGCGATTTGCCCTCCTGGCTGCCAGGGCACGCTGCTGACTCGTATTGAGCCTGCTGCCAATCAGCACCCCCAGATCCTTTTCTGCAGGGCTGCTCTCCAGCCTCTGCTCTCCCAATTCATACTTGTGCCCGGCGTTACTCTGTCCCAGGTGCAGAATCTGGCACTTGGACTTGTTAAGTTTAGTCCCATTAACCGCTGCCCAGTGCTCCAACCTATCTATATCCATCTGCAAAGCCTCTCATTTCTCAAGAGAGTCAAGAGCACCTCCCAGTTTGATATCATCAGCAAACTTGCTAATGGTGCATTAAAATCCTGCATCCAGATCATTGATAAAAATATTGAGCGGAACTGGCCCTATGCTTGAGCCCTGAGAAGCATCACTGGTGACCAGTCACCAGCCAGATATAGCTCTATTTGCTACAATCCGGTGAGCCTTGCCTTTCAGCCGGTTCTTCACCCAATGCACTGTGAACAAAAGAACTTTAACACCACAGCGTTATGGAAAGCAATAGGTGAGAAAATGAACAGTCATAGAGACTTAACCTGGTACAAAACTAGGTGGCTTTGACGTGAGTTACAGACATACAAAAGCCAAGAAAGATGGGAATTAAGTATTTAATAGGTTAAGTTTAGTGCAATCAATCAGATGAAGTAAGATCAGAGGAAGATCGGTGGCAATGACAGATGATTGTTCGCACATTCGAGGCATATCTTACATTTTGTGGTTTTTTCTTGATGTTTCCTTGATGACAAAGGTAATTAGAAAAATATTATTCTATTTTGCTGAATTTCAATTACTTAAGTCTTTCAGAATTTCTACAAGAAACCCTTTTTTTTTTTTTTGTCCACATTAGTAGCAGAGAGGACAGAAGGGTAGAAAGGGATGTAGATGTAAGGAAAAGGAAATGTAGGATACAGGCATTGTACTGCTGCTTTGGCTGACCTACTTGCCCACATGTTGTCATCCAAACATGATAGTCAAAGTAAAAGGATCTTACGTTTGGTATCCCAGCACATCTATGCCTGGAAATAATATCATCATCTCTCTGAATTCAGTTAAAGGAATTTTCTTCGTTTCCTACTCTGAATTACCGTATGTTGTGTTGCAGTCTATTGGAAAACTGTCATATATTACCCATGAGATGTCTGCATTTCAGTGATGGGACTCTCATAACTGTAGCTAGCATGCAAAAACCAGAGGGTTTGGGGAGCGATAGGAGCTACAATGCTGCACATGCTAAGAGTGTTTAGGAACTGGGTAGTGAAGTAGAAAACTTTAGCCAAGTATTTTCCTTTCTGGAGCAGAATGGTAAAATTGAACTCCTACGGCAGAAGAATCTTGGCTTTTTGTTAACATCTTATACAGTATTCTGTATATTCAGAATTTAATACAGTTTATTGTCATAGTGGATGGGAGGCTTATGAAGGTTAAGCAGGTCAGGTAATCAGCTAATGACCTGTGTTCTTTATTTTTTAGGATATCAGAGGAGACAAAGTTCTGTGAAAGAGAAGTACATAATAAAACAGTAGAAAATGGCATTGAAATTGGAGGAATGGAATAGAGCAGTAGTAGTGTCAGGTATGAGAAGGAATAAATGGGACAAGCTGAGGAACCCTAGGGATGAAACACTTGCAGGGGTGTGGGTTGTTTTCTTTGTTTTTTTCAGAAAGAAATGAGAACTTGACAGAGGAACATTGCAAGAGAATGCGTTTAGGATAGGACCCACAAAGATGATCTTGGGAAAAGCATTTTTTTATTAGTCTGGAAGGGGAAGAGGTGGTATTAACTGAGAAAGGAAAGGCAATTTCAATAGTTGTCCAAAGGGAAGCAGGGGGCGTATTTCCAAAGGAGGTATAGAGAAGGAAGTAGCCCAACTTAGGCATAGCCAGAGAGAGTAGCAGGAACACTTCCTTCTCTTTGTTACAGTCCTGTAAGAAGGATGTCTTCAGTGATGATGAAAGGAAAGATTTGGGGAGGTAAGTTGAGGAGCTCCATTTCAGACATATTAACATACAGTCCAGAAACCTTTTGCTCGGAGATCTGTAAGAAGGCTAAACATCGTGTACAAGCTGGCCAGAGGCTAGACTGAGGTCAGGTTGAAATGTAAGTAGGCAAAATCTAGTAGAAATGTAGATTTGAATCATTATAAATAATGTAAAAAACTGAGGCAGAATCTGATAGAAGACGAGACTGCACTGAAGGCATTACATTTGTACCAATACACAGTTCTTCTCTCTTCTTTAATATCGCAGCCAACAGCACTGTTGATGCCTTAATGGAATGTCCTTTTTATATAGCATACACAACAATTGATCGTTCTGCTCTCTAATTTATTAATTATAAATATTTATGAATTATTTATTATTTAGTTTAAAAAAAGGCTTGTTTAGAGCAGCTGATGAGGTGCTGAGTTATTATAATGCCATTAATGAACAAAGCATAAACCAGAAATTTTAATGTGCTGAATACTGAACAGGGAAATTTAACTACTGGAGTCTCTTCGAATAACTTTTAGGTATTTACAAGAAAAGAATTTGCATAATTTGACTGATACGTTCTTGCAATGTTCACAAAGGTGTGCGTTAGGAAGAAGTACAGTGCTGACATAACTATGTGTCCAGTGGAAGCCTGTCAATCTCATGTCAGTCTAATCACTACTTAATGTCAGATTTGCGTACAACTATGCTGTCATGGTATTTGAGATGTATTGTTTGTTGTTCCAAAAGCAAGGGTGTCATCCTTCAGAAAGCTCTGTCTGCTAACAACCTGTAAATGTCTACTGCTAACTTCCAATCCACTTCTCTGAAAAATGCAAACACTGAAGAAAAAGTGCTTGGAGTAGATGAAGTAGGTTTAACCATGAGGAATGGATCAAGGGTGCAAGCACAGTATCATGCTTTCATTTTCATTTCAGAGGGGAATGTCCTCTCCTCTGTCCTCTCAGACATTAAGAGGTAGAGTAGAGTTTTGAGCAAGGCAGTGTTGTTTTGATGTTTGAATACTCAATACCAAACGATAGCAAAGGGAGGAAATTTGTAAAAGGGAGAAAACTGGACTATGCGTAACTACAAGAGTCCTTTCTGCCTCTAGAACCTGTGCTGCTGTGAATCAAACCATGCCTTGTGAAATAACAGGAATCAAGCTAGAGGCAAGTCACAGGACTGGCTTAGTACTGTGTCTGTAAAAGACCTTGAAGACAGTATAGGGCACGATACTGTGCTAGAGGTGCTACCGTTCCTTTCTGACCAGACTGATGGTACATCAGTGAGTCGTAGGCACTTTGATGCTGATGGGAATGATCTTTTACCTCCAGTAGGAAGGGAGAGGCAAGTCTGAAGTTTACTCGTGTTTTGACCCGGAAGGTCTGAATAGCCAATGGGCAAAGGGGCAAGCCAGTAGGTCCCAGACAGCCGTGGCACTGTTACCATAAAACTGAGGAGCAGGGTCAAAGCCAGACAAAGTATGAACTAGTAACAGCCCCCCAGTGAAAACAATTAAGAGGAAAATAAAGCAGTTTGTCCTATCCCGAGCTATGGATTTTTGCCTGTATTTTGGTGGTGTTCAGTGTTACAGCAGTGACTGCAATAAGCCAGAAGGGAGCAGACTGTCATGGCAGCGCTAATCAAGGAAGACAATTTTTATCAAGTTTTTCATGCCATGTAGTAATACCACCAAGGGAAAAGCAGCTTTAGTTCCAAAGGGAAAGCTGCTGTCCCAGTCAGCTGAAAAGGAGTATACAAGCAGGTAGCTGATGAAAGAAGACAGTAAAGAAGTAAATGTCTCACTGCTTCATCCATTCAGGTACTGTGTTTGGCTATTATTTTTCATTTACATGGCCATGAATACAATACTTCTTACACTTTCTCTTTGTTACTCTTAGCAACCTCAAACAATCTAATACTGTGGTAGCTTCTAAGCATTGCCTCCAAATTCTCTGTATTCCTCTTTCATGTTGTGTAGTTTTGGGTTTAATAATCTTTTTGCCACAGAGAAAAGCTTAGCTTAAAAACATACGGATCTTGCTTCATACCTCCTGCTGTACAAAGCATGCACTGCATTCAGATTTTGCTCTGGTGTAACTGAGATTGCTCTTACAAACAATCCTTAACTCTACCTTCCATTCTTTTAGGATACTGAGTCCTTAATTGCTTTTAGTCCTTTTCTTTTAGTCAAAGAAGATGAAGGCCATTTAGGGCAAGGTGAATAAGGGTGCATTTACTGTGATAAGGGGATCAATTATGTGTAAATAGCTGTTGTGTTTCTTAACAACAAGGATTATCTGTGAGGCAGGAATGTGGCAGCTTCCGGTCTCTGGTAAGAAGTATTACTACAAGCGTAGGATGGATGATGAGTGGAACTTTGATTGATAGATTTAATGACGGAATTCGCAGTTTCCAAGGAAGTATTTTAAGCTTAGTCATCATTCCTCAGTGCTCTCACAAGGACCTAGCAAAGAGGCAATCGTACACTTTAAAAATATGATTCCAACTACTCAGAAAGAAGCAGCTTCTTTTTATTTCCCCTTCAGCAGCTGCAATGTTTATTTGCAGAGATAAAGCCATCGTGTCACATAAGCAAAGGACATTCATAGAAATGCCCTTCAGCAACATCTCATCACAAGCAGCACAGCTTTAGCTGCATTTCGCAGCTGATATATGAATGTCTGTGATTCCAAGTACATAAAGCACATACCGTAGGCTACTCCCTCTGCTCTGTCAGTCTGCACCACCTTTTAACCCTGCTTCCTCCTCAGCGCTGTCGCAGGTTGATCTTTGCCAGCTGCTCCACCAGCTCAGTCAACTATTGCTTGCAGGCTGTCTGCAAGGTATTATTCCCTAGTTCTCCCTTTCTTGGCATTATTGTATGCCATTTTCACTTAGTTTATTAACCACTCTGCATCCTATACCATGCTATGGACCGTATGTCATTCTCTAACAGCTGACCTACCTACACTAGAGCGATGGTCTCCAAACTTTTATGATGTCACACTCTTATCAGTGAAAAATTTTTGAGCTTGCACTCCCTATATATGCATATTTATTTATTAATGTCATATACATGTACTATTGTACTACTATATTGTGTGCATTGTAAAATGTACATAAAAGTAGAAATTAAAAAAGGATGAGATAAAGAAGACATATTTATTTATAGAACGGTCAAAGTTTTTGCACTCATTCTTAAAACATCACCTTTACTTTGAAGGAACAGATTAAGTGTGTTTATTTTTTTCAATGTATCTGCTAGGTAGCGTACCACTGACAGCCACTTGTCATCCAATAAAAGGTCAGCAAATTTGGAACACTTGTCTTTTTGTAAAACAAAAATACGTAACTCATCCTTAAGTTGGACAGCTTTTTTGGGGACTTTGTCACAAGATAACCAGCAAACTTCTGTGTGGTACAAAAGATTTTCACAATCACTCCCCATCTCATTATAAAGTGTTGTAAAGATTCTACTGTTTTAAAGTCTTGTTTTAAAAAAATGTAATTAAAACAATAAAACCATATCAATGACATCCTGTATCACTTCAAGCACTTCTGGCTCTAACATCTTTACTGCAGTAGCTTGCCTATGAGTGATGCAGTGAATGGATTTCATGTGTGGTGCTGTCTCTGAAACCTTACCCTGCAATCCATTTTTTTAATTCCAGTCAAAGCATCTGCTCCATGAGTGGTTACACTTGCACAGTTTTTCCGTAAAGCATTTTTTTTTAATAAGTCTTTTACTGTTGAAAATATATATTATCCAGTATATCTTTCCTTTAGTGGCTCAGAAAAAAACCAGCTCTTCCTGTATTTCATTATTGAAAGAGAATCTAGCAAATATCACAAGCTGAGACATGTTAGAAACACCTGTACTTTCATCCAACGGCAGAGCAAACCTCCCACACCACGTAATTTGTTTGAATACTTGTTTCTTCCAATCTTCAGCAGTGTTTCCTGTGCATCTTCGAACAGTATTTTCTGACAAAGGCAAGCATTTCAGTTGGTTGTGATGTGGTTTTCTGTGTATTATTTCAGCCATTTTTACCATGGCAGGAGGAACAAGTGCTTCCCCAGTGGCGTGTGGTGTTTTTTTTCTTTTGCTTTTGAGTAAGAAATCTCTTACTGCTATACAGTAATCATTAAGTCTTGTAAAGTGATGGTTTGAATATTGAATGAGTCTAAACCACTGAAAAAAATTTAGAAGTTTGTCTTCATGTTCTGGATGCTTAGTTTTTAAATGCCTTTCTAATTGTGGTGGCTTCATACTATCATTAGTTAATATCTCAAGGCACAGGATGCATTCAGGGCAAGGTTTATTGTTAAGATCACAGATGAAAATCCATATTTCAAATAATCTTCTTGACAATTTCAAATTTTTTTGGCCAATTTCTTGTGAGATCTGATTAGATTGTTACTGTTTTTACCTCGTAATGTGGCTGATGAAGAGATCGTACTAGGAGCAGGAGAAGTGTTAGCTCTGCCATTTCCTTGTTGTTCACTTGTGCTTGCTATATCAATCTTATCCTCAGTCTGTGGTTTCTTTGCAGGAATCTTTTTAAGCCACTTGTCCATTTTATGTTATTTTAGTTAAAAGTAGATAATTTAATCCATAAATTCACTTAACCAGGCACACGTAAACTGCAATATGTCAAAATATGCTGAAAACTAATGAAGAAGGCTGTCACTTTGAACCCCTCCACAGTGTGGACCACCTACTTTTCCCCCAGAACACCTCACAGGCCACATATGAGATGGGACCCTCTGACATACTGGCAGTAACATATATCTAGTTACCAATGCTCGCTAAGAACCCTTGCCTGAACAACCACAGATGACAGATAATGTAACTATGAAATAAATGCCAATTGATGCTGCAAAGCTTTCAACTTATATCAATCATTCCAATGCTTATGGATTAATGGTGTGTTTTCCCACACTATATTTCTCAGTATTTGTCATGTCAGTTAATGAAGTATTCTCTTAGTACGAGGAACAAATAGATGTTTTAGAGGAGTATTTACTGACCTTGTGGATGAAGGTAAAGGTACTTGGCAAAGTACGTGTTTTATTCCAGCAAGGTTTTAGGCCCCTTGTACTGGCTAGATGTTCTGCACCAGGGAAGGGGAGTGAGGCTGGAGAAGCAGGGCTCTTTCTGGATCTCAGTAAGAGGGCCAGACAACAAATGGATTAATAAAATAACTGTTTCAATAAGGTAGAGTAAAAAGACAAATAAAGATAGTGAATAAATCTTACATTCCTTCAGCTCTTGGGAGCCCTGTTTTCATGCAGCACTGGGTAGACCCCAGATGCATTTTCCAACAGCACGTTGCACAGATCCTGTCTGTGGAGAGGTTTCTATCTCCCTCCTGTGCCGTGGTGCATTTATTTTGTGTCGCAGAATTGTGTATCTTCTCCTGATGAGCTGGCGGGTTATCTCTGTCATAACACCCACCAGTGCGCAGCATGGACCAATACAGGGCAGTCCAGGAGGTTCCCATGCAGTGGCTACTCCTGCTAATGTACAGGCTTCAGAAGACCCAACAGAGCAGTCACAGCCTGGTGAAGATCACTAACTTCTCAATTACAATGTCTTCTGCAAGGCTCCCAGTACACATGTGAAATAAATCTGTATCTCTAGGCAGAGAACATGGCTCATATCTGGGGTGGGTAATATTTCCATCTGAAATTCAACAGAAATGGAAAATACTATGAAACAACCAAAGATAGTGGAAGCTATAAAGGATTTTTCACAGTTCAAGATTAAAAAAAAGATTAAGCAGCACTTTAAATAGTTGGAAGATCAAGAAGGTGGGCAAACTATAACTATAAGGCTGAAGAGGATTGTAAAGTTTTGATATAATGAGAGGCGATTAGCTGTTACATTCTCGAAGTGATTACTGCACAATTTAAAATTCATCCAGTTAAACAGAACAAAAATTTACATGAGAGATTCCTGTATGTGGCTGTCCAGCCCACTTAGAAAGATAAACTGGCTTGTCAAGAGATCTCCAAAAAGCCAAGACAGGCACATACAATGTTACATACAATAGTTACAATTCAGGCAACTATATTAAAAAGAATGGAAAAACATGTTCTTCAACTGACAGATAAACAGCAGAAGAGTGCACTGTTTTCCCTAACATGAGAAGCAAAATGTGACTTTTGTATCCTTTCCAGGTATCACTGGGCAAGAGCTCACTGACAGCTTCAAAAGTCAGTGTTAAAACGTTTCATGGCAAAACTCTTTGGTCTACGCAGAGGGAACTCTGAGTACCTGAGGGGGAAAATAGCTAATTATTTTTTGTCAATTTTTCCTGTCTTGCGAATCAAGCAGCTAGTTTTGTAAAAGTTTTGGTTCAGTGGAATAATGGTCTTATTTATGAGGGGTGAGAGATTGTAAGATTTGCATAATGTTCAGTAAAGTAAGTGAACATTAACTTCAGCCAAAATCTAGTTATTGCTTTGATTAATTTTGTTCTCAGCAAAGACTCTGGAAGGAATCTTTTTTTTAATAATTTGTACATAGATATTAGGGGCCTGAGTAATAAGTGAGAGGATTTTGAATTGCTCATTTATCACAGAATTTAACCTACTTGAAGTTATGGAAATCTCAGAGAAAGAGCTGAGATTGGAATGTATAACCAGTGTTTTTCAACCTCTTGAGGATTGTACGCACGAACTAAAAGAGTGGGGAACGGCACTGTAAATAAAAACATGTATCAGTCGCACACACAATATATAACTGTGTGTATGTATATATTTCTTTCCAAGTCTCTGGCAAATGAGAAGCAAATGATTTTGAATGTTTATGGGCCAGTGCTCTATGGTGAAAGCACAAATAACTTTGTTATTTGATGCCTTTAAAACTTGTAGGGAAAAAAAGCTACATTATCATTATAATCATCAACAGCTGCAGAGGATGTGTTGCAACATCTTGTACATCCTTATGGCTGAAGATTATAAATGGGCAATATTAAGTTCTTAAAGGATGTTGTACTGAAGGTGGTATACTATTATCTTTATGAGATATTGATTGCAGAATGAAAAGTTACTGATAAGTTAGATAATATGCTATTACATTTCTTGTGTGTACATTTTTTTGGTGTTCTAAAAGTGGCAATTTTGTAAAACTACAAGTCATTACAGTTTGACAGGAAAAAAAGATAATGGTAATGGGATTAAGCCATAACTCCACTCAATTCTGCATCTATTAACATATCATTAAGACTAAAGGTTAGAAGAGTTTACCCTTCTGCTTTTAATGTCTTCACACATGGTAGTATGGCCTTGTTCATTCTGAGATCTAGGAAGAAGGTTTTAACTTGTTAAATCCTAATCCCACTTTGACGGAAGGATCTTTTAAGCGTTATGGTCTAAAGTCTTAATAAAGAAGTGCCATTAGTGATTGGCCGTAGGCAGGCCACTGTTCTGTTCCTTGGATAGTCTTTATATTGTTTCTTCAACCCTTTTTCCAAATACAAAAATTATGAGAATAACATACCAGAAAAAACCCCAAACTCATTATCTGTTGGCATTTTTATGAGGAGGCCAAGGTTTCAATTCACTTGTTACACACTGACTTTGCTCTTTGAGTTCTCAGGGATGCAGTTACTCTTTTTTATTTTGCAACTTTGCAAGAATATCGAAAGAACTGCAAACATCCTTTTCAACAGCTGTCCTCAAAGAAGCATTAGATCAGTTTCTAGGATTTTCTGTAAATTCTCTGATACATTTTTGTCTCCCTCTGTATTTGTAGTGGGCATTTGATCACATAAGGCGGGAGGGACGTATGCCCAGGGAAGAACAGAGAATAGTCTGGCATCGTGAAAATTTCGTGGCTGGATGAAATGTGGCGTAGGATACTCTAACATGGGTTTAAAGGTGGAAATAATTGCATTATATAAAGAGTTGTCAGTCCTTTGTTGTCTTTGTCTTGGGGGATAATAGAGCATTTGTCTGGGGGCTCTTTCCTGGGGATTTGTCTGTTCAGCAGCTTCATTGCCTCAGAAGAAAACACTACCATCATTGATGTTACTTCTCCATGTGAAAAAAAGCTGTGTGACACCAAAGGTATGTGAGAGTACAGGCGAAAGCTCTCTTGTGTCTTGCTGTTGAATGCTATGGACATACGAATAGAGAGTTACATGCTCAGGTCTGTGGGTGCTACAGTTTATTTTGAATGGGTTTTCAATTTATTTGAAATAAATGCTAGCACTGTAAAATTCTATATTAGCGGCCCTAAAGGAAGTGACAGAATGAGTATTTTGCAGTTTATGGTACAGCAACTTTCTCCTCCTCTGGCCAAAGATTTTAGCATTTTATGATAAACATCAAATGTGTTGCATAATTTTCTGGAACAGTTAGTGGTAGTACTCTGTGTGAGAGTTACAAGGCTTTATGCCTCACTTGTGAGGAAATTCCCTCCTTTGTGCTATGAAGGACAAAATTTTTGCCATTGTATAGAAAACCGAAACTGATCTAGATGAAGCTACAAGTCATTTTCTCTATTGTGTTATCTGAGCTGCCTAACCTTGAAAGTATTTCAGAGAATCAGGAGCATGAAGTAAAACCTCCAACCCGTGCAGGTTTTCTCATATCATATGTTCTCTAGTGTTCTGGATCTGTTTTTCTCTGTGTAACCTTTGTCTTTCCACAATCCTTGTAGCTCTGAAACAGATGACTGGGTTAAAAGATTACCTTTTAAGAAACAAGTGCTAGAAAGGCAGTGGATCTGTAACGGCAAAAAGGTGGGTGGGACATAGAGGCTTGTAGAAGAATGGGTTCACATTACAATAACAAATAACACATTCACTCCAATAAGAGTAGCAGCTAAGGATGGAGAGAATAGCAGCCCCATCTTGTAATGAGCCTATAGTCTGCGGTAAATAAGAACATAATCAAATTTTTATGACAAATCTAGCAAGTGAGATTATGGAGCTGAACTGGACTGGAGCCCTTCTTATTTGGCTCTGCAAAACCAGGCCTCCACGTATAGTTCAGCCAAAAAAAAGTGTCTCTTGCTATAATATTTTCGGATCACCAACGTAGACCTGCAATTCTAGGCATCACTAGTGTTGATCACAGAATCATAGAATGGTTTGAGTTGTAAGGGACCTTAAAGATCATGTAGTTCCAACCCCCCTGCCATGGGCAGGGACACCTTCCACTAGACCGGGTTGCTCAAAGCCCCGTCCAACCTGGCCTGGAATACTTCCAGGGAAGGGGGATCCACAACTTCTCTGCACAGCCTGTTCCAGTGCCTCACCACCCTTATACTGAAGAATTTCTTTCTTATATCTAATCTAAATCTACTCTCTTTCAGTTTAAAGCCATTACCCCTTGTCCTATCACTACATGCACTTGCAAAAAGTCCCTCTCCAGCTTTCTTGTAGGACCCTTTCAGGTACTGGAAGGTTGTATAAGGCCTCCCTGCATCCTTCTCTTCTCCAGGCTGAACAGCCCTGACTCTCTCAGCCTTTCTTCAGAGGAGAGGTGTTCCATCCCTCTGCTCATTTTCGTGGCCCTCTTCTGGACTTGCTCCAACAGCTCCATCTCTTTCCTGTGCTGAGGTCTCCAGAGCTGGACGCAGAACTCCAGGTGAGGTTTCACCAGAGCAGAGTAGAGGGGCAGAATCACCTCCCTCAACCTGCTGGCCATGCTGCTTTTGATGCAGCCCAGGATACAGTTGGCCTTCTGGACTGCAAGCACACGTTGCTAGGTCATGTTGATCTTCTCATCAACCAAGTCCTTCTCCTCAGGACTGCTCTCAATCCATTCTCCACCCAACCTGTATCTATGCTTGGGATTGCCCAGACCCATGTGCAGGACCTTGTACTTGGCCTTGTTGACCTTCATGAGTTTCACACCTGTCCACCTCTCCAGCCTGCCAAGGTCCCTCTGAATGGCATCCCGTCCTTCAGGTGTGTCAACCACACCACATGGCTTGGTGTCATCAGCAAATTTGCTGAGGGTGCACTCAATCCCACTGTCCATGTCACTGACAAAGATGTTAAACAGCACCCAATACCAACCCCTGAGGAATGCCACTCGTCACTGGTCTCCACTTGGACATTGAGCCATTGACCACGACACTTTGAGTGCAACCATCCAGCCAATTCCTTATTCACTGAGTGATCCATCCATCAAATCTGTCTCTCCAATTTAGTGACAGGGATGTTGTGCGGGACAGTGTCAAATGCTTTGCACAAGTCCAGGTAGATGACGTCAGTTGCTCATCCCTTATCCACCAATGCAGTAACCGTATCATTGAAGACCTCCAAATATGTCAGGCATGATTTGCCCTTATTGAAGCCATGTTGGCTGTCACCAATCACCTCGTTATTTTCCATGTGACTGAGCATAGTTTCCAGGAGGGTCTGCTCCATGATCTTGCCGGGCACAGAGGTAAGACTGGCTGGCCCATAGTTCCCCGGGTCTTCCTTTTTACCCTTTTTAAAAATGGGGGTTATGTTTCCTGTTTTCCAGTCAGTGGGAACTTCCCCAGACTGCCACGACTTCTCAAATATGATGGATAGTGGCTTAGCAACTTCATCCGCCAGTTCCCTCAAGACCCATGGATGCATCTCATCAGGTCCCAGGGACTTGTGCACCTTCAGCACCCTTAGATGGTCTTGAACCTGATCTTCTCCTACAGTGGGTGGTTCTTTATTCTCTCAGTCACTGCCTTTGCCTTCTGCAACTTGGGCGATGTGGCTGGAGCGCTTGCTGGTGAAGACTGAGGAAAAAAGTCATTGAGTACCTCAGCCTTCTCCATATCCCGGGCTGATGTGGGTTTTGGACTCTTCCTTCAATCTATCTGAAAGAAAAATCCTGCTCTCCCGAGAGGTCAGACTAAGAGCATCTTGTTCTGAGTAAGCTGGGGAAAATAAGTTAAATCTTTTTCTCCCATCTTTTAAACACTAAATATCAATAAATCATTTGTATCTTAAAGAAACCAGACTAGCCAGTTTCTAATTGCTTCTGGGGGAGTGAAAGAGGTTGCCAATGGCAAAATTATCTGAGAAGGAATTGGTGATAGCCAATAGTCACCTATTGGAGACACAGAAGTGGCCAGAAGAAGACAACATACTGTACTTACATCAGTCCTTATGCCATGCTGGCTTCAGCTTGCCATCCTTTGTAATAAAAAGGCTCTAGTGGCAGTATATCTGCAGTTTCTGGATTTATTATTCAAGACCAGCCATTAAAATCTAAAGGATATTAGCCAGAGCTGAAACCTGTAGCCTGAAAGAGTCTCCACAGGAAGGAAAACCAGTTGTTTGGGGATATTTATAAAGCAATCACATCTGCCTAGGGGAAATTTTGAAGAAGTTTGTCGAAGGCTCCTCCTGAGGTTGGCTCAGGTCTAGATCTAGCAGTGAATAAATTTTGCATAGACCATGACAACTTGCCAGCTTTGCTTTCAGACTTCTCATCTTTTTTTTTTTTTTTTTTTTTTTTGTGCTGTGAGCAGCAGAGGCAGAGTCAACCCTTGGCTTGAAAAAGTCATGATCAAATTATCTGGTACTTACTTACTCATTAAAAAAAAATAATTGACTATCCCTGGGTTGGGATTTCAAAAGCAATAACAAGGGAACACTACTGTTACTTTATATTTTTCTTTTATGTCACGCAGATATTTTATTAATAGGAAAAAATACTGTGTTTTGAAAGGCTCTATGGTTATTGTCTATCCACCATTAGTTAAAGTCTCAGAGGAGTAAACATGAAATTGATTCTGGGAAGGCTTGCTGATGTCTTTACTGCAAGCTTCAGTCTGAAAGAGAGGTAAAGATGTGATTCCACTCCAACTGCCAGTGCTATGCTCATTACCTGGGGGACTGTAGTTTTTGGTGCAACTGTAATATCAGTCTTTGGGTAAAACAGAGACTGAGGCTATGACTACTCAGGACTGTTAAATATCCCAAAGAATACTTTGTAAGAGGCAGTAGCGTAAAAGTCTAGGCTAAATCTCTCCTCATTAATTTTCACTCTATTTTTCTAAACCTCCTCTCCGAGGTTTTGTTTAGATATAGGATACTTAATTTCAGATCCTAATACTGCACTGTTATAGTTGCTGTGCTGCATTGCTGAGCACAGATATAAAGGATGAAAGATGCTTTGGAGATGCAAGATATTGCAATTAGCAAAAAAAAAAAAAAAAAGACAAAATACTGAAGTACAAATGACAAAGGTCAAATGCTCATCCTTGTCTCCAACCAATTATAGCTTCCTCAGATCAATATTTTGTACAAAGTGTAGGAAGCAGGTGTGTTCTAGCCTGGCAGCCATTTAGCTGAAGGCAGTTGTGGTGTCTCAAGCAGCCTGCTTGTGCAGAACACAAATACATAATAATAATGGTGATAATTTGTGAACTCACATGCATGAGAGCCAGACTGACTGCTTTGCTTATTTAGCAAAGCTCTAGAATCTTACCTTTAAATTCCTTATCTGCAGATGCTGAGCTGCTTGGGCCTCTATTTGCAGCCTAGAATTGCAATCCCAAGAGGGACTGTAGAAATCCACACTCCATGAAATTTATTAATACCTCAGCTTGTACCTGTCAGAGATCATCCCTGGATTGCCTGGAGGCCTCTGAGTTCTGTTGACGATGTCCCACTTTTTCTCTAAATTTTCATAGGAAGAAGGGAATATCAAACCAATGCACTGCAAAGCAACGTTCTGACACATTTTTTTCTGTCTTTCTTTAAAAGTGCAGATCCCTAATTGATGAGACTGCATAATTATATATTTGCTTATGAATAATACACTGTGTGGGTTCCCAGTTCTCCACCTCCTTTTTCATTCTTGTTTGGATGCATATTGTAATTGAGCTGCCTCCCAGAGGGGCATCACAACACCCCACAACCGACTGTGAGAAATGCTCATGTCTTGCATACACCCTATTTCCCTCCCACACCCCGGCTCAGAGAATTTAAAGAGCCCTCATTAATTAACACTAAACCTTGCAGGGTATGCATGAATCACAGCAGCTGTGGTTAGGGACTGAAATTTAATTAGAAGCACATATTAGAAAGGTGATTTTTTGAAGTTTCTGACTGCAAGAGGTAGGAAGTGAGCTGTAAGTATGTTTCCATTTATGAGTGGGGGAGGACATAGCCGAGTGTGTGATGGTGCCAGTTTTCAAAGTCAGGAAGAGGCAAAGATACAGCTAACAAAAGTTATCTCGCCTTTTCAAAGTCAATTCAAGGAAGGTTTTGCCAAAATGATTCATGAGATTTACTATTGCTATTTAGAATTTGATGCTGACTGCATCAAAATCTAATGAGAATGCAGTAGATGGAAAACTAGGATTTTAAAAAATAAACATGGGGAAATATTTCAGAGATAATACTACATAATGTTATTATCTTTCTGTCCTAGTGTTTTGAATAAGACAAGATAGGAAAGTGCTGTAATGCCTGTTTATGGAGGGTGGAAGAGGCACACAATAAATTCAAAGACTTGTTTGCTAGGAAAAAACAATGCTGTGGCAGATTTGGTGACACCACCTGCGTCATGACCATCTTTCCCTTATTCAGAGTACTGCCATTTTACTAGGGTGCTTTATAGCTCACAACATATTTAGTCTGTCCATCTTTCTTTTGGTGTTATTGGCATAATCGTTTATTTTTTAAAAAGCTAAACACTTCTGTATTTGAGATGGCTACAAAAAGTAGGGGCAAATACAGTAATTAAAATAGCTACTTGAAAGCATGTAGCTGGTGCCACTTGAGGTCAATAAGCAATGTCATTTGATAGCAAAGGATAGAACTAGTAGGTATATTTTAAGATAACACACCTTCTTTAAAAACAGTGGACCAAAAGACTTGCTGGATTTTAACACTTCTTCTGGTATAGAGTCAGAGGATGGAAATAATGGAAAGAGCTATGGAAAGCAAAACAATTCACTTGTAATGTGAGCTTCAGCTTACATATCCTTAGCTATCTGAGACCTTGTGTTTTTAGCCTAGTGGTGTTTTCCGGGTTCTATTTATAGCTGGTGAAGAGGGATAGGCACTTCCAGTGAGCAGATGATGCCGTCAAAATAAATGGGCTGACTCTCACTTCTAAAGTGCTACTATTCACTACCGAGTATGGAAGAATTCTAGGCTTTGAGTAGGTGTCTGAGTCTTAGTGGCTAAAACTGGGAGAGAAGCCGCACCTTTCTGTGTATGGAAGATACTGAAGAACTCACCCAGTCATAGAGAGCTGATTGTTCAGAGCGAAGTACTGCTGATGTGCTCTGTTCTTGTGTACGTCTCTTCCATATCACCCTGAAGTGTATGTTCAGCTATAGACAGTGCGTGCCTGTCTGTGATCTTGGTAGCTTTCGAAAACTCAAGAGAGTTTATATTGCTTTGTATTCATATAGGCAATTCCTAGAGCAAATGTATGTACAATGAGTATCAGGCTCAGAATGGAGTACTAGTTTGAATTACTAGGAAGTCAAGAACATTGGAATAAGTGTATTGGCCTGACATATGGGTCAGATTATGCTGTAATTAAGTTCTACATTGCTTGGGTAAGCATTTTCTGTTTAAAAGTGATGTTTGACATTGCTATATGCATTTAAGGATCTGTAACGTTCCATCTCATTTCAGTAGCAGTGCAATTCATCTGTACAGATATATCAATGAGTCATGCTTACATACTGTGAGCATGGTATTTACAATTCATGGTATGAGGTTGTGGTGCTCACCATATCTCCCATACAGGATTTACTCCTACACACAGTGAGAACTTTTTACGTTTTCTGGAACTGTTTAAGGAGATGGATGACTGAACATCAATATTAACAGTTTCTATGAAAGTGGGTTGAATTTTCATTCGACAGCAACCTCCACAGCTTAACAATTTGGGCATCATTCAGTTGTCATCTCCATACTTTCAGTATGTTCTCATTTCTCACAGCTACCCTTCTCAGGAAGATGGAGAAGTTTTATTTGATTCTAAAATTTACACTTGGTTAAAGCTGTGGAGAATTTAATCTATGCTAAAATCAAGTGCCATAAGAAAAGTGCAAAATGACCTCAGATCTTGTTGGAACCATCAGCTGTGCTTTGCCAAAGGTAAATCATTGGGCCAGTGGCACGAAATTAAACAGAGTTTTACAAAGGAACAGACACATTCTCAGAAGTATGACCATTATGCTATCCTCTGGTATGCAGTGATCCTGACTCCATAAATAGCGTTGGTGTAATGAGCTGTCTGCTCAGGTTAAACAAAATTTTGGAGACTGGGTGGAGCAAGCATAACTGTCAACCATTTTAGCATTGTTTTCTGCTACATTTCTTCCATCACAACTATTTTTTTTCACTTGAACCTGGTTGTGAAATGCTGACTCACTTTTCTGTGGCACGTCTTGAAGAATAAAAACAAATAAACAAAATAAAACACATGCAAACAAAAAAAAACCACCGATAAATATGGGTTTCATGTTCATTTCTATTATAAATAATGGATGTGGTATCTGGTTTTGGCTGCAGTCTGGTTTAGTACAACAAGCTGTGGTAAGTATAAAGGGAGCTAAAGTAAGGACCGTTCTAGATGCTGTAGGTAGGTCCTGAAGCTACCATTCAAATCCATTAAAACTGGATAACCTAAACGCCCCTTATCTTCGTCTCAGAGCTGACACAAAATTAGGGCTTCAAGATGCTGTTGGGTGGTACTGTCTTGTTGAAGATGATCCATTGAAGACAGATGGTAGGAATGACATTCCAACTGTGCCTACATTCTTTAAATATCTCTGCGTGTGTTTCACAACAGAAGGTGTGCTAGCCCTGCTTCCTTGACCCAGTTCAGATGGGGCTGTAGTCACTTGGCATCTAAAATTTAAACCTGTACTTTCCCATTATGGCGTTTTTGCCAAGCTAATAGTTTTTCAAGTGGACTGGCTTCATGGTGGCAAATTAATTCCCAGGCCCAAAATTGCTTCAACATGTTTTATTGAAAATATCATTTGTGCTTTTATTTAGTTGATAGCCATTGTGCCATGTCCTGGTTTCAAAGTGCTTCAGAATGCTTTCTGGTGGTCTTAGGGATATGTCTGTATAGAACGGAAAGTTTTGTTAAATACTAGTAATAATAGTGACTGTACTGCAGTATGGACTTTACTGGAACTTCAGTGTGTTATTCTATAGCTCTGTTTTCTTCAAAGAACTTATGCAGAGAACAAAAATGCTAAAAATTTCCTACCATCTACGTTGATTGGTGATTTAATCTATTTCCTTTCTGCTGCTTCCCTCCTTCTGGTACTTTGTCTCAGTCTGTGTTTCCTTGCCCCTTCTATCAGTATCTTCACTCTGTCTGATCTGCTGCTAACAAAGTCCTGTCGGAACAGAAGCCTAGCATTACTGTCCTGCATCCCATTGTGTTGCTCACATGTACCAGCTATTACTTTATGCTACAGCTACTGTCCTATCACTGAGTGTGGCAGGGCCGTTTGCTTGATGCCTCTTGTTGGTCTGCCGCAGGATTAACTATTACTGTTAGCAGTATCGGTATTACTAGTATGATTTTGTTTATTACCTTATTTTGAGGGAGCTTCAGAGACACAGACAAAAGCTTCAAAGAAACTAGGGTATACCTATGCCCCACATTTTGAATCTTGAGCCTTCTTTCTTCTCTAGGCTTTGTCTCCATTTATTGGGTATGGTAGATATAATATCATTACAGAGAATGAGACAGGAAAGCCCTTTTTTATTAACTGCAGTTCTTTCCTTTGTTCATACTGCATTGTCTGTAAAGTGCAGCCAGGAAAAGAGGGTTTTTTTTAAGATGAGATTTAGATTCTTTTATGGATTAGACACTCGGGGGGGGGGGGGGGTTGGGGCGGGAAGAACCTGCTGTAAAAAAAATAAAAACTGTTGTTGGAGTCTGTTCTCTTTTGTTTCCTGCTTTGTATCCCTTTCTCTCTGAAAACCATTATTAGTGAGGTGCTCTATTTTCCTCCATCTGGGTGGGTGGGGAAATTGGATGCCTGTTTCTATCCCGATGCTAATAGCTTTTTACTCTGCACCCAAGCGGCTATCCGGATCAGTGTGTGCATATGACAGGAGATGCCATTTGGCAAGCACTGCCATCCTCCTTTACTCTGTTTCTCTTTCTGTTTTGTAGCATTTCAGAAAGGCCAGTTGTATGGCACTGGCAAACACACTGAAAGTCTGGCTCTCCATTTTAAGACATGCCTACGTGGTTTGCCAAAAGGGCAAACAAATCCCACTGGCCTCTTACCTACACAGACACCACTACTCAGAAAACGGTGAATGGCACAGAGAAAAGGAAAAATATCCTAAAATAAGGGGAAAAAATTTCTGTTGAGTAAGGCTGCACACATCCTGGTCCCTTAACTTTCATCAGGCTAATGTAATGGGACATGGCAAGTGTTAGGCCACAAGATACACCAGAGAATTTGGAGCATATGTGTCATTCTGTTGTTCAAGTGTCCTGCCAGCTATTGAATGTGATACTAAATGTACTTTCCTCAAACTTCAGGTGATGTGGTGCAACCCAGGATGAGTTACCGATATCTGCAAGGATTGGCTCAAGTCCTAGGTAGTGATTTTCTTATAGTATTTTTTCAAAGAGTGGTTTTTTTGTAAGAGTAGAAGACTCATAGCCCCTCAATGCCCCTTGCATTTGTGTCTTTCATTCTTGAACACCAATAGGTGCTTATAAGAGATGAACATCATTCCTCAAACTGACCATGTTTATCCCTTATTCATACTCCTACTTTTGCTATACTATTTAAGGAAACAGCTGAAATATATGTTGACCATACATTGCTTCTTCAGGCCAAGGTACTGAAATAGCACCAAGAAATGACCAATGTATCTTTGAGGCAGTGATGTTAGATATAAGAGATAGGAGGCTATTTTCCTGGCATGAGAACTTCTAGAATGAGATAGAGGTAATAGTTGTGCTTATATGATATGAAAACCTATGGCTTGCAAAGTGAATGGGAAATAAAATAGATGGTACATCTCTGCTCAGGGAGCAGAGTAGGAGAAATGAACAGCAGGTAACCATGCTGCTGGCAGAGAAAGTGAGAACGCCCTTTGGATTTCTCATGCCATTGTGGGAAGAAGAGTACAGAAACAGCTGGTAAGTTGTCAGGTTGATCTTAAGTGTGAAATGTCTTCTCCTGGTACATTAATAACAAGAGGTGTTTGGATGAAGCTATGGAGGAAGTGGAAGAGGAGACAAGGTAGCTGTACCTGCTATTAAGCCCTTTTTCTCTTTTCAATATAGATATATGTCAAATGAGCTGTTTCTTTCTTGCCCATTCCACTAAACTCATCCACAGCCATAATGGCTGCCAAGCCTATTTCTTCATAACATAATTTCACCAGATTGGTTTTTATTTAAACTGTGCGAATAGTTAGATTTGGCATCCTGCTGATGGGGACATAGATCAGTTAAGGACATCCAAACGCATGGTCATTGCAAACAGGTGTGGGCTGTTTATGGAGAATATCAGTAGATACAGATGTAGGATTAGGGACAGTTATGTGGGTTGCTTATCCTCTTCCCTTGCCATTTTCCTATCTCTTAGATGTATTAATAAGAACCTGAAGATGGCTGCTGCTGTGAAGAAAATATTATTTTATTTATTCTTTCCTCCTTTCCTTTTCGTTTGTTATTTCTGATCTCTGATTACGTCTTCTCACAGTGTGCGGGACCAAGAGGGATATATGTGGCTCAGTACTGGCTGCATGTTAGTAATATGCCTTCTTTTCGCACACTGAGATCACCCCTGCCTGTGACACATTGCCCTTATTTTTATTCCAGTGGGGGCAGATAGAAATCTGGTAAGGAATGAATTTTTAAACTCATGGTATTTCCACGAGTACAAATGCTTGTAACAAGGGCAAGGCAAGGAAAAAACAAGAGCCCCTTTGCGTTTCTGTCTTCTACCTTAGTTCTGAGCAGCCCCTTATCTACTTAAACTAGATCACATCCCAGAGTGAGTTTGCTGCCCTAACTGTGTGGTTTGTTTTTTAGTCTAATTATGTCAGTAGAGAGCTCTCAGGGTTGGGGGAGGAGTAATTTTTTGGTAACTTCTATTCCTTAAATGTTTTTTCTGCTTCTTGCATCTTACTTACTTAACCCATGGATATGCTGGAAAAGTCTTCAGAAGTTTTTTGTTCCTCCTACGTGCTCCATCCCTCTGACAGATCATATTCTCTGCTTTACAAGTTGTTACAAAACACTTAATGCAATGTGAATACTGCCTCCATCGTTTTCATCGCCCACAAAGCCACGCAGGCTGTTCTTTTGCCTTGCCTGGAAAGGCATCCCCTGAGAAATAAATACACTTGGCTTGTTCTTTGAGCATCTTTCCAGCGCTCATATAAGGCTGTGCATAGCTTTGGTTTGTTTGACGTGAATCATCCATCCATCAGAGATGTGTCACAATCTGGAAAATCTAACAGTGGAGTCTGAGCAATGACTCCTTCATAATCAAATAAAAAAGGAAAGAAGTTTGAAGATGCACCTCACCGGTGTACATCTTGACAGAGTACAGTCAAGGGCAAAACTGGATTGTATTGCAATACCATAGATGTGATTACTTTTCTTCAGACCAGCGGCTGATCTAAGCAGGATCCATCTGGATGCGTTGCAGGATCCAGGGTTGATGATGCTACAGTGACCACCTCATGTACAGAAATATCTGTGGACATATTGTTCGACGTCTGTTCCTTTAAGGAATATGGGGGATTTTGTGCCAGATAAGCTTATGTTCTGCTGTAGTTCAGTGTCTACCAAATTTTAATGTCAAAACTTGCTTTTATCAGAAATAGGCAACAACAGAGGAGAGATTTCAGAAAAAAAAGCTATCCACAATAAATCCTAGAGTATTTCATGTTTTCTGCCTGAGTGGTTTTGCTGTGTCCCTCATTTAGGATCTTCGCCCCATGTTGTATCTCATGTTTAGGCCTTGACAGGTTGAGATACACACAGGGGCCTTTTTCCTTGGCGTTTTCAGTTAATTTGGAACTCAGCAGCATATATGCAGTTATTAGTTATTTTCCGCATGCATTTCTTTGCATCTGTCAACAGTAAATTTAATTTGCCATTGTGTAGACCATTTTCATAGAGCTCCTACTAAGAAATAAATAATTTTGTGCCAGCTGCAGATTTGTTTCTTTGTTATTTACCTCCTTTTCCACAGTGCTGACAATTATGTGAAACAGGGCTCCTTAAGCAGAACTTCTGTATTGTTTTCTTTGTCATATTGAAAAAAAACAGGGTTTTTTTCCTACTTTATGTTTACTGTCTTTTTTATCAGTTTCAAATTCTTTACAGCACCTTTTCTCCTATTATGATCTTTATAGTGTCTTTTGGTAGAATGCTTTTTAAAAAGGCCTTTTGAAATTCTGACTGACACCTGTTTTCTTTTATCTAGTGTTTTGTTACATCTTTTTAGATCCAAAGAATCCTAGTACATTTTATTACTTATGGAAGAAATATTTGGTTTATATTATCATATTTTAATAATCTATAACATTTATTTCTGTTACTTTGCCTGGCAATGAAGTAAGGTTTGCAGACACCTCGTTCTCAGGAGCATCATATCTATCCTCCAAAAACAAGGACAAAAAAAAAAAAGAAAAAAAAAGTGGAAAAAATAAGGTCGTATATGTTACCTTCCAGTACTGTAGTGATTGTAGTCTGTAGGATAATGTGTAAAAGGTTGCATAATTTTGCTAGCAAATCAACTTTGCTTTTAACAGTTAAGTACATAGGTAACTGGTTTTAGTATCACTATGGTTCGTATTTTATTCTGAGAATAATATATATTAACCATTAATGTATCTTTCAGTAGATATCGCAGCTCTCTGCAACTATTTGCAGAGTAAGCTGCACAACACTCCCATGAGATGGTAGCATATGATTACTCTTGTTGTATGAATAAGGAAAAACCAGGCCTGATAACATCCCTTTTCCACCTTTTGTGCTCCAGTGCAGTTCCTTTGTATGAACAGTAGACTGAAGATCACAGAATCACAGAATGGTAGGGATTGGAAGGGACCTGTAGGGATCATCTAGTCCTACCCCCCTGCCAAAGCAGGGTCACCTAGAGCAGGCTGCACAGGACCACATCCAGGTGGGTCTTGAATATGTCCAGAGGAGGAGACTCCACAGCCCCTCTGGGCAGCCTGTTCCAGTGTTCCGTCACCCTCAGAGGGAAGAAGTTCTTCCTCATGTTCAGACGGAACTTCCTCTGCTTCAGTTTGTGCCCACTGCCCCTTGTCCTGTCGCTGGGCACCACTGAAAAGAGTCTGGCCCCATCCTCCTGACACCCACCCTTGAGATATTTATAAGCATTTATTAGGTCCCCTCTCAGCCTTCTCTTCTTCAGGCTGAACAAGCCCAGCTCCCTCATCCTTTCCTCGTAGGAGAGATGCTCCAGTCCCCTTACCATCCTTGTAGCCCTCTGCTGGACTCTCTCCAGTAGCTCTTCATCTTTCTTGAACTGGGGAGCCCAGAACTGGACACAGTACTCTAGATGAGGCCTCACCAGGGCAGTGTAGAGGGGAAGGAGAACCTCCCTCAACCTGCTCGCCACAGGCTTCTTAATGCATCCCAGGATCCCATTGGCCTTCTTGGCAGCCAGGGCACACTGCTGGCTCATGGTCAACCTGTCGTCCACCAGGACACCCAGGTCCCTCTCTGCAGAGCTGCTCTCCAGCAGGTCCGCCCCAAGCCTGTACTGATGCATGGGATTGTTTCTCCCCATGTGCAGGACCCTGCACTTGCCCTTGTTGAATTTCTTAAGGTTCCTCTCTGCCTAACTCTCCAGCCTGTCCAGGTCTCGCTGAATGGCAGCACAGCCTTCTGACATATCAGCCACTCCTCTGATATGATGGTTAAATTTTCTTTCCAATTTACCATTTTCAGGAACAAATCTAATGGGGGGAAATTCTTGTGATTAGATTATAGCTCTAGAGGTTTAAAATCAGCTGGAGAGTTATTTCAACCTAAGTTGATTGCACTCAGAGAGCAGGGAGTGTACATGCCCCTCATCAGCAGTGACAGTGGGAGACTTGAGTAGCTTCTCAAAAAAAGAATTAGGGCTCTTCTGCCAGTGCTCTGAAGCCCTCAGTACAAAACCAGACCTTCCTTCCCAGTTCCTCCTTGTAATGTGCAAAGCACTGCGCTTCTCAGAGACAAGTTCTCTTTGGTTGATGGAGACGCAGGAGTAGAATAAATAGAAACTGTGTTAAGGGAGAATGCAATACCAAACGTTCAACAGATGTTGAGGGGAAAACTGAGTGAGAACTTCAAGTTGTAGACCATGATGTGGGGTGATTTATGCTCAGAACTGCACTCTGCACTTGACTAATATTGAACTGTGAGCAATGTTCCCAATACTGATTAGGAAAGGGGTCTGGGTATATCTATTCCATCAACAGAGGGAAAAGGTAAATCAATGAAAGGTTTTGACTTCCTTCCTCAACTTTCATGTGAATAGGAGTGAAACATCAATAGTGTCAAACATTATTTCTTTGTGGCTACTGAAGCTTTTTGACCCCTAAACGTTCATCTAGCTCGGAAACTAACTGAACCATAGCATATCCACCTGGATTTGAATACACATGAGGGATATAAAGCAGAAACAGCTTTTTAGTGAGAATTTTTGGTCAGATATCACACGAAAACCCTGCAGAAGTATCAAGGAAGCTAGAAGTGAAGATATAAAATTGAGAATAAATCATATGTCCAAAATGCTTTTGCTTTATTTTAGAAATGAGAAGAAGCAAAAGTTCTAGTGCTATGGTAAAAAAGGTCTGCATAGGCAGATCAGATTGGACAAGAGTCCTATTTTTTCTATGTTTATTTTTCCACCTTTCCACCCAAAAAGATCTTGTTTGTGAGACCTGCTATGTTTATCACAGGCAGCAACACTAAATGGATATAGACAGGCAGAATAATGATTGATCTCTGAAATGGCTCATTTTGTTAACTAAATTACAGGTTGTGCTGTGGACAGAGACAGCTGGCAGCTAGTGTTGCCCAAGCACCAACCTTCACAGAAAGTGAAATGTGTACTTTCCTTTCATTAGTGCACACGGTATCATTATCACCATTGCCATCGTGACAAATGTAATGATTATATGTGTCCCATGAGAACAGCTGCAGACAGAATGGGTGGACTAAGCAGCGAAATAAGCTACCCTGCTATCAGGAACTGTTCCGCCTGCAAACAAATCTGCAAACATTTCAGTAAAAGGTCAGACAATTCTTGGATGAAGATTGCAGTTGTCTAGACTGCTCCCGTTCTGAGAGCTCTGAGCAGTCCACAACCATTTAATAAAAACATAATTGTTCTCATTTTAAAGAGGAAGAAATGCTACTATGCTTCCTGCAAGTTACACAGCAAGTCTCTTCCAGCACGAGGGGTAAAATTAAGATCATCTGAGCTGCAGCTCTCTAATTCATTTATTAAACCATGATTCCCTTCACAAAAACAGGTCACTTGCTCTTTCACAGTCACTGGAGTAAACGCTCCTTCAGCTGTCCCCCTTTACCTAGCAAGAAGGCGGCAGTGATGTGCTACTGGTGCTTGACTTACCTTCTCAGTTTGGTACATTATTTTGCGTATCTCTCATTTTCTTTCCCATTTTGAACTTTCCCAGGTTGAAGTATTTCAAGTTTTTTGAGATTTTCCTAATATAAAAGTCTCTGTATAGCTCTAGTCATTTTAGTTTCTAATTAAAATCTAAGGCATTCCTTGAAACTGTAGGATTATGTTGCATGATAGCAAAGTTGTATCATGTTGCAATCTGGTTAAACTTCAGTAAGCAATGCTGATCATTGTCTGTGCTGCCTAGTTTATTATTGGCGTACGTAACTTTTCCCTTTATCATGTTGGGAGAATATTCAGTGTTAACACTCCTGCAGCCAACAGAAAGGAAGCTTGCTGAACTGCCATTCTGCTGCTACAAAAAAGGTTTACCTGTATTTATTGCAGAAGCTTAACGTGCATTGTTTGAAGACCAGGGAATCCAGCTATGCTAGCATGATTGTCAGACTGGGTGTGTGCTGGTCAGTCCTATGAGCTGCATTTGGAACTGTGGGTGCTGGGCAATTCTAAGATGGGGTCTTCTGTGCACACAACCTGCCTAGCATTACGAGCTGATGGGTCTGGACCCATCAGTATTGTGGTGACGGTCCAGGCCAGCTGAAAGGTCCTTTCTGTCATGCTGCTTTGCTAGTCTGTTTCAATATCTTGTTTTCCATTTAACAGTAAAATTAATGAAGTGAAAAACAGTACTCATTCTCAGAGCTTAGCTATTGCCTTAATTAAAAAGAAAATATTTAACATGACATTGTTAAGGTCAGCATGCCCAAATGTAACCAACTGTAACTTTGAAATACCATTTAAAACATATTTAATTCAGCACTCAGGAAAGTTGCTGATCTAACAATCCAGGAAACTCGGCTCTGATCACAAGCACTGTACCTTTAGTGATGAGTCATTGCATCTGTTCTCTTTTTCAGCTATCTCAGACACCCAGTAGAAGCACCGATCTGTGCTAGCAGTAGTATTTTGGAACATGGTGATGATGCTTTTGTGGGTCTGCCTCTTCCTTTATTTCCCCCATTTTTCCTTTTCATAGTTTTATGAGAGACTCTTCAGGAAGGAGAAATTCAGATCATTGTTCCAGCCCTAGTGTACCAAGACAAAAAGCACTATGCTCTGATATAACTTATGCTGTGTAAAGCTCTAAAGGAGAAAGTGACATACACAAATAGAACTGCAGAATATTTTTCTCAAAATTGATGGTCATGGCAAGAAAAGTACGAATAAACCCGTAGTCAGAAGAGGGAAATGTCCCAAGTTGTTAGTGGTCAGGACCTGATATTGTGGCTTACATCGTTTCTGGAAAGTGACTGATCTGGATATACTAGGGCTGTCTTAGCTGTGCAGAAAATAGTTCATCTTTTTGACAATGAAGAGTGGAAATCTTTGATTTGTGTTCAGTTAGCAAATGTGGCAGGGTTAAGTGCAGGTTCCATTTGTGTGTCAGTACAATGATAGGAAAGTGGCTTTTGCAAATAAACCACAGGTAAATCTCAGAAAATGATGCAGTATACACAATTCTCTATTGCTAACAGGGTTAAGAAGACTCAGAGGATCAATTTAGAACAACAGTTTTCAAGCCAAATGTGTTTCTAGGTAAACATCACTGAAGACAAAGGAAAGGTGTCTGGATTAAACAATGCCCTTTCTTCCTAGTTAGCAGTTGAACTCAGTCCACACAGGTGGTAATAAAAAATCCCAGTTCTTTTGAAGCCGTTTGGTAGTCTCTAGCAAATGAGTTAGAGTCTCAGCCCAGTTGATAATGGTTGGAAAACTGCAAATCCTTGAAAAATAGTCTGGTTTTAGTATGCCCTGAGAATAACTTAGAGCTCCTTACTGGGCATCTGTCCTGAAAGGCTGAAAAGAGAATGAATCCCACCCCTTTTCCTAGAAGTCATCTCAGAAGATTGATCAGCTAGTGAGGATGGCCTGTAGGGAGTTTTCATTGCTGTTTGTTGCATACAGTTGGATGTTAAAAAAAAAAAAAAGTAATTAATTATTGCGTCTTGCATGTCTATAAAATTATCTAGAAAAATGGGGAGACAGTTGGCGCCTCACACAAGACACTTCACACAGCTCCCTATCTGTCACTTTGATCCAGATCAAGACACAGCTGCTGGTTTTTTGATTCCCTCATCAGTTTTTCTTTTCTTTCTTAAATGCAGCTATTGCTATTAACTTCTCTCACAAAAACAATAAAGCCTCTTTCATGCTTCCTTGCCATTTCAGATCATTCTGTTGGTGAAGTGTTTGCTAGAAAAGCAGGCAAGACTTTTTCATGTTCCCTTTTCTTCTTGAAACCACCTACCTAGTTTCACAAACAAAGAAATGTATCCCTGAAGGCTGGGGGAAGTACATGCATCCAGTACCACCTTGAAGGTTGCAGAGCTGCTAACCACTGGCTTTGATACTGAACCCACTACATTAGGGTGGCATGTTTAAGAGTTTCATATGCAATATCAAAAAGAAAAACCCTAAAGAATCCAAGACTCAGTCACCTGAAAGAAAGAAGTGCATCATGGTAAAAGTCAATTGGTAAGTGCATTTTCAAAAGCACCAAAACACTGTAAGATGCAAATAACTTTGCTTGAAGAAATTATTTCAAAATATTTTTCTCCTGTTCCATTGCTGTAGTTATGCCAGACAAAAACCATGTTGCACTCCAGCAGAAAACAGCTGTGTGAAACTGGCTAAAAACCTAGGAAGAATTAAAGTCATGTTTAGAGTATGGCCAGGCTCTTTCTTCCAGACACCATTTATTTGCGCTACCAATGAATTTAACAAACTCCAGAATAAAGCATACCGAACAAACTTTCCCTTGCCACCGCGTAGCACATGCTTCAATGTCAAGAAGAGTCCTTATTAGAATGACGGTAATGTTATCTCCTGTGATAGTGATTCTTCTTATTGGTCTCTTGAGATAACACTGCCCAAAGTTTGGCAGGGAGATTAAGGGCAGCCAACTTCTTCAGCAATAGCGATGACTGCACTGAGTAAATACTGTATCCTAAAAAAGCTGATAATGATGTCGCTTTTTTAAGATAATAGTAGAACCCGCTAGTTACCAGTTCAAAGTGGTAATGCTCTGTGTGTAATTTCAATCTGAGAAACCCACATAGTTCATTGTGAAGGAAAGGTATAAAGAAAGAAAGAAACATAATAAGGCCATTTTTTAACTGGACATATTTTAGAGTTTGAACATTTTCCACTGAAACTAACTTTTGTTGCTATTTTAGAAAATTGTGTCTTCAGATATAGTAAGTTTAGGCTTATAAATTGTAAGAACACTTCTGCTTTATCTCATTGTGTCATCTTTTCTACTTCCTTTTTTTCTTCAAAGGAGAGGGGAGGATGAAATAAAGACCAGTAGAAACATAAATAATATGTCTAAAACTTCAAATACTTTAACAAAATTTGAGTAATTAAATAAAACCACTGTATATTTTTAATTAATTTTTCATTTTTGTAAAGAAAATCTGAAAAGTTTTAAAGCTAGTATAATGTATTTTCTTTGAAATCTTTAGTATTTTTTCTTTCAAAACAAAACTGAAATGTTGGTCCAGCTGTTGTGCTTCCTGAAATATTCTGGCCATTTATTGCTGGTGTTCTTTCACGCACTGGGACAGTTCTCTGTTAATGTATGAGGCTCGATGGTGAGAAGCTGTGCAAACCCTTCTGAGACTTTCAGAGTCCTGATGCAGGAATTTGCTGTGCATTCAGGCTGTAGTTTGTACCTGTTATTTAGGGAGACAGTAATTAGGTCAATTTGTGTTCCAGTGTGAAAAAGGACCATCACGATATCATGATATGGAACCACATTCTGCTTGTTTTATCCAGCTTTCAAGTTATAGTATAGGCTATCCCTGCCTGCAGGGTGGGGTTACTTGAGTTGCCTGGAGCTGCTTTCATTTATGTAATGTACTGCGTTATCCTTTATTACAAGAGCATGACTGATGTTTGGTGGATCAGCACAAATTTCTTCATATTACTCATTCAAAAAAAATGTATCAGTTTTCTGAAGGAGCGTTTTCAATTATTAATATTGTAATGAGGTACAAAGCAATTTGAGGATAATGATATTTATTCAGAGGAGCAGAGTTGTAAAAAGCAGACACATCTGATTTCATTAAATTTTCTCCTTTTCTGGTCTTTTTCCTGCTGTAATATAAGAAAACCTAGAACACAAGGTAGCTATAAACACAGGGAATCCATGCCAACATTCCTCAATTTCTTTTTCTGAAGTGCTCCCATATCCATACATGTACTGCCTGCTTTGTTTTGTTGGTATAGCTTCCTTTATATTATAGCCTGACAAGGCTGTGTCACTAGCATTGTACGGCGATTTGCAGAATAACCTTTTGGATCCTGAAGATGTGTATTGTTCTCAGGTGCATTTATTTGTCTGTGAAAGCCAGTGCTCTAAGAGGTAAATGGTTCTGGTTTCAGTATTATGTAATTTCTGATGTGGTTTTTTTTTTAAATTGGAAGTGTTACAGTTTCTACTGAGCTGGCTGGTAGTTGCCCTTTAAAAAGTTCTGAAAGGCCACAGTCTGTCTATAGCAGAGACATTGAAAGGATGGGGCTACTGACCCTTTACACTATCATGCACAAACATAGGCAGGCCCATCAGTAAGGCTGAGAAAGCGGGTAATTTTTAATGGTATATTCGATATTTGCTTACCAAGAATGTCAACTAAAAACAGCATCTCTCTTTTTGATGAAAACATTCTGAAAATATATGACAAAGTGATGGGTGAAATCATCCTGAGATTTTACCGGACTTCAGAGAAGCCCCTTCCTGTTACAGTATAGTCTACGTCTTCTTAAGTGAAGAGAATTAAAGATGCCAAAAGGAATGAAACTGGGAATCTACTGGGAGGAGAAACAAGTCCAAACTCTGATATGACAAGAAGGAGAACCATGCGAGAAGATAGGGGATTAGTGTTGAAACTGTTCAGGAGAAAAAGAAATATCATTAAACTTTAACCCCACAGGAACCTAGGTCACAGCCAGTGTGAAATGTTAAGACCTTGGCTTCAGTGGCAGCAGTGGCTGGGTGACTCTGTGCTGTTTGGGGTATCCTGTTGTTCTCTGAGACCTGGGATGACATACTCCTATGTGCCTTACCACTGAAGCTGGAGTCCCACTCTAGGAACAGCTGCTGGTCTCCATTGCCTTGTGCTTGTGTGTATCCCACCAACTAAAGTGCCCAGATAAAGAGCTTAGTTATCCAAGCTGTGGCGAGGTTTTAAAGGAACAGGCAGTATTCATAGTGTTTTATGAGACTTTCACCCAGCCTCAGCGACTGACCAACTGCTGCCTGGGTGCACCTACCATCTAAGTCGCTTTAGCCGCTTTGCAGCTAAGGCTTCCTGGCTCCCTCTTTGCAGCTGGGGTAAAAGGCGAGAGGTAGGAATGGAGGTGGGATCCTAGACATCTGGGTAAGGTATACAGGTGCAGAAACTAGGAAGGTGGTCAACAGTTCAGTCTGTCCTATTGGCTTGTTAGCCATCATGCTGCTTTGGTTTTAATTCCTTTTATCAGTAGTCTGCTGTAGCTACTTTCCAAGCCCAAATTCCCATGCCATATGCTGCCAATACTGTCCTCCATCTGCATGAAGAACAGCCACAGACAACAGCTGTAATAGCTGGCCACACACATCCATCACCTTTATCTGTTCTTCAGTTTCTATTTCACGCAATCGACCTGTTACAATTTAATTGACTCTCCCAATCAGCTACATAGGTGGGTAGCTTATGTAGGAAGGAGAAAGGCCGGGGATTTGGGACTACAGTAATATCATTGCAAAAAGATGAGATAAGGAACATCTTACTCTTATTTCCCTAAACTAAATGGCAGTTCTTTAAAATTTGATTTCTTAAGGCTATGATATTTTGTATTGAATATACAGTGTGAAGCTAAAACCTTTTTCAGATCTGTGTCCTCTGTAGGGCTTTCTCCTGAATACAAATGTCAGGGTTTGACCTATTAATTTCAACAGCATGGTGACAAAATAATGAATGAGGAGAGGAACTCTGTTCTTGTACTTGGGTAATATTTACTGAGTGTCGACAAATCACAGCGTGCTGGACAAAGGCAAGAAAATTTCTCCTTCCAGTATGTGAGTACAAACAGTATAATCTAAATCACAGCAGTCCTGTAGCTCTAAATTCCATTGGCGATTTCAATTTACTCACAAACACTCTTCTCTGATCAAGGAATAGACATCTGAGGTCTGTTGCTGTACTGATTTTGCCTACCTTCACCCCAGTGCTCCTAATGGTAGCTACAGCAAGTTACGAATAAAGAGTTGTCTATAAAGGTGGTCCTTTGTCTCTTCCTGAAGGCCTGATGAAGCATAGCTCCTTCCCACAGAAAGTAATGTGAATGAATGATTGACCATATGGAGACGGAAGCTGAGTCAAGGAGTGCATCTTCATACTCTGTTCACTTTGGTTTCTCTCTCACTGATTTCAAAGTGTTAGAGAATCTAGAGGACCCTCGTCATCCAAGGGCAGCTGGGATTGCAGTAGGATAGGCTCTCAGCACAGTCCTAGAGAAAGCAGTTTCCTTTGATACATACATTGGTTGTCCTATCACATCTCATGCTTTTTTTCCTTGAAGGTCCAAAGGAAAAGATATCAGAAAGAGGTACAGAAGCTGAAATTGTGGCATTAATCTTCTCCTTACTTGCTGCTCCTTCCACATCTACTATGCCAAAAAATTAGTCCTGGAAGTACTTCAGCTTTCTGGATGACATGCTTTCTCAATAATCAAGTTTCAATTTGACATCAGGAGTTCTGATCTAACAACACAAACTTGGCACAGGTGTCTGGCTGTTACCTCCTTGTAAAGCAGCTTTACAGTAAGCAAATTCCACAGCACAAAATAAATATGCAAGCAGCCAAGTTGGAACTTTTTCCCAGCAGCCCATCTTGATTCAGTAAAATTCTCATCTTTTCTCTGTAGGAAAATCCAGGCTTTGTGTAAGGTGCTGTTTCCAACTAGGTTCAGAAGCAGCCTTTTAACTTTTGGTGTACATGAACATAAAAATGCCTTTGGGATAGGAGGGGCCAAGTGCCACCCTGGGAGTAGAGGTTCTCAGGTTGAAGGGCCCAGAAATGCGCACCACAAAATACTAGACAGGGATCCCCCAACAGTGGGTCATGGAAAAACATGCATTCAGCTAGTTATAAAGGCTGTCAAGGAAAATGGGAGGGTTCTATGTGAATTTATTTACTAGTTAATATGTCCTATGTATATGTAAAATGTGAATATTTGAAGTGTTCTATGGCAGTAAAATCAAGATAATGTAAATGACAGCATACTGACCTAAGAATTAGAGGACTTTTTAATTATTTGCTCTGTTCTGTCACTTCTGGTTCCTGCAAAATTCTGGCGAGTCATTTCTCTTTGTCTCTGCTTTTCAACATGCAAATAATACTGATTGCCTCCTTTGTGAGCTGTGTGTTCAAAAGCACTGTGTGCTTCTCTTTTCCATCACTGTTCCTTACCAAGTAGTGCTCTGTCATGAAAAGTTATTAAAATCTGCAGAGAAGTAAATTATTTTGTGTAATTAGGGTAATTTCATTAGAAATGTAAGTTTCCTGTACTGCAATTTTCACGTACTGTTCAAGTATATCATAATCTATGTGTTCTACTCCCACTAAAAACTTTAGGAAACCTCTTTGATTCAGGACTGGAAAAACCTTCTGCTGGAGTCCAGCCACATCTCAAAAGCCACGTTTCACTTGCTTTAAAAACATTCTGCAGTTTGAAAGAAGCAGGCTTTGAGACTAGAAATCACCTCTTAGCAAATCCAGGCGCTGTTTGTGTTTACATATACTCATATTTTCTTCGTTATCTTGTCTGACTGGAAAGGCCTGTTGAACCTTAGCTCAAACCTTGTTTGTCTGGTAAAGAAGACTTACTACTTTGTTTACAATACACTGTTGACTTTGTATACAGTTCATGAAATCTGCTATGTAGATTTCAAAAGGAACATAGAACATAGAACGAGGATGCATTAAATTCTAGTAGAATTCCATACAAAAAACATAATGAGAAACAAAAATGTGGTGATATATAGTGCTTAGTGATATAATGCCTGCAAGCATACATTTATGGAACACTGTGAAACCCTGTAACACTGTTTTATGATTAAGGGTAGAATAGAGTTTACAAACAAATATACTTTAGGTTTAAATGGTTTAAACTTCCAGTTTAAATGGATTCATTTTGTTCAAAGCCTCTTCAGCCCTTGCACTTCTATATCTACTGCGCCTGGGTTAATTGGATGGTGGCAAGTTGATATTTGGGATCACCTTTCCTGTCAGAGAGCAGTGTCCTTTTTTAATGCCATCTTCCTGACAAATGCTCACTTTTCTGCGGGTTGCGGGTTGAGAGACAGCCCTGATTGCTATTACAGAGTGATATATGCTGTGCCTTCAGCCTGCAGACATCTCACAATTGTACCAATGCTCTTGATAAGGAAGCCTAGTAGTTAAGGTACGTGGTTTATTTTATGCTGCCTGTAAGTATCAGATCTTTGATGCTGTATTTTGTGTAACTGCCACTTTAGCTTCTGTCAGCGTAAATTGTTGGCAATGTTACCCAGTGGATTAAAACTCCAAGGGAGACATTCTGAGATGGATGGAGATATTTTCTGCTGGAAGATCTCTGCTTTTGAGCAAGCTGCTTGTTTTTGTGCCCTACTAAAATCTGACTTGCTACTGCAGTCTTTTCTTTATTGAGTGAACATGATATTTTTAGCAGCTGGTCACATTTTTGTCTGAGGAGTGAGTGACATGGCAGCACTTGGGAACAGAAATGTAAAGGCCTGCTTTTAATCAGCCAACTTTTGCAATGCAGGAGGAGTGCTTAGGGATGCTTTGAGTTTAAAACGCAGCACATGGTATGCATTGACTCAGTCCTGAAAAACAGAAGCCAGCGTTCAGAATGGTTCCTGTTTCTGCCCTAGTCCAGAATCATGTCTAAAAGGTATCATTTTACAAAACTCTCGAGGATATACTCTTAATATTTTGGAAAGGCAATATCAGAATGTTTAATCCTAATTATAGCTGCAGTTCACACCATCAGATAGTGTAGGTTTCCATGATGTGTATTGTAAGCTGGTGGAACAAATCAGCCATCCAAATACTATATTAGTTAGTGAACCAATGGACAGGTGTCGCTTTCTTAAGTTGTTTTGCATTCAGTTTCCCTAGGAAATGCCCCTTTTCAGCATGGTGCTTATTTCTGTTTCTTTACTTGCGTTATGGTATCCCTGCATGAGAGGGATTAACAGCCTCATGGCTGGAGATTCACCAGCTGTGTAACAACTGTTTTCCACAAATTGTGTGGCCTAAACATACCTGCATGTATTTCTTGTAACATTTTTCCACACAGTAGTTGACTGGCAGTATACTGGTGCTTTCTTAGGTCATAGGAAGACTTAACTGAGACAGTCCTAGGCACTGGATAGCACAGAAGACAGCCTCCCTTTAAAGATTGCTGAATGTCACTGATTACTAGGCTTTGCTCAGCGGGTGTCAGGTTTAAGTAAGAACAACTAGGTGTGCCACTATGTTCCCCAGATTTTGAGGAAATGGGTTTAGGGTGAGCTTAGTACAAACCTGGTCACAGTAATGATGATACTGTACATCAGGATACTCTGCTTGATATTGATTATTTGTACTGCAACAACATCTGGAGGCCCCACTGGATACCAGGGCTCCACTGTGGTAGAAAATATACAAATATACTTTGTGATAAGTCTGTGGCTTCATAGTATAAAAAGACAAAATGGAGGGAGAGAAACAGAAGTGGCTTGTTCAAGGTACAACAGAGCAGCAGTAAAAGTGAAAAAGAAATCTTACCTCATTTGTGATGTAGTACCTAATTAATCACTCTTGACCCTGGTAGAGTTGTCACAGAATTGAGCTTCTTGCCCACTTTTTAGGCTTGGCTTCAGGATAGCTTTGTTTATAAAGGAAACTTTTATTAGACAAAAGGCAAAAATTGAAAGAGGGAAAGATGAATGGAGAGAAGAATATAAGGTAGAAGTAAAGCAAGAGAAGAATTTGTTAAGGGAACTGCAATTTCACGTCCCACTGGTAACTCAGTATTTCTATGGTATTGCAAGGGTGTTTGATCAAAGCAAATTTTCAACAACAGGAAAAAATAAGGTGTAGTTTAGTACACTGTATTGCTGTGCTACAATTTCTTGTAGTATTGGCCGTTAAAAAAGTAGTGTCTAATAGTCTGTGCCCCACATATACAAACAGTCAACTGGCAAAAAATAAAAGATGGTTTGGATAGCTTTGTAAGCTCTTAACAAGGAAATTGGTATTTACTTTACTTGAGTTAAATAACGTTATGCATCTCCAAACAAAAAGTAGAGGTCATCTTTCAATACAAGCAACACTTTCAGAGGGCACTCCTGAGTAAGACAGTTGGTCACGGTGAATAATCGTCAAATGTGAGTCTTGGTGGTAAGACTGTGGCCAAAAGATGCAATGTGGTCTTTGAACCACTTTGATACAAAGTGGTTGTGTAATTTCTGTAAACTAAAGGTAAAGATTTCACGTGTCTATGTTTGAAGAAAAGTATTTGGTAAACTCAAGCAGTTTCAGGGGCCATGCGAAGATTAAATGCAGGACTGGAAAACCTGCTTTCAAGTGAGAAACTCTGAGAGCTGAATGCTTTTCCCTTATGCTCTGAAAAGCTGGGAGGGGCAGGGAGGGGAGTTTGCAGGCACAGAAGGATGAAGCTGGAACCTTAAGTCATCTGCTGTAGCACTTTTCTTGCTCTGAGGCAGGACTAAATACAGCAGCTTGGCCCTGGCAGATGTTTATCTGAACTACCCTTTCTCAGCCTTCAGTGAAGAAGATTACATTCTCATTAATCTTTGCCAGTTTCAGTGTTCCACCACTGTATAAAACGAGTAAGAAACAGGAAGAACCTTCAAGAAAATTTTCACTTGATCACAGTCTTACAAATCATTTATAGAAGTATGGTGCTAGATGCTTTTTCAGTATAGGAAAAAGAAGTTAAAAGAAATGGTAGTGATGTGTTTTTAAGGAACTGCTGAGCAGGTTAAATTCATGTTATTGTAGTCAATGGCTGTTGATTGGCTTTCCTTCCATGAATTAGTCTATTTTTGAATGTATCTTAGGCATCCGAAACATTCTGTGACAGTAAGTTGTGCAATTCAGTTACGTACCATCTCAAAATCTTTGCTTAAACTTTCTTACCAAATGATTTTAGTACATATTTTTAGTTCTCTGAGTTATAAAAAAAATAGTGCTGAATCATCTCTATCTTTTATGGTTTTATATATACAATTTTAAGTGTGGTACTTTTTTGTTCCTTTTGTATTTCTTCTTTTTCTTTTTGAGACCACCTGTACAAATCTGTGTGCTGTGTTCAAGAATTAAAGTCAAAGGTTCACCATTAACATGTAATAGAGATTTTAGTTTTGTACACTCTCCCTTTTTTTTATAATTCTTGACATTTCACTTGCCTTTTTGACCATGCTCAGCACTGGGCCGATGTCATCAAAGAAGCAACTGAAATGACTGTGAGGTTTCTTTCCTCAGCTGGAAATGTTCAAATCACAAATAAGCGTTGTTCTGAAATAGTTCAACAATCAATTCAGACGAGATATATGGCCTTGTATAAAATTTTAGAGCAGACTAGATTATAACAATTGTCTTTTTTATCCTTATAAATTATGTATCTGTGAGAAATGCTTCTTTTAAAAACCATGGCCCCGAAGGGTAATAATTTCTATTTATTTTGTAATCTGTGTGTATCATTCTCTCTCATAAAAAAGTTTGTAACTGGCATTTAGTGGATCCAGTTGAACATCTTAAAGAAGTTATAACAAGCAGTGTATAACAAATAACGATGTACTGCTCCTTATAACAGCTCTCAAAAATTGGCCAAAATTAGTTGTCCTGTGTACTTCCTTCCACCTTAGTAACATTTTTTCTCATTTCAAGAAAACTGTAAAGTGTTGGAATACTGATCAATAAGTTCCAATTCAAGTGAGCTTCCGTGTCTGTTATTTTTTTAACAGCATTTGCTGCTTCTGTTGATTATTATATTTGCCAGAGCGGCTGTACAGGTTCTTGAGCATGCCTTCCCTACCATCGTTACTTCAGCCAGTAAGCTCTCCCTTTACCCAACTCCAGAGTTTTGTATATATTGAATTCTAATTTCAGACTTACCTCCCAGTGGTATTAAAGATGGCATTGAATATGACCAGAGTGGAACAGAAGTAACCGCCTTACATTCTGTGCTGAATACAGCTTCTAATATTTCCCCTTCTTAAATCCTTGATATACGTATTCTAGAAAGGCCTGTCCAGCCATACATTTACTTCCAGCTGCAGCTCAGAAGGGTCCTCTAAGCATATTACTCATTCTTACTATCTTCCTAATCAGTAAAGAACTTTCTGAATTTCTGTTTACAGTGAAAGTTCACATAAAGTGATTTGGCATTGTATTAATTAGTGAGTGTCCTCTGTGGAATATACGTTTATACCTTCAGTACTCCTGGATACCTTGCTAGATTTAGCACTAGTGTGCAAAGTCCCCCAAACCACAAAGTGAGTGACCTTACACCTGGACCAACATCCAGAATCAAGTTTGAGGCAAAGCAAAAATAAGAAACAACCAGAGAGGGAAATTAAAAAAAAAAAAAAAAAAAAAAAAAAGCAAAAGAACCCCAAAGGAAATCAAGCAAAGAAAGACTTAAAGAATATTAAGTGGAGAAAATTCCAAAAAGGGAGAAAAGGTTCAATCTCTTTTAAAAAACATAGAAGACTGTAAGTCTGGGGACCCTAAGTAGAAGAAAGCCATTCCAGGAAGAGCAGTGCTTGGGGGTATAAGAAAACAAAGCAATTTTTCTCAGTTTGGAGGGTAACAGAGTTCAAGTGTATGCACGTGGCATTGGTTTAAAAAAGTATACAAAACCTTCCTACAGTGCAAAATGGCTTGTTTTTTTACCGAAGAGCTTGTATCACTTTCAAACGAGAGTGGCTAAATCAGCAGTGATCTTCAGGAAGCGGCAACTAGAATATTGTCTGCCAGGTTTGGGCTGATGTCTAGTCATGCTGGAACCAGCCAGTTGGGAGAAGGAGGCAGTCTATTAAAAAATGATGAAGTAGAATGAGTGTGAGAAAACACAGTTATTCTGGGATTCTAGTTGGATTACAGTTATTTTTTATAAATGCTTATTTTCTTTTATATTTATTCTCAGAAAAAAACAAAACAACATAAAGATACTGGGATAAACTCTGCTTCCACTTACATCAGTAAGAATCGAGTTTCTTCAACAGAATTGCTATCAATTCACGTTGATGCAGCTGAGAGTAGGATTTGTCCTATTGCCTGAGGTTCTCTCTCTTGGTTTTTGAAATTAAATGCTTTCTGCACACAGGGAACAGCTGTACATTTTCAGTCTGGATGATTTGAATTTTAGATTAAGAAAAAGAAGACCCAAAGGTAAAGCCCTTTTCAGAGCACACAGTGCGTGTGGCTGTTGGTGTGTGCGTCCTCTCTAACACACTCCAGCTGCTCATCTTACAAAACCGCTGCCACCCCTATTTGACTTTCTTTCCACCTGGTCTGCCACAGAAAGGCAGATGCCTTCAAAATGTAAAGGCACAGCACAGAGAAAACAAAGGCCTGACAGTCTGCTCTAGTCCTCTTTGGGTGGCGGAAAACAAAAGAAAAAAACAGACCTGCAAAAATATCAGACCTCGGAAATGTTCCCAAGGTCCCTTCAGACGAAAGGAATAGATTTCAGAGGAGTTGAAGGTAGAAGCTGAAAAAAACTCAGGACCTGCCCATCTTGGATTGCAGCCATTGTCACGACTGAAAGGGTTGGGATTGTCAGAGAATCGTCGGTGTTCAAGTAACCTATGTCTGGGTTATAGGGCTTGGAAAGATAGGTGACTGTCATCCCTCTGCCACAGAGGAAGAATCTGTTCCGTGGGAAGGTGAAAGAAAAAGTTGCCCAAAGTGAAATAATGCTTAATGGCAAGCAAAAGATTGCAGATCTCCTGATCCAGGCTGTAGATTAGCCCCTGCATCATTTATCGATGTTCAAAATGTTATGGGAGCAGTGCCTGTAACAAGAAACAGCTGCCAGGAGCCTGTGGAAGGACATGGTTTAGAACAGAGACGTCAAGGTGAGGCCTTGTATATTCTTTTTAGTACTTTGCTTTATTTTTTTCGTATAATTTTTCTACAACCATTACATGAGCACAATTATTTGTCTAAAGTCTTAGAGTCATCATGGCAGAAGTTTGTCTCCAGAAAGAATGTAACTGAGGAGAAGGTAATGTGGCTTTTGAGGGTAGGAATTTTTATGGAACAAATCAGCAAAAGATAAATACTTGAGGAACTTTAAAATTCCATTTTGGCACAGTAGCCTTAAATGAAGAAGGCAAGATAAATGCTGAGTTCATTTCATTATTCATAAATAAAATGGTTCTCAGTTTTCCAAGGTATAGTGCCAGAACTTGATGTCATTTGGAGGTTTCAAAAAGGTTAATTAATGGTCAGTTTTTCATGGAAAGTGTTTGGGACAGCCCAGTGAATACCGATGCAGAAGTGAAAAAAAGCACACTATCTATTAAAATTCTCTTGAGCCCTTTTGGAGCATGTGACTTTCATACCATGTGTGGCTATGTATTCAGCTGATCCCTTTCTGTATGGTTAGGATTTTTTTTCTCCAACCGTAACATAAATATTACAAATAGTGGCTCAGAGGTAAATCTTTCTTTTTCACATACTTACTGGTCTAGTTAATACATGTGTTTGGTAACCTGGAAAGAAAATCTACTAACTGAACTTATGGGGAAAGGAATGAAAGGTCACATCCATCAAGAGGTTTTAAAGTTTAACGGTAAAGCTTGTCTTTCAGATTTAGGAGGAAGGTAGGTCTTAGTAAAAGCTGCTTTTAATGAGATGTTGTAGTGTAGGGAACTGTGGAATTGAAGAGATCTAGAAACTAAATCCTGGTTTTGCCCCCTGTGTGCATGGTCACTGTTCTTTGCTGTAGGATTTCATTTCTGGTTTCCTTTACTTTTTTTTTTTCTGCCAGGAATCTGTAAACTAATTGTTGCTTTTTTCATAGTTGTCTGGTGCCCTAGAGACATAAAATACCATGAATAAACTATATCTTGAAGTCTGTGTATGCAGTTTGACTTCAATAGCCCTGCTTTCAGAGTATTGTGTTATATTGTGTTTTATCCTGGCAGTTGGAACAGAACCATTTTCATTACAAGCTCCTACTCAGTCTTTCTAAGAGTATCAAAATCTGGCACAAAGTTGTGCTTCCGCAAAACCTGTCCTAAGAGTCACGGGGAGCTCTGCCCAAGGGAGGAACTGAAGAGAGCTGGAGTAGGCCTTTAGTCAAACCCATGATTTTTTTTTTTTAGGCAAATGTTTGCATTTCTCAGTTGAAACAAAGTGTTGCACAGCTTTGAGAAGTGCTGTTTCCTTGACTGTGGGAGAAGGTGGCAATCTGCTTGGGATGGGAGAGTGGATATTCGCTCACTTCCCTCCTTTCTCCAGCAGACCAAAGGCCACTGGCAGTTTGCAGTCCTATGCTTCCAGAATCTTACTCTTTTCCAGATTGCCTTCTTATCCTTAGGTTATCACTAGCCCTTTAAATGAATTTTTTCCTTCAAGTCTGAGGAAAGTGAATGGCAAAAGATGCTATCTTCAAATTATTTTTTTCCTTCAAGTCTGGCGAAAGGGATGCTATCTCCTTTTCCTCAAAGGGGAGATCAGAAACATCTTCTCCTTCTGTGGGGGAGATTAGCTAAACTTCCCACCATCCCTTTCCCCACTTGTAAGTTTTTATCTCTTCCTGGTTAAGCATGCATGGCTTGAAGGTATTCAGCTTTCTCTGCTGAATACCTCCTAATCCCTTCCTCCTCTGTGGTGGTGGAGATCTGCTGTACTGGACAAGGTGCAGCTCTTCATCTTACTCAGTTACGCTATGCCTTCACCAAGGTGGACTCTTCTCAGAGCGGCCACAGTTTGCAGCAGAATATTGATGGTGGTTGAAAAGCTGTGTGAGAGGTTGTCCAGGAGGTTGAATACAATGCAGTACCTTGCAAAAGCATGTGGAGTCAGTAACCAAGTTACCTGGTCATAGACACTCTTTAAGCCTTGAGCAAAAGTTAATCACTTGTTCTTTGCTAAATACTGTGCAGATAAAGATAATTATATGGTTGCCAGCAAAAAGATTCACTAAATCAGTGTTGGGAGATCACTTACTCTGTGTGTCAAAAAAGTGGTAAAGCTATACCAGCAATGGTTTTACCTGAAGTAAATCTCTGTTCAGTGAAAACTCCCTTACTTTTGAGGTAGCATAAGAGAAGAAAGGTTGATTCTTTTCAAATGGTGTCTGAGCTCCTGCATCTTCTGGGAGCAGTGATCCACTTACCCCATGCTACAGTGAAAAGAGATTATTGATATCATGAAGTCTGTCCAAAGCGTAGCAGTATAAATGTATGTGAGACTGTTGCTATCCAGCATGCGTTTAGCAGAGTCTAAAATTTACCATTATAAGATGGGAGAAATATTATCCGAGTGCATACTGTTACAGTGCTAAATTTCAAGTAGTCAAAGCACAGTCCAGTTTTTTTAATGACCTCTTCAACTACAGAACTGTTTGTTTTCCTTTGCTAATAATAGCAATGTAGTCTGAAGAATAGGGGGGATGACAAAAAAGTCCAGAAAAAAAGGGGTATTTAAGACATGAGGAACTTGGGAAAAGGATCTTGTGAGGAGTATTTAGTATGAGGATACTTTGAAAGGTAGGGTAAAGCAGGAATCAGGAAAGGTCTCTGTGAGAAACTGGAAGACGTGAAGGTTTTAAGGAGAAGGTCTGTTCATACCAGTAGACATTAGTAACTCCAGGAGAGGAATCTGATATGGCCCTCAAGTACAAGAGGAGAGGTTTCTTTCTAATTGACGATATTTGCTGATGTGAATGTAGTGAAGTTAGCCAGGGTAACAGCCCTGAAGGATGGAGTCCTCTGTCTGCAAGCAGATACATAGGTAATAGCAGTAACAAAATTGTCTCTTGCCTTCTTTAGTATACCTCAGTTTAGTTTTGAATAGGCTATATTTGGATATGAGGTGGCCATTACTGTGTTGTTATTTCTTCCTTGATTTCTCTATTGAGTCAGTTACTAAAATCAATGACAATTTTGTAGTATGGATGGCTAGCAAATGTATTGGCTTTCTATACGATACATTGTAGTTCTGCCTGTCTGCACCAGATTTGAATCTGTGCTGTACACCTAATATTCCTTCATAAATGGTGACACCAGCATACTGTGCCTCTTCTTGTTGAGGGCTTGAAGATGCATTCTAGTGATGGGAATTTCTGGCACTGTTTAAATCAGTAGTAATAAATATGGATATCTAACCTGAATGTACTATGGGTGTATATTTTACAACCTAAAGTCACTAAATCTGGTCATTACTTGGAACTACATGAGGGGAGCTGCAGGCAGAAGTATTATGGCTGGTACTACTGGCTTTGCCTGCTCTTCCCTTTCAGTCAGTGACTTGTGGAAAATTTTGGGAAAACACTGTGGAGGACTGCTTCATTGGTAAGGCACTGCTTAGGGTGGGACATAGAAAAATAAAAGATTGTGGCCACTGCTGCCTTTTGAAAGTGTGGAGGGTTCTCCATTTTATTTAAGAGCAATTAGCTTTCCTTAGGTGGTCAAATTAGTTGGCTAATTATATTTTTGCTCCCTTCTAATTTTGTCCATCTTGTAACTGCATTCTCCTGCTGGATCCCGTACTTACTTGTCTTGGTGTGGGGGCTGTTTTTTTTGCTCTGTTATTCTGTTTATGAAACAGCTGGGATACAGACTGCCTATGACTGCACTTCAGATGACAGTTGAACAAGCGACTACTAATCAGTAGAGATGTTGCTCAGATAACTATTTATCCACATCTCCTTGTTTTTATTGCCTGATTTCTCACCTGTCCTCTCTGATGTTTTAAGGCAGCAAAAGAGTCACTATGTTCAGGCAAACACTGTAAAGAAGAGTGTGAAAGACAGTGTTTGCGCTGAAGCAGAGCCAATGATGTGTCCTGACAGTGCTCAAAATGATGCTCCTTTGTATTCTTCAGTGCCATCTACTGGCACAGTTACCCATTCAAGATTTATAGGCCAGGTATGTTCTCCTAATGGGCACCAATTTACAAGCATATGTGTCCTTTTTTTTCTTTCATTTCAGGAGCAAGGCAAGATTGGTGTAGTCTTCAATATTGGCACAGTGGACATCTCTATTAAAGAGGAAAGCACACCAGTAAATGATGGCAAATACCACGTCGTACGCTTTACCAGGAATGGTGGCAATGCCACACTTCAGGTTGACAGCTGGCCAGTGAATGAACACTACCCAACAGGTACATATTTTTTTCTCTTTGTTTTTTCTCTTTTTGCCTATCCATATCTTAAAAAAAATGTTTAACAATAACCAGGTGCTATATAAATCTTTGATGCTTCATCTTAACTAATTGATGAGATTGGTGGCACATATTCTGCCTGTTGGAAAACAAAATATGGTCCTTTATACAGGAAGAGAAAATATGTCAATATGTCAACTATGTGGTGTGATGCACATAGATCCTGCTGTTTCAGAGGTCTCTAAGTGAATCCTCGTTCTGCAAAGAGTCACAAACTGATTCAACAACAAACTTGGTTTTGCTACTTGTGATATTTTCTAACTGTTTAAGGGAGAAAAGTTTTGAATAGGCCTTACAAAAAGGAGAGGTGACTCTAGCCACACCCAAGACACAGTCTGTAATAAGTGTAGAGTTGAAGTATAAGTAATGTGGAAGATTGGAAAAGTTTGGAAAAGTGAAATTGTGGAAGTTGCAAGTATTTGAACAGACTCTATGCTTGCCTCATAATCGTTCATCGCTTGACTTCTAGGTTTGCATATGTAAAGGCTGACACACAATCTAGCCAAAGCTGTCAACTTTTAGTTGATTTTAGGTCAAAATGCAGTGGAACAATTCAGTATCTCTTTGGAAGTCATCACCCTAAATCACAGAATCATAGAATGCTTAGAGTTGGAAGGGACCTTTAGAGGCCATCTACCCCAACATGCCTGCAGTGAGAAGGGACATCTTCAACTAGACCAGGTTGCACAGAGAACCATCTAACCTGGCCTTGAATGTTTCCAGGGATGGGGCCTCCACTACCTCTCTGGGCAATCTACTCCAGTGTTTCGCCACCTGCATGGTAAAAAATTTCTTCCTTATATCTAGTCTAAATCTACCCTCCCTTAGTTTAATGCCATTACTTCTTGTCCTATCATGACAAAAATCCACCAGGAACAATGAACAACTGGCTCTTGAATCACTGTCCCATGTTTTATCCCACCACTGGCAAGTCACAGCCTCCTGATACTGTATGTCATCATGCTAAAAGGTCAAACACACTCCAAGTGAAAAAGATTGCTGTATGTGATGCTGACAGTGCCTCAGATAGCTGAGGCTTGGTGATGTGAATGTTTACAAAACACAGGAGGAGCACAAGGAAAGAATTCCAAGGTTAACCACATTCTTCTTTTTCACATGCTACTGTCTAAGATAAAGCCATGATCTTCTTGTTGGTTTCCAGTATGAAGTCTAAGCAACTCCCACTTCTTCCCTTCTAGGTTGTACATAACTGGCCCAGGACAGAAGGAAGAATTCTGTGGCAGATATGATACAATTCGCTAGTTGTGTAGGTGTTACCCACAAGCAATTTAACCTCAAATTTTCAGAAATATCCTAGTTGCTTATGTAATGTTACACTAATAAATTACTCTGAGGGCATAATTTAATCTCTTCCACTCAGTAAGAAAGTACACAGGAAAGTTTTTAATCTAAGTGATCTGTCCTGTGGTAATCTCTACCATGTATTCAGCATGACACTTTGTCAGTGTTTTGGTCATGTATATACAAAAAAGTACATTTCAATAATTATCCTTATTTCTGTGAAATAATTGCTTTCTAAGAACACCATGACATATGTGCTGAGCAAGATTCTAGCTCTGTTATCCATTAGTTAGAGAGGGAAGCATGGCTAGGGGAGGCCCAAACTGCGCACCTTTCTTCTGCTCCTTTCATCAGTTATTTTGTGGTAAAATACCTCTGATCCAGTTGTCAGCCAATTATAGTCAGTAAAAACTCTGTGAATAAGTTTTCTTCTTCTGTTACTTGCTGTAGTAAGTCCCTAGTGTAAAGAAAGAAAATATTCAGCTCATTGCTTTAGAGATGTTTTTTAAAAGGGAAAATAAATCACACTCAGAGAATTCTAAAGTACTCTCTACTTCTGTCTTGGCTGAAGACATTCCCGTGTTTTCATTAGAAGATGTAATGTTTTATAGAATCAGCATTAATCTTATGTTCTGGGCTCATACTGAGTGTGTGCAGTTGTCCCCCAAGGGAAGACACCTTTATATTCCAGACACCTTTTGCTTTCCATGCATGTATTTCAGTTTCTGGCTATTTGTAGATGATGAAGTTTTCAGCCTGTCCCTGTGAAAATAAGGCTTATGGGATCATTCTTCGTGTGTGTGCATGTGTCTCACTAGTTTTTTTCCAGTTTCTTTCAAAACATTTTTTTAGCTGAATTTAAAAAAGGGTCAAAAGTGAAAAAAAAAACCAAATATAGATCCTACGTGGCTAGGGAAAATAACCAAAGGAGTCCCAGTCCTCCCAAAGGAAAGGACTGTGGCTTGATTTCAATTCATGTTAAATACCAGAATATCCATATAATAAGGAGGCATTATGAATGCCTCTGATTCAAGAAAAGCTTCAATGAGAGAAGCCAGTAACTACAGGAAACCAATCCTTATTAGTTCCATTTTCTGGGGAATTAATGGTTTAAAAGAAGACCAAACAGGAGCTTTTGAAATGGACAATTTGTTGTCTTTCACAGACCAAATTTGTGCTAGTGTTTCTTATACAGAGTGCAAGACCGAACTGCTGTTCGGCAGAGTTTATGTAAAAAGCTTTGCGGTTAGATTGACCCAGGCTAATCCAGCGTGTTTCAGCTGGAGACTGATGAAACTGCAGTTGGTTTCAAACTTGTGTAATAATAGCTGAGGAATCTTGTATTTTATGCGTAGGATCACTTCAATTCTGGAAACAGCTATTTGTAATGTTCAAAAAACATCATATTTGTAGTGCATGCATGTTTGGGCATGTTGTGTTGTCTGTAATATGAAAGATTTCATGTGTACTTGATTTCCTGCACAGTGCTACAGCCTAATGTTTGCGAATTTTGCAAACTAGCAAAAGTATCTTCTTTGTCATCACATGTGATGCAATCTTCAGGCAGCAGGGCTGCACTCTGAATGGCATTTCCATGCTCCTCTCTGAGTTTTATTACCTGTGGAAGGATTATACATTAGACTTATAATTACTTGTTCAATGGAAAGTACAAATAAAAGTGGGATATTCATTAAATGAGCAAAGAGAGAGAATATTGGCTTTCCTTAAAACACAATTTGCAGTTAAATTGAAATTAAATGAAACTAGCCCAATGGGACCAAAAGACTCCAAAGCGGTATTTTTGCAACTTCATATAAAAGACAAGGAGGTGGAAGGAAAATGGAAAAGCAACAAACTTACAATTCAGGCACTGACATTTTGGTTTTTATAGCATCCAATTACATCTCAGTCACCTGCAACATGAGCTTTATGCTTTCTTGTGAGGAAAAGGCTTAGCGAGAAATTGTAAAGGAGGGAATTAAACTGGAGCTAAGATTGGCTAAGCTTTGGGACTGAAATAATCCCAGTCATTAGGGATGATGTCTCGCCGCTTGTACCATTCCAGCCTTGCCAGACTTTCTCTTACTGGGCAGTAGGACTCTGAACAATGGCCTGGTGCAGGTATCTGAAACAAAGCTCCTGAGCACTGGGTGATGGCAAATAGTGGCATTGGCACTGGGACTGCTACCTGCAGTTCAGCTGTTGTGATTTAGTTTAGCCAAAACTATTGAGCTATTTATGATTTATTTGCATTAGTTTTTCCCTTTCTTCTCTCCCTTAAGTACACAATAAGGAGATGGGCTTTTTCCGTGTTTTACTTATAGCCAATTCTTTGATGCTTAATTCATCAAGTTGATCATCACAACCTATTTCTCAATTAGGATATACACCTTTTGCCAACAAGTACGTATGAATTTCTATGTCCTAAAGTGCAGTTTTCCATGACTGCCTTTCTTCTGTTTTCTTACATGCCTTTGGTGTACATCACAGATAACAGATTGCACTTGGTCACTGCTATTTTCTTGCTTTTGGGTTCTTGCTGAAAGCCATCTCTATATCTATATTAATCTTTCTAGTGACGAAGTATGAGTCATTTTGAACTAAGCATAGGTAAGATAGGAAAGCTAGTTCAGGCAAAGGAAGCCGCTGACATGTTTTTGTTTCAGATTACAGTAAACCCATCAAATTTGAGGCACTTTACAGTAGGATAGAAGGACTTAAATTAGGAATCCTGAGGTTGGTAAGGAGTCAGCAATTATCAGAAGGGTTAAAAACATATCTTCTCTCTTGACACACAACTGGGATACCTCAGTTCCTAAGTTTTCATTATTTCTTCAACAGGATATTTTTTTTCTTGCTCCACTATCTTTGCTTGCAATGAAATACTTGTGTCTTGCCAGATTTGTAGTGTACATTGAAACAAGCATGATATTCCTGTTCATTCATCCATACACTGACTACATTTTCTGCAGAAGAAAGAGAAAGAAAACTAGATGAATAGAAGCTGTAAACCAAGAGTATCAGTGCATCAAAATAAAGTGTAATTGTAGTAATATTTTAAAGGAGATGATTAAAGAAAGGGAGGTGAGAGGCAGGAAGAGGTTGTCATTTAAAGAAATACATGATTTAGCAAGAGAACTGTAGCCTGGATTTTATTCCTGCATTTTAAGAATAAGAAATAGGACAGCATTAAACAACTGGATCCTTATCAGGATTCATTAGTTCATCCACTCAATGCAGATTTTATATTTTTCCCCTTTATCATTCTCTTGAGTGATCTCTCAGCCTTCTTTTAGGAGTCTCTGCCCTTTCAAATGACATTAATTTGCAGTTCTGTTGGCACTGAATAAAAGAAAAAAGATTTCGTCCTCTGTGCCCCTACTTCATTCTCTCTCTCAAGTACACATTTGTGAGGAAGTTGGATTTTAGGAAGCTGGACAGTTAGCTCTTAACAGCAGATCTCCAGGGACTTTGTGACTGCCCTGGCAAGTGTTGTGGCCTGAAAAGTGTACACCTATAAAATAAAGAGTTGGTTCTGAGACCCTGACTTCTGTGCTGGGCTTTTCCTTCAGAATAGTTCCACTCTCTAGGACTGAATGCCCCTGAACAGTTGGGGCATATCTTCTGTTTTCATTTCTTTTGAAAGGAATCCAGTTTGTAATCCTTAAGAGCATTTCAGGGTGTGAACCAAAGTGTAGCAAGTGGAGAGAGTTGGGAGGTACACCTCAGAGGTGTGCTCCTGGTTCAAAGCAAAGTGCTGATGTAGATGGATCTTACCAGATAGTGTATAGCTGGAGGTGGACAGAGGAGCTCATTCTTTCATTACTCCTTCCCATACTCATGTTGCTTAAATAGTCAAATTTCTGTTTTCTACTCTCTCTCATCTGTTCAGCTGGATCACTTTATCAGTGCCATTCACCATGTAACCGGCCCAGGAAAAGAGGCCACATGGGATTGGATGTGACCATTGAGGACACAGGGAAAGCTAAGATGACTTCCTTTATCAGCAAGGCTGGTTTATGCCATTGTAAAGTCTTTTCTGAACTACTTCTTTAGCTAGATTGTCCTAACTATCAAAAATGTGAAAGATTTGAAGTCTCCCTTGCTACAATATATGTTTTATTTACTTGGTGGGAAGATCTGAAATTGCTGTCTTAGTACCAGGCAGGTGATGCAAGACAGCTGAAATTATATACAACATGTATATATTATAGATTTAATAGATACTATATGTCTCATCTCATCTATTTTAACTGTAGAGAAGGAATTACGGTGGTGGAAATGTGAAATATTTATGTTGGTCTTCCCCTTTTGATATGATTGGATGATATGTATGGTTCCATCTTATCCTTCTTTTATTAAAGTCTTCCGTGACTAAAAGGATACAAATGAAATGTGGGGGGTTTTGTATTGCTGTTGAAGACCATTGGATATGTTAACAAAGTGCTGAGTATTTCTCAGTGGGATGATGCTAACTCTGCCCTGCTTGTGTGTTCTTTTGATTGTACTAAATCAGAATATTGGTTGCAGCCTAATAAGATTCAAAATCTCTAGATCCTAATTTTTTTCTTTGATACCCACACGAAACAATTGTAGATGTTTTAAAAATAATAGTAGTGTAGTAGGCCAAACAGAACTTTAGTCAGCATCGGTGATTTTACAGGGCTTTTGGGGTGGGAGAAATGGGAGCATGGAGCTGTTTTGAGCAGAGAGGACTGAACTGCAAATATGGAATGGAAATGGCATTTAATAAGTAGGGAAACTGAAGGTATTTAAAATATTAAGTGTTGTATGACATCCTGTCACCCATGATGTGTGCTATTGTAAGTTTCTTTGAAAAACAAAAGCAGACTTCATTTTCCGATACATGCATGTACACAACTCCAGCTGTCTTTAAATGGAGTGTCAGTACTCAGCATCCCTAGAAATGGTTATACCCATCTCTACAAATCAAATTCCCTGAGTTTTACACAATTGTGACTACTGAACTAGAAATCGTAATCTGCTTTGAAACAGGTCATTTTGTGTCCTACTCAAGCTATTTATCACCTTTCCCTTGATATTTTAAATCTCCTTCCAAAAGTGGCATGATCTTTTTGTTCGATGAAGTCCAGATCCCACCTCATCCCTCTACTAGAGGGACTTTGAGGAGGGAGGTGTTTCTTTTATTTTCTTCATTCTTTTTGGTTTTATTTAGTTTTTATCAGCAACATTTTCTTTCTCTCCCTCTGTGGTTTCCCAGCCATGAGATAAATAGCCTTGTATCTTACAAGCTAAATACAATTACTGCTATCAAAACTGGAGTCTTTCTCTCCCTGTAAACGTCTCTTGGGAGCTGATAAGCTGTTCAAGGCAAACTGCAGGCTTCTGCCTAATCCTGAGATTAAACATAACCACCCAGAAGACAGCAAGAGATAATTGGGGGGGGGGTGGGAGGGAGGCAGGCAGGAGAGGAGAGGAGGAGAAAGTGAGATCCTCTCCTGAGATATCAAAAGGACATACACAAGGCTCAAGGTTATTTGTAAAAGAATTACACAAAACACACAAGAGCTTGTTATGATGAGGAATTTCCTCAGATAATGCAGTGATTTTTGTAGTTGTTAAAGACAAAATTTAGCAGGGATTTGTTTGATGTAAAGCATAGAGAGGAGCTGTAGAAAACAGCTCCCAGCCATGACTGCTGATTTTTGTATATTAGTCCCCATCTTGTCCTTGAAACGGGAGGTCTCACAAGGCTGCATCCAGATTCTTTACACATGCTGGCTTGGGTTCATCTCTCTGGCTTTATGCTGAATATGAGGAGATAGTAGATTTCTCAAGAGTAAAGCAGGAGACTGAGCCAGCTTTTCTGTGCTCTTTGTCTTGCTACTCGCTGACCATCTGAACGAAGGTAACTTAACCCTCCTGTTTGTGAAACAGAGATAACACTAATCTTCTAGGAAGCGAAGGTCCTTTAATTACGGAGGAATACTGTGCTATACCTGTAGCAGTCTTCAGTAATCCTGCTTTGGTTATAATCGAAGACAGACAGTCTCTATGAGTCAGTCCAATACAGTTGAAAAAAACAGCTTCTTTTCTGGAAATGTAAGTTGTTCTTGGTTTTTTATCAGTGACATTTTCATTTTCTCCCTCTGTAATTTTTTAAGGTCTTGTGTTTCTGAAAGCTTGTCTGTATTTTTTAACCATTGTCAATTGGCCTAATATGGGATATTACCTCTCGCAGCTTTGCTTTATTTAATTTATAATGCATTAGCCAAAAAGGAGAAGATAGTTTGGATGATCTCATAGTAGTATCACTGGAGGATTTAAGACTACATATCCTTTCTTCAGCTGATATGCGCTCCAGTATAGGAAATAATATGCAATATTGTGATTATTAGTTCTCATGATATCAGTAATGCAGAGTCTAATGCTGTTTGGGACATTAACAAGGAAAACTGAAAAGCAGAACTAACTGGAATGTCTGAGTCGTTGCAACAAGTGCTTGTTCTACTACTTCAGTAATTTCCAAATATTTGGTAGCTGAGCCTTACTAGAGGAAATAACTTGTTCTCTGTACTTTTCAGAGCCTGGCTCCTCCTCCCCCAAATTCCCTCTGTCTCTTCCAGAGTGAGTTCGGCATCTCCTGCGCTGCTGCCGCCTCCAACTCTGGTTTCTGCCTTCTTGTGCCCCTTTGGCTCTCAGTTCCCTCCTTCAGACTCCAGGTTGTTATGGTCTCCTCCTCACTGCTACTGAAACCAATATAATAGTAACAAGCTTGGCTGACGTTGTCTCCATGAAAGAGGCACATGGATCTTCTACTTGACTACTTGGAGTCATTAATAAGTCCCTTTCCTTGATGTGCAAGCCGAAGGGATTTCTTTGTGGTACTGCCAGATCCCACTGTGATCTTAATATTTTCCTATCCAAATGCCCTTATGAGTGGGTAATGAGTTAGGAGTAAGAGCAGTGAATTTTGATTAGCCCTGTGGGCTGAATGTGATCCCCAGGGTTCTTGTCACACACTTGTTTGTGGGTTTTTATTTTTCATATTGTACTCATTTTGTGGGACTTAAATGAGCTCTCAGATGCTTTCTATCAGCATGAATTGGAGACGGCATGTAAAGTGCCTTTGACAGATTTACCGCATTTCATAATGAGCCTCAAACATATAAAAAGACAGGGTTAATAAAACAGCATTGGAGAAGCACATTTTGAAGGCAGTACTGTGACATATGTTGAAAGATCTGCCAAGAGGGATGATTAAAGCATGACAAGTTGATGAAATCAAGAGTTGATTGTAGCTTGTCACTGCAGGGCCATAACATCTATAATATATTTATAAGGGTGGAAAACAGATAAATCTGGCTACATGATATGAACACTCAGTTTTGGTCCCCTGTATCCACTGAGGTATAAACCTACACACATTAAGTCACCAACAGACAAACATACTTTGGAATTCGTGCAAAAACACTGATGTTAAGGCATGTTAATGCATGTGCATCCATACTGGATAATGGGGTAGGATCTGACATGATAAATAAGTTACATAAATGTTGCCACTACGCTCACAGTTTAAATTCTGTGTACTTCATGTTTTACTTTCCCACAGGAGATATGCTGCCATACTTGGTTTCCACTTTGCCCCTGTTCTCAGGCACTTGCATGGAAGTGCTGTAGGGCTTGTCTGTCTTCCAAATTCTGTCTTGGAGGACAGAGGAGAGGAAAGTCAGAGAGAAAAAGAACAAAGTGACTATATTGTGTCTTCCAGGACTCATCCTTCCTGTCGAGGTTTCATTTTTCAAAACTGATCCAGACTCTTACAACACTCTGCACTCAGTCTACATGAGTTGCAGCTTTACTAATAATAATACGAGAACTAATACAAAATATACAAAACTAATACTGAGTTTCCCAGAGTTGGGTGCCAGGGCGCTGGCGTCCCACCAGTAGCTGCCAGGCAGTACCAGGAAGTCCCAGACTGGCCTCAGCGGTAGACAGGAGCTGGACTCAGAGATGCAGGGGTTGGAATCTGGATCGGGATTGCAGGCAGGACAACGAGCAGGGTCCTCTTCAGAAGGCGACCATGAATAAAGAGAGTGAGACCCTCGTGATCTCCCAGCTTTAAGCTGAGTATGATGTGTGTGGCATGGAATACTGCGTTGGTCAGTATCGGGTCACCTGTCCTGTCCACCCCTCCCCGCAAATACGACCCCTTTCGACTCCTCACTTGTGGGACCTAAGAGGTCTATTGGTGACCTTGGCTTCTATAGTGATAATTATAAACAGGGGCCTTTTTCTGCATTCCTTTACTACCGTTAGCTCAGTATAAGTATAAACATTAGGTGTTATCAGCTTTGCAGTAGACATTGTCTTTAAAATGTGCAGCCAGCTTCAGAAAAAAGCAGTTACTTAGAGGAGATTAGCCGTAAGGAAGATTCACTAAAAGAAAATCAGTTCTGTTTTAACCAAAACCAGGACAGCATGATTATTCTAACTGTCTGAATGCTCAGATATTATGAGCTGTTCACATCTGTTTATGTCCACTGTCGATGACTGAAGGAATGCCCAGGTACCAAGCATAAGCAGTATCATCAAAAATATCTGATAAATTTCTTCTTTGCTGTAGTAAGATGAATTATTGATTCAGTTGTCTGATGATATATACAGTGTAGCTGTATAGTGTAATGCAGAGAAAGATGGAGAAATATTTCTCAAATGGAGAATCAAGCTAAATAAGATTGCTGGAAAGTTAGAGTCCTGCTAGATAGCACAGTGCAGTGAAGTCCCAGACATTAATGTAGTTATGTTTCTCTCCTGGGTTAGTTCTGTTTCAGTTTCCTGGTCAAATTGAATTTTTATAATATATTATCTTTCTTCTCTCCCTCCCTGGCTCTCCCTCTGTCCCTGTCTCTCTCTCATACACACACACACACACATGCAGTAAGAGTGAGCAAACATCTGGTTTGAGGGATCAGAGGCTTGAACAACAACTTTGTGCTTTTCTGATCTTATTGCCTGCAGGAAGAACACTGCCAGCTGTAATCCCAGGTTGACACAGCTGACATGCAGTGACAGAAGGGGCTCATGCATCCACATCAGCCTTCTTCCTGCTCACTAAAAGGCACCAGAAAGCACAAAGTTATTGAAAGCCAATGCTGTAGACTGAAGCAGAGCAACTGTGGGAAAGAATGGTCAGAAATTAAAGGGGCCCATCATGGAACTGGGAGCCAGAAGTTCCTGAATCCCAGCCTTGGCTTTATAGATGCCGTTCCCTGTGGTCTTGAGCAATGTTTTTACCACTCTGTGGCTCAGTTTTCCAATCACTGAAGTCGGGATAAAGAACTAATTTCCATTACCTTCAGGGACTTAAATAGAAAATATTCTACACTCCACTAAGTATGAAAACCTTTCTGGTCAGTGAACTTACATCTTTGCTCTTTGCTGAATACCTGGAGCACTCTGGAGACTGAGAGCTCCAGTATTGGCTTGCAAAATATTTTGTATTCTTTTTATTAAGCCCCACAAGTTCATAGTCAGTGAGATTCACTCTACATAATAGTCTGTCATGTGCAGACTGAGTGATATTTTACCCCTTTGCTACTTAGCATTTAGATAGCAATTTCCAAAACTCAGGTCACTTCCAAGAAAGAAAATGACTTAAAATGTTGGAGTAGGAAAAATGTATCCAGAGAAACTACAAGTTCCTTTTCCCATGGGTCTACCTTACTTCAGACACACTGTTAATAAGTAATGATTTTTTCACCATATGGATGTTTCCTGTGCCTCTAGTTCATGGCTTGGCTTTGTGAACGGCACCTGTCTTTGAGAAGGCTTACTGGGTCACTACAGGGTCCTGGAACTCTCTTTTCATTTTGCTAAGCTGATGTAAACAGAAGAATTGATTTCATGAGGATGCAAAGATCACTGATTTGTAGCAATTAGAGATGGGAAAGTCCTGTTTGGTCTAATTTATTCCACTCTGTAATCAACTGATATCCCCCACCACTTTATTAAGTAAAATTTTAAATAATTCATGAATTTTCCTGAGGAGACTGTAGCACTGTCTAACATGTAATCTTGATAGTAAATGCTTCTTAATAAACTACTTCTTTCAGTTTCTTACTCGCTTTTAGTTATTTCCTGACACTCACCCTAGAGAATTTGCCCCCTACTATAGGGTTTTCACCTTTCTGTTATTTGTAACTGGTTGGCTTTTCAGTCCTCATCACTGATGTTTGTCTAACTGCTTTATAGGCATTACTTTCACGAATGTTACTGACTGAGCTGCCTCCCTGTACTCAGCACTGTATTCACGGGAAAGGACTGTACATACTTTCTTTGTTTATTGTATATTCAGCTCCCCATATCAACTCCCTGATAATACGTGCACAGGTAAATGAGATCCAGAAACATCTGAAGGTTTCTGGTGGAGCCAACCCAGCTGCACCACTGCCAGCACCAAGGCAGAGACTGCAAGTTCTGCTGGAACTGAGCCAATTCCCGCATAGATACTGGAGCACCTGCCAGCACCTTCCAGTAAGGAGTCTTGGTTTCAGTGTAATGCCTGAGGAACATAAGGAGGAGCCCTTCTTGGATGGGGAGCACAATGCACTGGTCCCCAAGTGGTTCTGCAGGAATTGGTGCTCTTTTTAGCCCTACCTCCATGGTGGCTGTGTCAGACCTAAGCTAGCGGTCTACCTGAGTGCTTTTGTTTGCAGGGGTGTGATAGTGAGATGTTGACTCTTTATGAAGCAGGTGTAAGGCCACAAGTTTTTCTTACCTCAGACCCCGCGCCATGCAAAAGCAATTGTTCTGTTTTCAGTCTCATGTTGGTCTTGGAAGCAAAATAGCTGCGCTCGTGTTGCTCCAATGCCTAACCGAACACATGTCAACTAGATCCAGTGTTGCCCTGCCCTGACTTTGCATAACCCACAAAACAGATAGGCAACCCCTAGATAAATGGCAGTTAATTGAATTTAAAGTGTCAATACAAGTAAAGTGCTTTGGCTTTTGGTTATTGCTGCTTGTTCCCACTAGGCTATATAAATCAGATCCTGACCTTTCCCAAAGGAATTGAAGAAGTGGGGTGTGGGGACAGTAGTAGTGGATTTTATTTTGATCTCTGTTTCATATCTCTTCCTGCAAAATGAAATTTGTTCTTGTTTAAAATGGAAAGATCAATATGTAGTTTCAGTTGTTCTTTAACAGTCACTTTAGCCTTGGCTGCCTGATATGGGGCTTAATTTGGACCTGGTCAGTGAAAAAACAAATTATTTACACATTACTTACAAAACATCTCAAAGATCTGGTAATGTAGACATCCAAATTGGTTCATCTCTGTGGAACAGTTGAACTGCTAACTGCTTTCTCTATACTGTACACTAGTTCACTTTTCCAACATAAATCAAAAGAGAACTAAAGCAGACTGCTTTTATCTCATGCCCATAGCCTCAGCTTCTGTAGGGCTGAAATGATTCAGTATAATCTGCTCATATTAAATAAGACCTGAATCACATTTTGCACAAGAGTAACCTTTTTTTTTTCTTTTGCATGCTTGAAAAAGTTTGATTAACCTCCTTCCTCCTTTGCTAGTTTGAGTTTTTGTTTTGCTCCTATTGTGCTTCTGTGTTAGATTATCAGGGGCAAGGCACTAATTTTCTCAGTCATCCAAGACAGGATGGAAAGATTAATCTAAGGGAGGTTGAAATGTTGCTGATCTTGTCCTGGGGCAGAGGGGTGAATCAGATGGTGTCTCAAAGTCTTCCTTAGTCTTATTAATGTCACAGTGACCCATGTTAGATGCACCTTGTGAACAGACGTTTAAACTCTACTCTCTTGGTTTGCATCTCAATTTCCCAATGATTTTCATCTGAATGCTGCTTTGCTTTGAATTAAGACCCTACAGTGTTTAGGTTAAAAAAGGTAAGATAAAATAGAGAGTGGCAGCAGTGTAAAGCTTTTGGCTGAGGCAGTAGAAACTTAGAAACAACTCCAGTTGCCTGAGTAACTTTTGCTATTGTAGTTTTGCTTGATAATCCTCTCTCCTATTTTCAGTACTGATGTTACCGAGACCTCGTTGTCTTTTGTCACGAGGGCAGTGAGCTGAGGAGAGTTGCAGTGTGAAGGTCAGCTTTTAACTCAGTCCATGGTGAGATGAACGGAAGGAAAGGTGTGGCTCCCAGCACACGATGTGATCAGAGGGAATTGAAGATAAAGTGAAGGGCATCCAGGACTAAGGGGAAAATGAGGACAGGAAATAAAATGAGAATTGAGTAGCGAAAGATGCAGCTTTATTGAACAGTGAAGACAGAGGGAAAAACATAATATCCAAAAGCTGAAGCAAAGACAAACAATGTCTAGTCTTGGCTCTTCTTCAGTCCACTCAAATGAAATAAAATCCCAAAATTTGAATTAATCTTCCATAGTTCCCCTTGTTAAACAAGGCAAAACTGAAGCTTTGTAAGAGTTTATAGAAGGACATTTTGTGGTAGTTAGAAAGATTCCAGGTCACCTGCCTTGTAATTATTTTGTTTAGTTGCACAGCCATCCTGATTCATTTCTGTATAAGCCACATCTATGATTTCAGGTTTGGGCTTTTTTCAAGTGTTTTGTAAAAACTGCTGCAAGTAGAGATTTTTCACATGTTTTGATTTTAATGCAAACATTCCCTGTGTTATATAACACAAGCCATAATATGGTCTTACATTAACGCAACAAAATAAACAGCTATACATAAACAGGCCTGATGCTAAAACTGATTGTGGCATTGCTATTTCTTCCTGATTTATGGAAGAAGAAGTTTCTAGTCCAAAATATGAACTTTACTAATAGACTTGTCTCAGTTTCCTAGCTCAATACAAAATGTGAACAAATGATGGTTGTACTTTGTAGTATCTAGAACAAAATATGTGCTTAAAGAAGTGTGAAAATGAGACGATTCACTATAAGTTTTTAAGTGCAGCTGCCTAAAAACAGAAGTGGTTCAAGAGGTTCAATGTGTGCCAATCACAAACACATTTCTGAAACTTTTGTGACCTTTATTAGATATTAGGGAAAAATGGCAGTTTCTCCGTGATGCATGCAAGTCTGCTTTTCCAGGGCACACAGCATCAGCTCTAGAAGAGTTTTAGGGCTGAACTGAACTGAGTCAGTTTATGTCAGCAGAGGATTTAGCCCTCAAAGGTAAACTTTGCAGACTGTAGTGGGCTACCATGCATCCCTCCAGTACCGATGTCAATTAAGTGTATGTAAATCTTAGCAAGACTATGGGCAGCCATAAAAAAGGAGCTGGCATTAAATGCCACTGGGTGAACTGAGCTATCAGTTCCATGTATAATAAGGGAAAGAGAGGTAGAATCAATTTAAAGCTTGAGCACTGATATCAAAATGTTTTCTTAAGTCATTAGTGTCAACATATTGCCTTTCACTTAATAACAGCTCATTAGATAAAATATCTCTTTCTTTTTAGAGACTTCTAAGCAACGAAGAACATGTTTCTGCTGTAGTGTCGCTTCATAAAACAGCCTATGGCATTAATTTAGGACAGATGAATGTTTTCTTATGGTATTCTTTTCAGCATCTTCACAGGCTTGACAACAGATCAGGCTGGATTAATATTCCACCTGGAAGCAAGTACTTTCTTTCTGCCCAGTGCAACTTGCTGGAACCTTTCAGCTTTCTCTTTCACACCAAAGACGCAGTAAATCATCATGATTGGTATCTAGGCCAAGAAGCAACATTTTTTTCAGAGCTTCCATTGCTCTTTTACTTTCTTTGTCTTAAGAACCCATTTTGGTTTAGAAATAAGCTTAATACAATAAAGATTGTTTGTTTTCTTAAAGGAACCTTGAGCAAAAAAGCAAAACATCATCCCACATTGAAGGATTTTGGAAGAAAATTCTGCTTTGCCCATGGGCAAATTTAAACTGTCTCCCCCTGGACAGTTGCACTGTATCAAAAGCATTTCCTGTGGGAACTGCTAAGAGTGATTAGCACAAACAAATTAATTTGACTTTTTTTCCCATTTTAATTGGATCTAAATTGAAGGTTATCAAATGCTAAAGCTAGAAGTGAATCTGATCTATTTATTATCTATTTCTTTATATAGTACATGGAGCAGGGATACAGAGGGCTCCAGAAAAAAGACAGAAGACTGGCAATTGATCATGTTTAATCAGCAGGCCCTGATTTTTAGGATTGAGGTGTTAGGTTTTCTCAGGGGAAAGAGGGACAAATGAAAAAATAGAGGTCTTCTGCCAGATTCGTCTCCAAAATATTTAGTCTTCAGGAATGTCTGTGGCATTTGAAATATTTTGAATATTCAGGTTCAACAAGATCCCGAAGGTTTCAAAATATTACCATTAAAATCCTTAAGGTCATAAGAGCATGGATGTTCATCAGTTTGTTGGAAAATTGAGGCCTATGTGATACTTAGGAGGTGCAACAGGATTTCTGATAATTGTACATATGAGTACTAAATGGAATAAAAGACTTGTTTTATCCCAGTCTTCACAGAGCTGGATTTGGCTGTGCTTTAGAATTTTGCATAAAAAGGGAGAAAAAATAGGTGCAGGAATGCATTTCTGAGATACAGTTCTTTAGAAGAAGCTGTCGTGAAGCAGATCATAAGTCATATTGATACAGAGGAATTTTTTATGCAGGTGAAGGAAAAAGGAGGAGGGCTATTTTAAATGAGCAGTTCCTATTGGTACTCGTGTCATTTAAGCAGCTAGAACCTATGGGAAGAAAAACATTTAGTAAATCACAAGTAGCAAAACTACTCAACACAACTTTACTATAACGAATTATATCCTGCAGACCTTTGAGACCCACACTGATTCTGAATGCAAAAGAACTATGGGATTAAGCGTATCTTCTAAAATAAATTTTAATGTCTCTCTTTATCCTGTGTATTCTTTTCTGAAGTCCAGCCTTGAATCAGAGCTGGACTCGAAAAAAGAGGAGATCTAGATTAGTTGTGTGAAGGGGTTTTTTTGAACATGTGTATCACGCAGCTCTAGAAAGGCATTGCATTGAGGTCACAAAAGGATTGTTAATGAAAATTTCTGTGTGTGAAGATGGACAAGAATTCCCCTTAATCACATCATGGCTCAGCTTCCAGCAGTCCAATGAGCTTACTTCATGTTGAACTTATGTTACTGCGTGTTGCAGACCGTAATATTTCCTTTTTGAACTTTCATATCAAATGCTATGTTTATTTTTTAAAGCACAACTCAAAGTCAATATTAATTTAGTAATTGTATGGTTTTATTGATAATTAGTGACTATCCCAAGTGCTTAACAATGTAAAACTTGTTCTTCAACTCAATGTTGTAACTGGGTATATCAGCGAACACATTCTTATGCACATTTTTAAAACTCATTCTTACTAATGTGTGAAATAAAATCTAAAAACAAAACAAAGGATAGATGAGGTACTAATGTTGCAATTTAAACCTATTTGAATTTTCTAATGTCCTTCAATTTGTCATAGCTTTTAAAGGCATGATTTTTATATGTATTTTAAACTTGCTGAATATATCTGCCTAATAATAATAATAAAATTAAATTAAACCTGATTTTTAAAAAAAAGTCTTTAAAGATGTGGTGGGGACTAGTTGTCATTTCTGGCTTTCTTGAAGGTCTAGGACTGTATTATAAGAAACCCATTTTTCCTTTTCATGTCTTCTTACATTGTCCTGCTTCCTTTTTACCTTAGTCTTGCTGGCCTGTTCTTGTCAGATGCCCTACTTACAAGAAATTTCAATCCACTACATTTTTTCCTTTCTGCAGTCAGCCCTCCACACAGAGGAAGAAGCACTCTGTGCCAGCCACTGGCTGACTCTGGTGTTCCTATGAACTGTGGATCATTCTTTATTCTGAAAAAGATCTCATTGCTGACAGTAAAAGATTGCTTACGTACATACCAAATGAAGCCAGTGGAGTTTTTAGTTCCGAGTAAAGCGTGTTATGGAATTTCTTTGTCCCTACAGAAAATGTTCCTGCCCATCAACGTTAAGATTTCAATGCAGTCATCTAACCAGAAGTCCTTACTCAGAACATAGTCTATAAAGTGGGGAACCTCGATTTCTACTGAAACCGTATCTTTCTGTATCACATGCAATATAGATGTAGTAACAGACTCTCTGTAAGTGTTTGAGTCTGGGTTGATGGAGAAATTTAGGAGTTCACAGAGAAATTTAGGTCCCATTTGAAATACCTTCTGAGTGTCTTTCAGGAGCTTATTCTCTTTTCTTACACAAAGAAAAATAGGCACACTGCAACAGACCAAAAATTTCCTAAAGGAGATGCAGAATTTCTATGTTTGCATTTGCAAGATTTAGCTGATTTGATGAAGGAGAGCATGGATTAGTGTGTTGAGAAAAGGTCTAAAGGAGAAGCAGAATGCCTCACTAACTGATCTTAAAAAAGAAATTGTTTTTGTAGTGAGCTTGACATAATTACTTTTATTTCTGTTTTTCCCAAACCAGCACATCTGCTTCTCTGTCCTGTGAGCATAAACTTGCCCAAGGCTTAAACGAATGGGAGAACTGCAGGAAAGGGACCTATCCTTTAGGTTAAGAAATTGGGAAATCAAATGACCTGTGCGACTCCGGCCTACATTAGTCATCAGTTTATTGTTAATAAATCAAAAATCATTGTTATGTTAATATTTCTATCTCTTCAGCTTCAGGTACGGGTTTTGGGGTTTGTTGTTTGTATTACCTCAGCTGCTCTTTATCAATTTTTTTCTTAGATCCTGCACTGAACATGATTCAATTTTTGTGTTTATGAATCTGTATTCATAGAAGTACAGAACTAACTATTGGCCATTTTTATTGGTGCTGGTATGAATTGTGAGAGCTGGGAATGTACTTAAAAGTAACATAATTACTGTGAGTGACTTCAAGCCACCACAGTACATTGTTTAATATTGTTGGATAAATGACTGACAGAATGTTTTTCCAATATTTTATCTTTTCCTTCTTGTTTATCCGAGTAACCAATTGTACATGGCAGGCACCTGAGGTGGGACAGAGAAACCGGTACATCAGTGTGTGTCAGCTCATGCTTAATTGGTTCTTTCTACAATGGGAAACAGCAGTTTCCCACAATGGATCTGTTACATGGAAGGAAAAAAGTAGATGAGTTTTCAGGAGGGTCATGAGGAATCAGGCCAGTAAATCTGCTCTTAAATGTTTTTGCTTTGTTTTACCTGTTGCCCCAAATAAGCAGCAAGGCTCCTAAATGTTCATTATTATAGCTGGAGATACTAACCCAAATCCAAACTGCTGTTTTCTTTACAGCTGGACTTAAAGAGATGCAGATGACGATTTTTATACCCCTTAAGATTAGGTCCATGCTTTATTGCATGTGAATCCTTGTGTGTTCCTACAGTGCTTCTCACTTGTTCCAGAAAGTCAGCAGTAACAAGATGATGCTGGAGAGTATAGCAGGCAGAATTTCCGAGCAACAGTTAGGCAGTAAGGATTATCAAGCGCATTTATCAGGATTATACGAGTCATATTGCTTGCAGTGTGAAAGTGTCTGCTGGTGACTGGGTGGAGCATCTCGCCAGCTGTTGGTCATATATATTTTTTTTCCTTGGTGTGTCTTTACATTGAGAAAAGATTCCAGCATCTGTTTCAGAAAGTCAAATAAATATGAAGCCACATTAGGTTATTTATATGTGGGATTTTAAAATCAGTGCTGCAAATTGTGCAGAGCAGTTGCTGACTCTTGGACTGCCATTTATTCAAAACATGTATTGGAGCACTACTGATCTACTGAACTTCTGTTTATGGTAGAATTACTTCAGTGAGCTAGGTGCTTACTCTAGTTTTCTACAATATCATGATGAAGTTTGTAAAAGATGTGCTCTTTTTATGCCTATCTGACTGACTGAAGAGTTTTTATTAAAATAATACATGAAATAAAAACGAGTCAGAAAGTGACTGTAGCTGCAAAAAATGAAAAAGCAGAATGATGGCATTCATTTACTGTCACTCCGAACACTGTTAAACTGGGCTGCTCTTTTCCACTAGAGGTTTGCCCAACCCATCTGACCTGTACAATTTTTCAGTAGCCAGCGAATTTGGACAAAGACTTTCTGTGAATCCTGTTCCTCTCTGTACTGTGTGAGTGATCAGAGCTTTCCTCCAAAACACACTTTACTGGATAATTCTATTATCCATCTACACGGAACAATGGAACTGCACTTGCCAGAATTTACATCTTGGGTAATTATTTCTGCTTTCATTTAAATTGCTTTCTGAACTTCTGTTTTCTTCTTGCAACAGGCCCAAGTCTTTTGGTAACTGGACACAAGCCTTCACATATCCTTAATTAAGAGCTCTTTCTGTTTTTAAATTTTACTTCCCTTTTTTGTATCTATTTTACCACTCAGATTTTTTTAAACTACTTCTATTACAACTTTTCAGCATCAATTTCTTTTAATTTCTTCCTTTCTTTTTTTCTGTTTACTGGATTTCTAATCCTAACATATGTTTTTTACTACTGCAAGAAGGTTTATCAAAGCACTACTGTGTGTTTGTGTGACTGACATGTACCATGTCCTTGTGCCATCAGATCTAGAGTCTGATCAAAACATTTTGACTCTTGGCACTGACTTCACTCAAGGTCTCATGTCCCTGACAAATTACACATGCCTTCTAACCAGTTTGGATAAACAAATACTCTGAGGAGAATCTGAGATCTCTTTTTCATAGGATGTAATTTCTTTGACCTTCCAGAACCTCAGACAATTGGATGTATAACTATTCTCCACTTTACTAAAGATAAAACTCTCTCTTTTCAAATATATGTATGTACACACACGCACATGTTTCTAGCTAAATAAGGTCATTAAAAAAAAAAACCAAAATCTAGGATGTTTTAACTATTTCGTTGACTTTTCAGATTGTTTTTAAGCTGTTTTTTAAACTTTAAAGGCAACACTGATAGTGAACGGTTCCAAATGGTAAAACAGAAAATCCCCTTCAAATATAACCGGCCCGTAGAGGAGTGGCTGCAGGAAAAAGGTAACAGTCATTAAAACTTTCATTTTAAACCCATTTGATTCTAAACCCTCATTTTTAAAGCCTGCAAATAAATGTTTCTTAAATGATAATCGCCTGCTGCATAAATGACTGTTTTAATTTTCATTATAATTTGTGTCAGCTTCCACCTGCCATGCGTTGATAAATCATGCTATAATACATTGCTATTAAAATGCAGTTAAAGGGACAAAATTCTAAGCTTGCTATCATAGTAATGACAAACAAGCAAAAATTCAGGACACAATTTCTAAAAAAAAAAACCCAAAATTAAAAGGAGTGAAGAGCAACAACATGTATTATGGCAATTTAACCACTGCATGATTTTCCCATTTTGATTTGGTTTTAAACTACATTTATATCTTTATTATCAAAGTTTTCTTCAAAAATTTTCGAACCTACTTGTTAAACCACTTCCTGTAAGTTTCTTTTTTCTCATTAGTCTGATTAGCTGCTATGGCTATGTATTTCCTAATTGTATTAAGATAATTAAACCTTTTTAAAAAATCTTGTAAAGAAAACATTTTTTAACATTTTAATTTAAACTACACTGAGGGAGACAGAGAAAGATGATTGTTCTGTCGCTTTTATGCTATGACTGGGAATACAGTTTGAACACTCAAATGATGCATTTAAGTTATAGGTCAAATTCTTCCCTAACTTAATCTCCAGGCAGTGCTACTTAATTTTGTGGGTTTGCCTGGAGTAATTGGCCTCAGTTCAGGGAAAGACTTGTTAACATTTATAAATCCAACTGGCTTGAGTAAGAGTTCTGCATACACTCTGTGACCTGTTGAAATGGGACTTGTGTCAGAACAGTAATGGGTTTTTACCAGGAATTTGGAGGGGGGGAAAAAATCTTGGATGTAGAGCCCATTCCAAAGCCTGTTGAAGGTAACAAAATAGCTCTTACTGATTTCAGCAGGGTTTGGACTGGGCTTTTGGTAATACAGTAGAAGAATACAGGAAGATCTTCTCCCTCTATACTAAATATTGTATTTAAAAAAAAAAAAAACAGTAACTCCTTGCCTTGAAGTCTAGAAGAAGCAGAACATGATCTTCTCTTGTTTCCTTTTAAGAAAGTACTGCTGATAAAAGGGGGTGGCCTTTGAACTTGAATCTCGCATTTTCTGTGCTGACTTAGAGTATGGCTGTTAACAAATTTTCCAAGAGGGAAAACCAATGCATTGCAGAATTGGAAAAATATGATTTCTGTTCTGTTTCAAACTTCTATCATCAGCTGAATTAACAAATTGATTTAGCCATTATGAATTAAGTTAAGATGAAGAAGGATGTGGCTAACTACAGTCAAAATATTTTTGTGTGAAAGGTCTGATCCTGCAAGGTGTTGTGCACACTCAGTTCCTGTTGATTTCAGTGAGAGCTGACAGTGTTGCCCGCTTCTCAGGTTTGGTCTACAACAGTGTAATGTTTGTAATTAAAGCTAAAGTATTTATGAAAGTAAGACAAAAATATTTGTGCAACAAAAACAGAAATATTTTTTGACCACCAGACTTTTATGGAACAGTTAATTCAGCTAAATTGTAAAAACAAAAATCAGGATAAAGGTATACAGAAAATGCTTGAGTCTTGGTGGGTTGCTCTGTTAATTTACAAGATCAAACTAAAATAAATAAATAAAGCTTAGCACTAAAAAGAGTATAATTTTGGTAAGTTTGAATTGCTAAAGTCCCTTTAACACTAAAGACAATGATTGCTTCAATTTTGTTAAAACAAATGCATGTCCAATTCCTTGATGCTATTCATGTGCTTGAGAAACCCACCTCTGATTTTTTTGTGGTTTTGTTTCGGGTTTTTTTTTTCATTTTGGTTTTCTACCAAATCTTTTGTTTTATGTCACTGCGTCTCCAAGTTTGAGCTTATAAGCATGCCAAGGCACTTTCATTTGTAAGCCATTCTGAAGTTTTGAACTGAAGTCTACCTTTTATGCATATTGATACTTTGTTAAAAGACAAACACACATGCAGTAGGGTCTAAAAGAGACAATATTTAAGCGTTCAGACACTCTCAAAGCACTGGACATTTTTAGGCTAGAAAGGTAGAGCTGTGTTTTTACTAAAGTGAAAGGAAATTCAGTCTTCACACTTTGTGGTAGGGAATGAAATTGTGCAGTGTAACACCTGAGACAATAGGGATTTGTTCATTCCAAAGTAGACAGAAGTTTTCAGCAACTTAGGTACCACTCAAATTGAAGAATATTAGGAATTAATAATTTATCTAGCTGTTCACCAACCTGCTCATCCATCTTGTCATCCATCCAACAATTAACGTAACATGGAAATCTTCTGTCAGAAGACTTTATAAACATGAGGAGTGAAAGGATAGCTTGCTATCAAAATGGAACAAGATGAACTGAAGGATGGAGGAATAGATAGATTCAGCAAAGAGACAGCATATGGAATAGCTGTCTTGACCATATGAGTTCTTGGCTTGAGTGACGTAAGATGAAACACTTTTCAAGTGATATTGTTGAATGCCTTAGATTTGGTCTTCCTTTGGTACCACTGTTACATTATTCATAATAATGAAAAAGTTCATTTTTTGAAAACAAATATTACACAACATCTTTCTGAAGTGGTGTCATTACTGGTTTGTGGGTTTTTTTTAGTTTTATAAATTGGTTTAAAATATTTTTAAGAGGAGCCCAGGTTTACAACTTTGAAATATATGAGCAATAAGCAAAACACTGAACACTATTAACTCCACTGAGATATGCATGTGAGTGAGAGAAGAATAATTAGTCCTAAATTGTTCAATTTAAGTAGTCATAAAACCAGCAGATTTCCTTAGCAGAATACATGGTGTCTGCTAAGGCACAGGTTTTATCTGTTCTGCAGCTGGATGAGCTAATAAAGACCGAGAAGCATCTCATCAAAAGGACTGATCCTGGAAGTCCTTAATTCTTCAAATCTCTCTTACATGTGAAGTCTCACTGATGTGAGTGAGTGTAGTTTTGAAGCAAGAACTATTAGTGTGAATTAGGATTTGCAAAATCAGGCCCAAAATCTCGCCTGTTGTTACAGAAAAGTTACACTTCACTAAGATTTCTCTGTGGAATTTTTAATCGGTATTCAGCTTTCCAAATGAAGAAGTCGATGAGAGAGCAAACAAAGAAACAAGAACTTGAACTATTCAGAATATTTACAAAATACCTCAGAAACTCAAAATATGCTCATCATTTTTTTCCCAGTATGACACTAAGATAGCAGTAGGAAGAGCTCTCTGTGGAAGAGAAGGAGTCTAAGTCTGCAACCCTTACACACCTAGTAGAATTTATAATGTAAACAATTCCTCAATAAATTTCAGCAGCCAAATAAATTTTACTTAGTGGAAGCATGGGCTTCAGAACCGTGTCATCAAAAGAATGATTAGAAGAGACCTATGGTGGCACAATTAAGTGTATATTCTCTCAACAGCTTTCTCTCATTCCATATGCATTTCTCTTTTGTCTTTATTCATGCACGTATATACCATCATAGAGTGAAGAATGAGGAATGACAAGTTGTAGGTGACTCCAACAAGTCATTGTTCTTTTAGCAAACACAGTTCTAGTATTAGTGCTGTCTCCAGCATTAACCATATGGTGCAGTGCATGAATCCTGCACTGGAAGACCACTTAACATGGAAGACCCCCAAAACACACAAAGTTCTTTTTTTACTGGAGTGGGACCACCTCATCAGTGTACACTTTGTTTCAGCGTTAGAAGATGCAGATGAAGGCCCAGAAATGGAGACGTGAACTTTTTTTCAGCCTTATTTTACTAACTCCTCATTCTTGAAAGTAAAGCAAGAGATACAACAAGCATGTCTAAAGCTGTGCTATGAGCTTGGGTTAGAACAGATAACATCCTGAGGAGAGTCATAATCCTCCAGTAAAAGTGACAGAACCCCTTTTCTATCCTGGCTGGAGAGCTCTCCTAGCTGGAACAGCAAAAATTCTCCTTCCTCATCGTCTCCCACCCCTTTTCGCTTTGGTAAAAGATGAAAAAAGATACAGTACTTATTCAAGGGGAGAAAGGAATTAGAATGGAAATGGAAAGGTTTGAATGGTCAGTACCCTCCCTCCATTTTCAAGGACAGCATCTCAAGATTCGTGAAATAACTTCCTGTTCTTTGGTCATCTTACCTCGACCTTTGCGCACTCTATCATGAATGAGATGGGAAGGAGGGAACAGTAGCAAGGGAAATGTCTGGGTACGTAGGGGCAGGGACAGTATGGAGAGAATACAGTGCTAGAGGGAGGGAAGGTGTGAGGAGAAAGGAAGATGAGGTAGTAAAGAACTGACAGCATATCCATTAAAAAATCCAAAGCACAACAGGACAGAGAAGGAAGGCAAACTCCGAGAAGATGATATATGACAAGAGTTTGGCCTTCTACAGTGTACAGTGCCATTTCCTCTAGCTCAGACAGGAGCTGGGCTGAGAGGGCTGAATATTTTGACAGATACGGTTATTGGATCCTATTTTCCTCATAGACAAGAGGAAAGGCTCTGTTTTTAGATGCTGAGGAAGTGTGGCTTCAGTGCATGTCTGTTGATGTTTTGAGACATACATTGCCTCTGGTAAGTTTAAAACCTCCTGAGATGCAGAATATCGCATCAGGTGTTTCAACACTTTCCAGGGGAAAGATACCCTCCATTTTTATTTCTCATTTCTTCATCAATGCAGTTACTCCACTCTGATCAAGTCCTAATGTTTCATTTACAAATCTATGGATGAGGAGCACAAGAGATGTGCAGCCAACCTCCATATGTCCATATGTTACACCTCTCCATACACTTTTGCATAGTTAGCTAGGGCCCTCTTTGGGGACAGGAACTCCTTTCAGATACATTTCTTCTCTTGTCCCCATTCTCTTCCCTATGGTCCATCCTGTCACCATAAGATGATGCAACACCGCATCACCACATGACTTCGAGACCCGTCACGACGACCACCAAAATTGGTGAGCTCCCCCTTGTATTCTGATCTACTCTAACCACTGGCTGTGAAGGAATGAGCAGTGGGTTATAGGCTGTGCTTTGTTACATGGTGGCATTTTGCACCTCTCATCAGGGTGGACTAGAGAGAGGAAGTGGTGAGTGAGAATTGGGGAGCGGGAATGGGATGGGGACATGTGTTGCAAACTTCATAAAAATCAGAAAACACAGTAGATATTTGATGATGATTGACTTGATGCTGCATTGATAACCCTTCTGAGCTCTGCCCAGTCTGGTTGTCTGTTGATTCAACAGATTCCAGGTGGCATGCCCCTGATCTTCTGAGGAACAGTGAAATTATAGGCACTGCCTTCGCACGGCATGAAGCCATGTATTTCTTGATATAGTCAACCTAGTGCAGCCTGGGATATAAGCAATACTTATAGAGCAGTCCAGGCTGGATGTGATTTAAATGTCATGCAAAACTAGGTGAATTGGCAATTGTTACCAGATTTATTTTTCATAAATATGTTTTTGATGACATATGATATTAGACCACTCCTAACACTCAAGGTGTGACCTTGAGTAAACCACTTCATCTGCCTACATTTGAATTTCACTGTCTGTAAGAGGGGAGTCACATATAAGGCCTTCTGGGGCTTAACCATCTGAAGCACTGTTATCCTCACTATTTCAAAAGCTTTGCTCTTTCAGAGACCTCACAAATGTTTGCACTTGATATTTCTTGGTTTTAGATTTGTGAGCCTTCACAACATAAAATTTGCAGGTGGAAGATCATGACTGATACTGTCTTAAGATTCCTACACAATCCTTATATCACCATCAATTTTTTCTGATGTTTTACTGTCCTCAAGCCACCCCTTAAAACCTTTGTGGTTCTAAGAGTTAATCCCATCTTTGCACAGTCAAAATAGAAGGATAATTTCTGGGCGAAAGCTTGACAGGTACCGCAATCTGAATTGATAGTAGAAAAACAGCCACATATGGAAGCCTTGTTTGTAGTTTAAAATGCGTCCAACTCTAAAAGAGCGGGTTCAAATTTCTGACTGAGTCAAAGCTCCATCAGAGTTTTGATGTGTGAGTGGATGTTGAAGTATGAAGTTCAGTTTTAGTCATTCTTTCTTTCAGGCTAATTTTCCTTATTAATGAGTTTTAGGCAGTACATTTCCATGTATTTCTACAGCCATCATAAACACTACCAAGAATGAATCTACTTCTTGGTTGTCCATCATTTCTGGCCAGGACTCAATGTAAGATGCAAAGTGAAGGAAATGTCTGGCAATAATGTTATTCACCCCCCTTCACTAGGACGACAGTTAACGATCTTCAACACCCAGGCGCAAATAGCCATAGGAGGGAAGGACAGAGGGCGTCTCTTCCAAGGCCAGCTCTCCGGTCTGTATTACAATGGCTTGAAAGTGCTGAACATGGCAGCGGAGAACAACCCGAACATTAAAATCAATGGAAGTGTCCGACTCGTTGGAGAAGTCCCTTCCATCTTGGGAACAACACCCACAACCTCCGTGCCCCCGGAAATGTCTACTACAGTCATGGAAACCACAACTACTATGGCCACCACTACAACCCGAAAAAATCGTTCACCACCCAGCATCCAGGTGAGTCTGCGTTTCCTTGGGTTCTTAATTAGTCTTTTGTTTCACTGCTCACTTCTAGGTTCTTGGGAGCCATGTTCTCTGAATCATGCTGCATGTAACTATTTTAATAATGCTGTATAGGCTAAATCACCACAAAATGCTGTCCTCTTGTGTTGATGAACAAACAGTAGGATGAATTATTATGGCACATGTACGTGATAATGGGGACAGATTTTGCTCCTGTCCTAGTGCAAACCCATTTATGTAAGTAGGATTGCCCCAATGTGAATGAGAACATGATTTTAACTATGTTTTTACAGTTCCATATGTGGGGAAATGTATTCCTATGAGAGTTACAAAGCTTAATAGGGGGTGGATGTATGCTTATTTATTATTATGACAGTATGTAGTCCTGCAACAGTGAAGTTCATAATGGGTGGAAAAGCAATGGAGCATTAATTCCAGGTAGAGACATTTTTCATTTTCCTTTTATAGCCTTTCTATAGAAAATTTTAAAGGAACGCTATCAAGATCAGTTTCTTGCAAAATGTAGATGTTCCAACACAGAATGGTTCCAATGTCTTTGGTAAAAATCATTCCTACAAAAAATGAATTTCAGATGTTCTGCCTTAATTGTATGAATGTAGTGTTTTCAGTCCTAAAAATGTGGTGATTTTGGAACCACTTGTGTGGTACCCAGAATATGGTACTGATTACAAATAAACACCTTAAACAGACTGTCCTTGTCTGTGCAAAGAAATGAATCACATAAATGACAAATCTGAGCAGTGAATTTTGAAAATTATTTATTTCAGTGGCATAGTATCATGTTATCAACCATGAGGAAAAATTTGTTTTAAAGTCTTTATTTACATCAGAACCTCATCCTTTAGGAATCAAAACACTTTCATTCACACCAGTATACACTGACTAAAACAGTGGCAAGTGATTGTTGATCAGAGTGTGCCTTTATTAAACCTCCAGAGAAAGGTATATTGTTGTCTAGTTGGAGAAAAAAATTTAAATTCTTCCCTCTGGTTCCCTGACACAACTTCCGCTGCTAGGGACAGAAGTCCTTAGTGAAATCATGGACTTTAAAATATGTAATTACAGAAGTTGCATGCTTGCTATCTAACTGTTTTAGAAGGTTTAATCAGTTATTTATTGTGTTTGTATAAATATGACCATTCTCTTTATTTTTTTGTCTAGTCCTGGTCACTTAGGATAAGAAAACACAAAAATTGTGTAGGAGGTCAGGCCACACCTGCAGTGCTGTGTCCAGTTCTGGGCTCCTCAGTACGAAAGAGAGACTGAGTTAGGGGAGAGTCCAGCAAAGGACCTCTAAGATGGTTAAGGGACTGGAGCATCTCTCCTGTGAGAAAAGGCTGAGAGAGTTGGGACTGTTCAGCCTGGAGAAGAGAAGGCTTGGGGACGATCTTGTCAATGTGTACAAATGCCTAAAGGGAGGGTGTAAAGGTGACAGTAGTGCCCAGTGACAGGACCAGAGGCAATGGACACAAACTGAAAAACAGGAGCTTCCCTCTAAACGTCAGGAAACACTTTTTACTCTGAGGATGACTGAGCACTGGCACAGGTTGTGGAGTGTCTATGCTTGTAAATATTCAAAAGCCATCTGCACATGGTCCTGGGCAACTGGCTCTGGGTGACCCTGTATGAGCAGGAGGGTTGGACCAGATGACCTCCAGAGGACCCTTTGAACCACAGCCATTCTGTGATTCTGTGAGGTACCTCTGGCTGCAGGGGAATTTACAACTATTAGAGTAATTAATTCCAAGCCAAGGTTTAACATTGCCCCCTTTGGTACTCTGTAAATCCGACTGGCAGCAGGACTGGGATTAATTGTTATTAGCCTCAAACACCCGACAGGAGATTTATAAAGTCTCAGCTAAATGAAATTACTGCAGTTTTGGTCACTGTTTGTTATAAACTTTGCAAGAATTACAGTTCCTTCTTCTCTAGCTCTAATTTTAGAGAAAATCTTTGTACGATTGCATCTCCAGAAGAATTAAGTCTGTGGTGCTGATCCTGTGCTTGTTAGTTTTTCTGTAATTTATAAAGGCAGTAGAACAGTGTTTAGCTATAGAAGTGTAACAGAGAATAGCACTGGACCTTTGTGGGCTGGGTCAAGCTGGAAATGACCCTGGCTTATTTGAAAAGGAACTCTTCCAGAAAGCTTCCTGCCTAACCTACATGGCTGTTCACTCAGCCTGTAGAGACCACTGTGTGCTGAAAGAGCATCAGGAAGATTTAATAAAGTGTCAAAGTGCTTCTAAAAACATGGTTAGAGCAGTGATTTCCTGGATACACATGCACCACAACAAATGGCCTCATCTCAGCTGATATTAAAGCAATAACTCTTTGACACTTCATGCTACCCACTGAAAGAAAGATAAAGGTTAACAAGTACCTCCATTACAACTTTCTGCATTTTGATATCAGGCCATTTTATTGCTGTTGCAGCACAGACGGCTCACCTTTCTTCCTTACTTTTGGTAGAATTTGATTGTCAGCTTAAGTTGCGTTATTTATGCAGTGAAAGTGAGAAGAAATCGTCTTTTCCTGTTTGGACAGTATCTCCAGCTGTAATTTTCAGATGCCTAATGGTTCTTTTATCTCGCTTGTGTTCAATATCACCATTGTCAAGCCTGCTTAAAATTTTAGATCTAAGTGGTGGAAAAATCTAATAGAACAAGTTTGTTCTTCGGGGAATGTAAAATATAGCTTCCTAAGGGTATGAGCGGTACAAATACAGTTATTTATTACCTTTCTCCAGCTTTCTTTTTTCTACTCAGAAATAAATAATTTTTCTTCAGTTTAGCTTCTTCTCTCCCCATTCTGGTCAGCACGATTCAAGCATTTTTTTGCTTACTTAGACCTGATCGTAAGAATCTTTCTGCTCTCTGGTACCGTCCACAAGGCAGCAGCCGTTCCAATCCCATTGAAACCCTCCTTCCATCATGATGCATGCCAAAAAGTTGTCAGAGGTTCGGCTGATGATGGTCTAAGGCAGCTGTTTATCAAGATGATCATTATTGTCACATTTTTTGTTTTATTATCCATTTTTTCTGTATCCTTGTGTGATATATTGTTTTATGCTTAGACTGTGGACTCCTTGGGTTCAAAATGTACTTTTTATTCTGCACGTGCACACTGCTTGGCACAGAAGGGTTCTGGCCTATTGTAGAAATACCAAGCATGATACAAGCAGAAGTAAAACATCTAATGCAAAATAGCAAGAATTGGGATAAAGAATTGTTGTTCTTACTGTATTAGAAGTATCTGTGCTAGTTGCATTACTCATTTTGATAAGTAACTAAAACTTCTCCTTTTTGAAATGTGTATAAAGTTCGTGCAGAATATCAAGTCTGAAATCCCGAAGTGATACAAAATCCAGAGGAATTTCAGTAGAATTTAGATTTACACATCACTTGTTAAGGAAGTACAGAAGAACATGATAACTACAAAGATTTCTTATGTTTTTAACATACACCAAGACAGCCCCTGCAGTTAGGCAGTCTGAATACTGCTAGAAGTATTTTAGAACACAGTTAGACTAAAACAGCTGGGAAAATGAAGTACTTTAAAAATACACAGTATATGCAAACCAATAACATGCTTCTCAATTTGTGAAGATTCCAAACATGGGATACAGTCTTGGACAAACAACCAAGACTGAACTTTGAACTGAGAGTAAAATGTTACTGAAAATGCCTAGTTACAATGATATTAGCATTTAAAATGTCTATAACTTCATTTTGTTTTAAAATTTATAATAGCGTTTGTGCAAGGCAGTGAAACTCAGATCAGTGGACGACAGGCAGGATTTGAGTGAGAAACAGTTGAGATGTATGACTGTATGCTATACTGATAGAAATGTTTCTGTGATTCAAATATCCTTCAGAGAGGCCTTGAAGGAAGATAACAAGAGCTGACCCTTTTCTACTAACTGAAAGTAAGAGAGGAAAAGGAGTTTCGATTTGTGTTTGTTTCAGTGGGTTGCAAATGGTGCTTGTGCTCTGCTGCCCCTGAGTAAAAAGCTGATTTGACTTTCTCACACATGGTTTTGTTCTGAATTGAAGTACGGTCTGTTCAGAAGTGACATGTGTTGTCCTGAATTCCTGCGGCCGGTCTCAGGACCCTGACACACCAGAATCCCCTGTGATACTAATATCCTTCCGCTTTGCCATGTTACCCTACAAAGGCCTCAAAGACTAGCCATTAGCTTTTGCACGTGGTTCAGTAGCATGCTGTACAGGCTGCTGTTAGATGAGAGTCACTGTACTGTGCCACGTAGCATTCTTGTAAGGCTGCCTATTTTCTCGCAGGGTTACTTCATCAGCAATTGGTAAAGGTCCTGGAATCCCGCGTGTCCCTGTTCCCTGATTTAAAGCACAGCTTCAATTATTAGTGAAGTAGTTCAGGGATTTCTGGGTTTGGAAGACTTCTGTGAAAACATGTTAGAGACACTCATTCTCTTGGCTTCTGCTTCAATGTCAGCTGCTTAGAATTTATGTAGTGAGTCGCTGCTCAAAGGTCTTTAGGAGACTCTCCATGTGCTTTCCTGTGGCATGTTCTGTCCAGTTCTCAGCTGGGACATTCAGTTTTCAAATTATTTGTGTAAAGATACCTTTGAAATTAATTACTAAGTAATGCTAGTCTGGAAGCCATACATGGTGATACACGAGTCTTCTGTTCAAAACACGTTCAGTTCAGTGAATCCAAGATATGATTCCAGCTGGTACATGGGTCCTTAAGGAGAACTGCTCCAGATAAGCTTCTGGAGGCCATAGGGCAGGCCCGTAATAGGTCTGCCCTATGACATATATGGCTGGGGTCCCAAGACCAAAATCACAGATAGTTTTCCACGAAAAAATATCAGAACCCTTCTGATCAGTCAGTCAGATGGACTTCTGGTTATGCTCTCCACAAAGAACCAGAAACTGTGTGCTCTGTTACAGATTCAGGGCATGTCTCAACTTCTTGATCTTTAAGATGAGGATAATGACATTTGCCAAACTGTTCATGCTGTAGCTTGGAGGTGAAATGAATAAATTACTTGTGGATGTTTTCAGCCATGATTTTAGAGCCACAGATTGACAGCATATGATACATAATATGCAGAATGTTCTCTCTAGAGAATGGAAGAGAGGATCTGCCCATTATTCATATGGAGAGTCCAGCCCATTGGCATGGCTCAGAGCAAGGTTCTCAACCTTTTATTTTAACCATTAGACTTCACAGCCTTCTAACTGTGTTTTCCATTGAGGCTCCAATAATCTTGATTAATATCTTTCCATAACATGCATCTCCAGGCTAAATCCTTTCTTGCCGTGTGTATCACAAAGGAAAATAGCACAGAAGATTTTTCAGTCTAATTAGACTTTCACTGTCAGCTAAGACAAATACAATTGTCTGACCCTTGGTCTTGCCTAGGTACTTTCTTTTACACTCATAGATAATAATTTGGGGGGGGAAAGAAATTGGCCTTTAATTTACTTTGTGCTTCTTATAAGTCACTAGTGACACTTTTATCCCAGGACTGCAAAACTCTAATGAAAAAAGAGCTTTTTATGAGTCTCTGCCTTAAAGACTGACTTCATTGGCCCATTGATACCGCTGAGAATTACGCAGTCTGGCTCTCATTCCTCCTTTTCTGCTTCTTCCTCAACTATTTTTTCTTAAAGAGACCAAAGCCCCCAGCCTGTACTGTCTTTTGGAGTAGAAGCCTTTCTCCTGCACTGCAGTCCTGTTGAGTGAGATGGTAGAGTTGCATTGCTGCAGTGAAATCCACAAAATGGCGTTTACTTAATCACAGTCACATCTTTTCTGTGATGATTAGATGGTAACGTGTTTTGGGCAGAGAAAGAAAGCAGAGTTTGGAAGCAAGAATCCACATGCAGGATAGAAAATTTTCCTGCAAACTACAGTTCATGGAGATTAATTAATTAATACAAATAATTTTTAAATACTTCACAAGTATGTGGTATAGTAATAGATTTAGTACTTATTAAAATACAGAATCTTTAGTGTGTAATGTAGCAGCTAGCTAGCCAGAAACATGCATATGATATGCTGATGTTCTGTATGGGAAAGGGATAAAAATATTCTCGAAGTTTTAACTGAATATTAGATGGGGGGTGTGTGGTGTGTATAAATTATATTTGTTGATGCAGTGATCAGGATACTTACATTACCTATAAAGCTCATATAATCCAAAATATAAACCTACATTTTCATTATTTCATTCACTTTCTGCAGAAGACAGGTGTGCTGCACTTCTGCAAGTGTCATAGCGAACCAGGAGTTCAGTACCAATTCAAAAAGAGAATGTGATTGTAATGTAATATTTTTCTAGAGCTGCCTACACTCCCAAGTGCTGACAAGTACTGATGATGGAAACAAGCTCAGCGTTGTATTTCTGCTAAGCATAATTACAGTAATAAAGAACATTGTATTTATAAAACAGCTCATGCACATGCTGGTGTACGCTGTCATTTGTTGACATTATCACCAGTGATATTTGAAGATTTAGCTTGGTAACTGTTGTTGGCTCCAAATTGGTGACTACTCTTTCATTACTCCAGGGGAGAGATTTGACTGAATGTGTTTGGCAAACTTGAGTGCCACAAGTTGACACGTAGTACGGTTTCTCAATGTGTAGCTTACACTCAAGTCTTCGGATAACCTGGTTTCATATAGTAGCATTGTCAAGTCGTCACTTCAGCCACTCCTCTGTGTGTTCTGCTGGGACCCGCATTGTCTTTTTATTTCTTCAGACTAATAGTTTACAGAAGGCCTGAGTTTGCCAGTTTGTTTCTACAAGGGTTGAGTTTACATTGCCTTTAATCTGTAGATCTGAACAATCATTTGGGTGTTGCAGCAAAATCTCAGCTGCCGTTTTTGACACGTGTACCCAGTTCCGTTCTACTGCAATTTTTGGAAATGAAGATTTGGCCCAACATATGAAGGGGAGGCTGCTCTAGCGCTTTTCCAGAATTTCAGCACTTTTTTAGCTTTTCTTGGATTTTTTTAATCTTGATCAAGAGCTTCTTAAAATATTCGCTTGATTTTAGGCGACCAATAAGCACTCCCATTTCTGTAATAAAAGGATTAGAAGCTGTAACAACAACTGGAGTAAACTGATACCTACCTCTTCAGACAAGCAGACAGGCATGTATTTCTAAGTACCCTGAATAACATCAGTACTTTTTTTTTTTTCAGGGCATAGTATCTCTTTGTGCATTTAGACATGTTATTTGCCCTGCCAAAAAGGATTCTTGAAAATCATGTGGAAGATTATTTTCAAAACCTGATTAATACAGTACTCAGGAGCTGAACCTACTATAGTTGACCATACATTTGATCACAAGCCAAATGAAAGGATAGGAAAAGTGTGTTGTTCTAGGATGGTTGTGCAGCGACAAAATATGATGAAGAGATCCAATACTGCAAAAGTAACTGCTTAGAACCAGTGGTTGCAGCTCAAAAGTAGTTGGAGGATTGGCTCACATTTTGTTATAGCATATCTGCACTGCTTCCTATTTATATACTTCAGTGAAATGCCTAGAAGCTGCGGGCATTGTCAGAGTACTTCCAGAGCACAGAGTTCCATTTTGGTTTTGTTTGGGGTTTTTTGTTTTTTGGGGTTTTTTTCCTGTTGTTCTTTTATGTGGGTTTTTTTTTTTAACAAGACTGACTGAGAGGTGAGAATGTAGCTCTTGCCTTTCCTAGCTCAAATTCGAATGAATGTGCAGAAATTAGAAACACAACCATGCTGTTGTGACAGACTCTCTTTCTGAAACCATCTAATTAATGCCTTGAGTTTTCTGTAGAATGGTGGTGTTGTTAACTAGCAGAAACAGAAGGATTTCTGCTAGTTTCTTTTTCATCTGTGGGATGAGTTGTCACTGATTTGCTAGATACGTCTGTCATGGTATGGATCTTAAAAGCAGAGATTAGCAAGACAGGCTGTTCAACCACTAATCCTTTCTCTTGTACCTTAGATGGCATGTGAGTAGGTGGGATGTTGTTCATTTTGATTGCAAAATTACTTCTATTGTAATCTGAAAGATATGAATTTGTTTCCACAAAATTTCAACAGAAAAGTAAATCCAAAGGGATGAGGACTTGTATTTCAGTTCTCGTGGTATTGCATGGGGTGCAAATGCTCCCCTTCTTTCTTATAGTGTTTTTTTGGAGAAAATTTGATCTGTTTGCTCTTCACCCTTATCACAGCTCATGAAGGGGCCATCTTCCCTCAGAATTGCTCTAAAATTTTCCACTGATGCTGTGCTGCCCATTTTGCTGTGTCTCATATTGGGCGTGCTTAAGGAAATCAATTTGCGCAAACAATTTTGTTGGTAGGGACACTTCCAGGGAATACTGGTAGTTTATTAGGAGGCATGAACCAGAGAGTAGGAAACATTGGGAATGCTCTAGTGGCTGAATGTATGAAAGTAGGCAGAGAAGGCATGAATACTGAGGTGCAGACAAGAAACTAAGATCCAGAGGATGAGATACCTCTATCTCATAGAGATATGGAAAGAAAACAGCAAGATTTAAAGATGGAGAGTGACATAGCTAGAGGTGGTAGGATGGTGCTTATAGCAACTCTATTTTGGATAGACAAAGATTTTAGAGAAGAAACTTCCACCCATGTGGCCTAGTAACCACCCTTCTACTTTTTAATCTCTGCTTTGTTCCACACTTCATCTTCCCCAGAGATAAAGGGCAGTCTTTTTGTGCCAAGCTGGCAGGCACTCGTTTTGGTAGAACTGCGAGATCTGAGGACCCATGGCTTCTTCCACAGCAGTTCAAAGTCAGGCGAAGCTGGACTCTAACACACATGTACTAAGATCATCTAAAAAGCACCTCTTCTCCTCACTTGCAACAGCTCTTTTCCAGTAACTGTTTTGGAGCAGAAGAGCTGATTCTTAGTGTAAAAAGAGTCAGGTCAAGTAAGAAGAAAAAACTACTGTGGTCGTGTTCTTCTAACGTCCAAAAAATATCCTCAGTGCCCAAGCCATATACAGAGGTTTGCACAAATAGCTGGAATTGAACTTGGTCATAATGGCCTTCTTTTTCCTGAAAGATGACCTCCAATGAAAGTATAAGGACATGAATGATCTTAATCTGTAGTAACAATGGAGAACCAGTCCTGACTGACTCCAGCAGCATAAATATACAAAATGACAGCTTATCCTGCTGCCTCCCTCCCTGCTGCCTGAGCACACACATACACACTCAGTTGCACACAGCAGAATTCAAATTGGTCTTTATCTTTTATCTGTTGCCCCAGTGATTAATGCTGCTCTTGCTGGGAAACTAATCGAACGAAGGGAAATACGGAGAAAGAAATATGTATTTCTTAGACTATCGTTATCAGTGTTATTATTATTCCTTTAATATATTTTCCTCCTGTTAGAAGAACTTAATGTACTGACACAGCAGGAAGTGAGAGGTGAGAGCGGATTTGATGGCAAGAAGATGAATGGGGCAGGTCACAGCAAGTGGAACACAGGCATTTTACAGAAGGAGGTGAGCTGCTGCGCTGCTTTGGGGTTGCGGCATTTTATCTAGAAAACCAAGAGGCTGTAGCAGGCTGAACACAGATCCTGAACCAGGAGCTACTGTTTTCTAGAGCCCAACTCAATTCACTCAGCAACTGTTGACAAATGTCCTCTCTAAAGGGTTCTTTACTTGCCCTGTGCAGTAAAATAAGGATACACTACTCCTTGGTCTGTCTCACAGCCAGGTTTGCAGGCAGTATTCTGGTAGTATGGGTAATACTTTGTAAATGCCCTCAGGTGTTGTATTCCCTTTCCCTTCTGCCTGGTCTTTGGCCAAGGTCTTTCATAGTGGTACTATGACCTTTTAGTTCCAGTTTGATCTTACAAGTGTGTACATTACAGAGCAGAAAATTGTGCCATGGTAAAACCAGAAATGTATGCTTTGAGTGGGTGTGAGTTAGATTTAAGTAGGAGGCCTGTCTTATGAGTGAGTAGGAATGGATTCCAATTATCTGGTTTCCTCAGGATCTTAAGAAAACAGACTTAAATACATGGTAATTAAGAGGTTATAGCTTATTTTGTTTTCACTTTGAGAAGAGGAATACAGAAAGGAGTACCTGTAATAAAGGAATAGATTTGCTTGGGATTAAGGGTCCTGCTGTCCTCTCTCCTTATTTCAGCATGTTTTAACAAGTGTGACCACTCATTTTTCTAAATATACTCTTGTTGTGATGAGATGGTGATGAACATTAAGAAAGAAAAGAGATAGAAATAGAAAGAGGAGCAACAGTACCTACTCTATAGAAGCATTTTTTTGGTAGCATCAGTATTCCCTGTGCTCTCTGTTTTATTACTGTTTTCTGTGGGGTTATTGGCATCGTGTCCTCTTCTTTCACAGGGTAGGCTCAAGACTTGCAAATGTGTTTAGAGTCCAAATCTAAAGCATAATTATCTTAGCTCCCAATTGATTACATTTAGGCAGCAGTTAATCCAGTTGTTCTCTGCTAAAGCAATGCTCTATGTTTGTATTAACACTTATATTAACATCTGGATCTCTAGTGCCCAGGTTTGGTTCATTGTTGTAGACATAACCTCATTAGAGATATTCATAGAAAAGCAAGCTAAAACTGATCCTGTACACCGAATACATGCATTCTTCCACTCATGTTAGTCCCATACATGTCTCCCAGTTTACATATAGGACCGAAGTTGTCCTCATGGGCTAATGCATTGCTGTTTACTCTGTCACGCTTTAGACTTGCAGAATGAACTGAAATTGTTTTTAAGCTGGTGAGCAATGGTTGTTCAGGTGACTGTTACTGTCATCTGCTTGTCTTGAGATTTAGAAATTTGTGGGAAGAAAATTTAGAAATGTAGATATGCTGGGCAGATCAGAATATGCAGCCTGCTTCTCTGGAGTCCCTGAAGGCCTTCAGTTTCAGCAGCACTGGCTGAGGACCTATGCAGCAGAGCTTACAGAGTTCTTCCAGTGCCAGGAGGGCAGCTGGCCCCACACTGTAACACAGCCACGTGCAGGTGCTGGGGATCAGCCATCAGGTAGGATTTCCAGCTGCTCAACATAAATAAGAGTGCCAGGGTAGAAAGGAGGGTTGTGTGTGTGCTTTGGAAAGAAATACTGCAGTGAGAGCCTCTCCTGTAGAAGACTACTTCCGCCCCCACATCTGACTAATTGTGAGGTATTGGTGCTTGCCTGAAGATGAGTAATTCTTTGGTTCTCAGATGGCTGATTACATGTTGTCCTTCTGCTTATGGACTCAAGCACAGCACAGAAATTTCTGGTTGTTTGGCTGTAGCATTTGTTGCTCTGGCAGGAGGAAGAACCACTTGCAATCTGCTGTGAAAAGGCTTGGTGTCTCTCTGGCTGTCTCTCAGCTAATGTCTGATGCTTGTAAGTTGTTTATTTTGTCCTTTCTTAACTGAAGCCATGGAAATGGTGTTGGCTTCTGCTCCATGTGATTCCTAGGGGAAAGGGAAGGGAGGAAGCTGGCAAGAACTGGAAAGGAGGGCACAAGCCTGGCTGTAGGTTGCTAAGGATCAACATATGCAATGATCACTTTTGCCTTAGAAAATGCTGTAGCAACTGGAGTGAGTTGCAGCCCTGCAGTCTGCACATTGCTCTTTTTGTAATAGCTTGTTGTACAGTACCAGCTAGGTCCCTGGATTGGATTCTGAGTCTGAATTGACCTCCCACTTCCACAAGTCCAGATTTTCTTTGGTGGCGCTTGGGAAGCTCTTCTGCTGCAACTCTTGGCAGGGATTTATACATTCCTGTCTACTGTTGTAGTGGTGGACACTAGGCATCAAAGGCAACCGGAGACTTAGCAAGTTAAATGGCATCAGGGCTTCTGCTGGGAGGGGAGAAATAGGGTGAAAGGAGTGCAGTGTTATCACCTTCCCTGAAAGAGCTGTAGATTGAACAGGGCAGAGAATGTAAATAACAGTTTACAACACCAAGGATCGTTCTAGAGGCAGAGGGAGGTAATGGCACAGGATGGCAGTCCCTCTGCTTCTGTCAGGCTTGGTCACTTAATTTACTGACTGTTTTCCTTCTATTCAAACCTGATTTAATGACAGCAGTAGCTGAAGATCAGGAGATTTGGGGATTTCATTTTTTTAACATTTTTTTCTGTTGTTGATTGTTTTTCACTTATGATTTTTTTTTTTTTTTTTTTTTTTGTTCTAAAGCTGAGAGGCAACTTCTGTGGTCACAATGAATGGTGCCAGTGGTTAGGCCGTCAGGTCATATGCCATTTCTTCCAATGAGGCATTACAGAGAAAGACAGAGAGGAGTGATTGCTGTTATCCATGGGTATAGCTAAGCTCCATATGGCAAGCTGCATTTATAGTACCTGTCATGTGTATTGCCTTGGCATCTGAGAGCTTCTCAGCTCAGGAACCCATCCACTTGCAATGGTCCATAAATTCAGAATAAGGTTGTGGGGAGAAATAGTGAATTATTAGCTCAAAACACCTATGTACTTTACCTAGAAATCAGAAATCCACTTTTTAATTACAACTCTTTGAGCTAGGAATCCTCTCCTTCTATCAGTATATTTCATTTATATGACCAATTTCTTTTACCGTAGAACCATATGGAGGTTTATATTAGGGATGAATCATAGTTCAATCGTGTTGCAAGTAAGGGAATTATTCGGCAGTCTTGTGCAAGTTCATCCATAGAAGGCAAAGACTTAAAAAAACCAAAATCAGCCCAGACTATTGTCATTCTTCTTCCCTTTTGCAGTCCCAGAAGACCTTTTAAAAGGAAAAAAAAAACCCCAAACCCAAACAACAGTACTTTCTGAAAAAGAGGAGGGCTGGTTTTTATTTTACGAAAGTAAAACTGAATCAATAAGTAATTGTGTAGTTTTTTTAATCATTCATAGATGAATTTTTCAGTTTTACTTGCATAAAAGTGTGGGGTGTAGAAAAAAAATTTTCTTTTTTGAGATGTGCAGATAAAAATGATGGTAAAAACCATAACCTGCTTTCAAAGTTGTCAAAGATATCAGTGACCATGAATGGCCATACTCACTGTTCCTAGAAGCCAATTTTCTTTAATGAAAACCTTCATGTAAGAAAAGCTGTTAGCCAGTTCTAAAAACTATAAAGTAATAGAAGAGAGGCTTCTGTTTGAAAATGGCTGTTCCTTCTGAAAATGCCAAGCATTGCTATAACAGAAAATTCACATCACTGAAGAGTGTGCTCATAAGCACTTGTTACTGGAGGTTGTACGTAACTTCTCCATATCTCTTGCAGAATATAAGTGTGGACTGTCCTATAACTCTAGTATGGTGTCTGTAGGGGGCCTGTGTTTTGTTTCTGATCACTGCCAGTCGTGACTGTTCATTTAGCAGGATAATGTTGTTCCAGGTGCCATTTCTGCTCTATTTTAATGCATCTGCCCTGATTCTCGTTTGCACAGAGCAGTTAAATTTGGGCTGTAACTCACATGGCAGCATCAGGAAGCCAATTTTAACTTCATTGGCCTTCTCTGGCATCAGACTGTATGCAGGCGTTCAGCCATTCCTGGTTCTAGACACAGAATTTTCTTTCCTACTTGTGTGTAATTTGGGAAAACTCGTAATTCAGTTGATGCCTTTGACATAGTGCCAGGTAGAGAGAGTTGTCTAAAGCAATCCCTTCAGCCAAATCTCACTGGATAGAGCTGTGGTTCTTTGTTCTATAGCAAGAGAAATCAGTGGCTTTCAGATCACTTTGACTGAAGGCTTCTGTCTCTGGGATAGCTGACGTGGCACCTACTGTATGCATGCTAACAGTAATTAAAACAGGTGTTAACAAAATTGCTTTCTGAAGCACCTTGCAAGCCATATCTAAGGATTGTTTTTTTCATCACAGATACACAACTAATTGTAGGTTAGCACCTAGTTATTGTTTAATAATGCATAGCTAAAGCAGCAGTCATTTGGTATGGCAACTGAAAATGCTTTCGATATGGCCGTGAAGCAAGAAGCAAAAACATACAGAAGCAGTATATAATTAACCAAGTTCTCATTGCATCAGGATACCCCTAAATCACATATTTTAAAAAGGTTTTTAATATTCAAATGATCTCAATAAGACTATTTTCTCACCTCAACAATGGCCCCTTCTAAAGCGCAAAATTGTGTGCACTGATGAAAGACAATCTTCCCCATCTGCATTTCATGGCTGTACTTCATGTAGCTTGTTAACACGTGCAAGCTGTTCTCTTCCACAGATATGGTAGGTGTGGGGCTTTTATTTCTTTTTTTTTTTTCTGTCAAGGAGAGACAGGCAGTTCTGGACAACAGGGAAGAAATGTCCAAACTAGATATAAATTAACTCAGTTTAGGCAGTGGAAAACACTCCACGTATAAACTTGTCACATTGCTTATTGAGAATCAGGGAATATTGTCTTAGATGAATTGGTTCACATGTGACCCCATGTTGTTGTGAGGTTATACTCCAACTGTCAACAGAATTACCTGGGGTTCAAGATTGTCATAAGTGAATAGACAATGCAAGTGGCTACCTTCTGTGGTAGAATCAAAGAGATGGCAAAGCTTGAAAGTTTGGGACTCCAGACTTTCCTTACTGAATTTTGACATGTAGTAGGTCATCATTCACTTGTCTCTGACCACCCCTTTAAGCTGCCTCCTGGCAGAGCTGGCAGATCAGGATGTCTGCTTGTGCCTGAGCTGCTTCGGGTCACAGCCTGTGCTGCAGTGCCAGTCCCTTTAGATGAGCAGGTTGCGCTGCGCCCTGGTTCCTGAAATGGAGCTGAGGAAGAATGGACACACGTTCTTCTTTGTCTTTGCTGCAGGGGCAATAACTTCTGGCTGGTGGGCGAGATGGGCAGCTAGGGTTACTAACATCTTCAACCACTGCCACAAGAGGAAAAAAGGATGTCAGTCAGAGTTTTTTTATGATAAATGAGGCTATTTCTTAATATGGCAAGGCTTTTCAATGCCCTTGCAATGTTTTATTGAAGTTTCTTTGCATGGCGTTACATTCTGTAGTGCCAAATGGAGGTACAGATCCAAAGCTTTCAATGGGATACAGTACTTGCTTCAGCAGACTATCCTTTTTCCCTAGGTGTATTCACCTAATAACTTATTTCTGGGATTGCTATTCCTTCTGTGACAGCTCTGCCACTGTGAAGTCCTTGAACCAGCAAAAGATTTTCATTAGTTGTCAAGAGTTTTCATTAAAATGTTATTTGGCTTTGACCTCTTATGCTGAGATCTCACACCCTATGTTGGCATCCCATGAGAATGGTTTATTCATTGCTCCTTCTGTACCAGGCTAAAATCTTACGGCTTCTCAGGATTTCTTTCTCTTTAAAAAAGAAAAGTCAAGTGAGCCTAATTATTTCCCAGCCGAGGAGTGAAATGTTTCTTATTAAAACACACCTTCAGTGGCACACCTGCATGGTTCTCTCACTACAGCTGAGATGGTTGCTGTTCTGTTCCAGGCTTCTGTGAAAAAGATGAGCTCACATGTGCTTTCGAGGCTTTACTGTGTCATCCTTACCTGCAGACCTGGAAAACAAATCAAAGAAAAACTATTCATGTCAAACTCTGGATTTTTTTTTTTTTTTTTCTTCTAAATTAAAAAAGGCTTTCTGAGATGTGGAGCACTTCTGAATGACCTCCACTGTGCTTTCCGAAGATGCTCTGCTGTGGGGCATTTATGTGCTGTCAGTGGCAGCTGTCTCCCCCCAAAGAATTCTCAGTAACTTTGTTAGACTGCCAGGGCTCTGACTTAACCTATTCTTTCTCAGCTTGCATCTTTTGGTATTGTTTTTGGTGGGTTTTTTTCTCCCTCTCTTGCCATTACATCACATTCTGTGATGACACTGTCTTTTTTATATCTTATGCAGGTCTCTCAACTTTCCACAACTCCCCACTACTACTTCTGTGCTTACACCTTTTGCTTATTGTAGTCTCGGCTGAATACAAAATTATCTGCTGACATAAACTCACTCAAATGGAATTGTGTTTGAGTCCCACAAATGCTAGGGGCCCTGTAACATCGCTGCACCCTTTGAACTTGGGTGCGCCTTTCCCATTTCCAGCAGATTTGCAAAGTGCAGAGAGGAGGTAGCTCTTCCCTGGGAGAATGAAAGGCGTCTGCCTTGCAGGGCTTAGTCTTAATTTGATTGACAGGCTTAGTATACAGTAGCTGAGACCATAACACAGGCAAGAGTTTTTCAGAGGACACTGTTACCAACCCAGGGCATCTGCTCATGATTTTTGTATGTGCATGCTATATTTCTCTTGGATTCTATCCCTGGACACTTATTCCCAGAGTGTGAGGGCTGACTGGCTGAAAATATTATTCTGGCTAAGGTTCCTGCAAGCACTGTTCATGAAAACACGTAATTCTCCTAGGATGTTCATTACTCAGTTAGCTGTGGTAATACAGCAGTAAATTTCACAAAATATAAAATATTGACATTTATTTGTTTTTAAATCTGTTGCTTTTTTATTTGCATAGCCTTAGTTTTGTATTACAGAAGAGCACAAATGGGACCTCTGGTCAACCATACCTATTATTTGATGTTTTCTATAATACCGTCTTTCTCTCTTTTTTTCCAAACTAAACCATTCTCATCCTTGAAGACTGGAAGCCTAAAATTCCCTGTACACTGGAGGAGCAGGTTATGCCAGCCTTCATCAAGCTCCTCTATGCAGAATTCTCTCACTCACCTGTTAACAGCCAACTTCAAAGTTGTCACATGTAACTTCATTTTACTGTAGTCACAGCAGTGACTGTAGAGAGGTGAAAGCTTCAGCTAGCTTACATTAAAATAACCTGACTCTCTTCTTTCAAATCCAAATTAAACAAAATTGATGTGAATTAGCAATAACCACATACAAGACAAGTAATGAGAGTGAGTGAGGAAACAAGTTTCTAATCTATTTGTTACTTTATACTATTCTTTTCTTCTTATGCTTTCTATTTTGATGGTAATAACAAGCTCAAGATCCAGCTTGTAACTATCTTCTACCACCTCATGATGATCTAAGAATTTCATTGTATGGGCTACCCAGTGCAGCCCGAGGGCTGTTTCTTTTCTTTCCATAAAGCAGGACTTCATTTCACTCTTGAAATAAAGTCAGTCCATCAGAGATTCTTTGATTGCTGCAGAAAGGGGTATCTAATGATAATCTGGGATTATGAGAATTGTGATTGTTCCCTTCATTGCCTGCCACTTGCTAGTGAGACCATCCTCTCTGCTGAGGAGGCTTGTCACAGTGGCTTTTGTGCAGGCAGGCTGTGGTCTGACACTTGCAGCTTGGGTGAGAAATCCCCCAATTTATTGTGGATTGCTGATACTCGGAGGGCTTTTCTGCTACAGCTTTATTTGGATTGTTTATTTCCAGAGCAAAACCAGAATTCTGCTCCCAAGAATTACTTGAGATCACTCTTACCGCCAGTCACAGTAAGAAGGAAACAAAAGGCATGGGTTTATACTTTCTTAATGTTAACTTAGAACTGGAGTGACAAAAAGAGAAGTATAGCAGTAAAATGTAATTGTGAGTTGTATTTAAGAATGAGGATGTTTCTAAACTTATTTGCAATTTTAGCTGGGTGCAGGGGTTAGCAGCCTTCGAAGCTGTCTAGTGCTGAGGCCATCCTTTCTCTGAGTATTTGTCTTGTCACTCATGCACACTGGAATGTCTTGCCTGCCTATATTTTCAAGGCAGCTCAGGCTGCCATTCAAAGGTAGCAAGTGCTGCAGGCCTTCCCCTTTCTGGGCACTTTTCTGGGGTAACAATCCTATTGCATTCTTTACTTGACACACACCTTTCCGCTAGACAAAATGTTTTCCAGGCTGTGCAAAGTTTGGTAACTTGTAATGAGAAGCATTCACTGTAATATATGCACTTCAAAATGCACAATTTTACTTCTCTTTGAGTTCCTTCTTAAGCTCACATGTAATACTAGGAGTGCAGAGAGCTTAGTGCTTCTTCTTTTACCCCTTCCTGTGCTGTTTGTCAGCTTTGGGCAGCATGCTGTCATATATGTCACTGCTGACATGGTTTTACATTATGGAGAGATGTTTACACATGCAAAGTGAGACTTCTGTTGCTGAAGTTCAGCATGATGACAAAGTTAGCTAGTACTAAAATCCGCTTTATATCTGATGGAAGGAGATAGATGTCTCTAGAGGGAGATCATCCTGTTCTAAAATAGATGTCTAACTTTGGAGGAATTAACTGCCCCCTGGAGATCCCTATGGCTGTTAAAGAAAACTGGAAAACTAACCTAAGAGCGGACATTTGATGTCAGGATGAGTACATTTCAGTGTTACAATCCTGTGTCTGTATAAATAATTTTCTTCTTGTTTTCACTTTTTCTTTACGTTACCTTCCCTCTTGCTTTCCTTATTTCCTCTTTGGCAAGACTAGGATGGGAGGGTATTAGCAGTACAAATAAAAAAAAAAAAAAGTATGGCTATTCATGCTAAAGCATCCTTTCAAACTAGATGAATTACATAGCCTCTTCATAACTGGTTTTGTCTTCTTGAGTGAGGGAAGCTTAGGGATTAGCTCACAGTGATTACCACGTGATCTCCATCAAAATCTCACAGTCCAAAGCTTCTATAAACAGACTCTGGCAGCAATTGATAAACAGAAGAGAAACATGTTTACTGTAACACCTTGTTTGAAAGTTGGCCTTCAGAAAACTGAAGTTAAACAGTTAAGTAACAAAAGTACTATTGCATAGGTCTTCGAGGAGGTTGCTGTTAGAACTTTGGTTCTTCAAGGCAAAGATACCTGAAGTGGTCGTACATGTGGAGACAACTCATATGAAATAGAATATTGTTTATGCTTTCTGTCTCATTAGTCGAAATCCAGACCTTTCAACTGCTTCTGTTAAGACTGCTGTTAGCAGGTGGAAGTTGAAGGGAATTAGAAAGGACTCTCCTGGTCTTGCACAGGGGCAGAGATTCTGCTGGAGGATAGTTGCAGTTGAACTGACCCAAAGAGATGCTCAAATTGGCTTGAACTTTTTAAACTTCCTTTTATTATCACCAGTCTTCTCTTCTCCCTGGTCCCAAACATAGTCTCTTCTGGATTTAACTCTGAGCAAATTCTTCAGTGAAGAAATTTGTGTTTTGTACTGTGCTTAGTCCATTCTTACAAGTAAATAACTTCTGCAGTCCCCTTGTCTAGTACACGCCAGTAGAAAAGACACCAGAATAAACTCTCTGGGCCTGAAATATATGATTATAGGAGTCCATTGTAGGAAAACCTTACAGAAGTGACTGGGTTAAGTCCCCCAGCTGCTACAGACACCGTTTCCTGTGGTCTCTTCAATAATGTTTTGTTCCCAGACTTTGCCTGACATTTCAGCATAACATTGCCCAACCTGGTATGCCTAAGTTTCTTCCTTATGTAATGTGGGATTGGTATTTCCTTCTCTTTCTTCTTTTGTAAAGTGTTTTCAGATGTATGGCTGAAAAATATTACTTAATTGTTTGTATTAGTACTATCACATTATATCTGACAGATCATTCCTGCCAGAGCCTAAAGAAACCTCCTCTCAGCTGACACATCTTCATAGAGAACAATGCAGAACACTGGCAATAACAACAAATGTCCTTCTTTGGGATGATTTTTATTTATTTAATGCACCAGAAACTCAGCAGGCAGAGTCAGGAGTAATGAGCTGCTTGTTGGACCCTGTAGAAATTAATATTGCCCTTGACAGGACTCAGTTTGCTAACTTGCAAATTGAAAGTACACTTGCCTTAGCTCACAAGCATGATCATGTGGTAAAATGGGTGCTGTCTGCCCTCAGCCTGGAGCTGCAGAGATAAGTAAAAATGTGTGTACAGCTCAGCACTTGTGACTGGGATTGAAGGTAACCACAGCAGATGACGAGCTGTACATGCCGTGTTGCTATTCTGAGCTGTGTAAAAATAACTTCCATTTTCTTTTCTGAATACTGTCTTCTTGTCCTGCCCAGCACTGTTCTTCCAGAGCCTTATGCAAGCCAGCAGAAACTTGTTACCATTTCTGGGACAAGCCTCCACCTTTGACTACCGAGAAGCAAGGGACTCCTCCATAGGTGTGTGAGAGCAAGTGGGTGCATCTCCGGAAAATGGGTGTTGCTTGGCACAATTATTCCAGTGCAGGGAGCTCATATGGCTCTTCCCAGTGGCTGGAGTCTCCGGAAGAGCATTGATTGGAAATTACACTGACTTCTCTGAGTAGAGCTTGAAAGCTGTCAGTGTCCTTCCATCCTGCAGTGTCCCGGGTTAGGGTAAAAGGATGACTTGGTGCTTTGGGTGGTTACTTTTGTTTCATTAAAATGAGTGTTTAAAAAAGGAGAAAGGATGGCCTGAGCTCTATGTCAGAGATAAGAACAATGAGCAGAGGTTCTGAGCACTTAGACTGTCGAACAAAATGTGATATCATCCTACATAGCCCCATTTTTACACATAGGCTATGTTGCTGAACTTACACTTTTTCTTTTTAATAAAGAATTTACTAAGAGCTTTACTGCAGACAAATATACCACATAATTATAACAGTAGTACTACAGTAAGCCTGCGTCCAGCTGATCCTTTGTGGGTTTTTGTTCCTAATACACACTTATACAATTAAGTTATTGCTTTGGGCTGTGTAACACTGTAATTGCAGATACCAGTACCATGCCAGCATGAGATTGTGTGGTATCTGATGGTTACCAACAGCTACCAAATGCTGTTAGTAGCTGTTTGAACTGTCAGAACTGAATGTAAATGTTGGACTGTTGTTTGAAGGGGTGTTGAAAAATGAACTATTGCCAAATAATATTAGTTTGGATTAAAATATCTCATTCAAACTTCTAATGGGAAGGGGGGCAATTTTCAGTCAATGTCATTTCTTAATTTCAACATTTCATTCCTGTATGACAATGACTTTCTGCCACTTTATAGTGAGTTCCAGTTACCTCTTATCAGCCTCTGCCTGCTCTTATGTCTGGTATCTGCACCACACAGGAAAAGGGTTATTGCTTTTTGTAAATTAATGCTTGCAGTACTTTTTAATGCATGGATAATTTTTTTGTGTCTTAGCTTCTGTAAAAGCTGCCCTCATTTTATTTAGAGGCTGGAAGAAAATTCCCCTTTAACATTGCAGACCTAAAACTCCCAACTAGTTTTGTCATCTCCTGACAGCACAGCTCTCAAGACAGTTTTACCTCTTGCTTTCCTAATTTTTGCTGAATATATAAGAAACCCCGAGGCTGGAATGTTGTCTTTCCCCTTTCTATCGAGACATGTCTCAGAAACAGACTGTCCCCAATTGGAGGGACCTTAAAGGTGATTCAGACTTCGAGCATCACAGCAGCTTCTAATACTTCCTTGGTTATTATTAGATGACAAGCTTATACATTGCTAGCATGTGTAAGCACCAGTGATACTGTGCTCACTGAGATGGAAGGAATATTTTAAGATAAAAGATGATTCATTTTGCTACTATATAGGCTTTCTTTAACCCCTTGAAGGCTTCACCTGCTTTTGACAGACCTCTGTGAATAAGTCATGTGAATAAAAAAGAGAGCGTATTTACTGCCTCTAGATTTCCAGAACACATCCAGTGTAAGTCACTAGTGGTTGAGAGTCAATATAATTTGTCAGATTTCTGTGGTTTATGTGAAATGAGTGGGTAGGTATTGTATTATGCTACAATTTACAGATGATTTAGTGCACTTGGCTGTGCACTTCAGCTCCTGAAGCCTTTGGTAAACCTACCACTTGTTCACATGTGAAGCAGCAGTGGAGCAATTTGGTGTAAACTAGTAGTAGTGCTGACATATAGCTTGGTAGAATTGATCCTTCATTTGTCAAATGTGGCACTGTAGTACCCGTCAGCTGCACAGGGGCATTGATATTATCTGCCATTTCCTTTCTCTGTTCATGTAAGACATGGCTTACAGCTCATTTCTCCGTTTTAGAGTCACTTTTTCCCACAATGAACTTGTCACCATTTCTATAGCAAACCTCCCAGAAGTCAGGACAGTAGAATACTTAAAGCATCTTCTGGCACCATCTTCTCTTCACCAAGTGCTTCCCTCAGGAAGAGACTCAGTAACCCAACTTCAGAGGCTAAAGGCTGGCTGGCAGCCTGAATAGCTCTCACAGGGCTTAAGCAAAAGTGTTGCTAGGAATTTCAGGGCTATATTCTCAATTTAGAAAATTCAGGTAGCTCGCATTCCTGTGCAGCCAATAAAAAATGGCATGAACAGAAAAGTCATCCTGCATAACATCTTCTATGTGGGTCAGGATGCCATTTTCCACTAGACTTGACATGTAAGCCACTGCCACAGGAGATTTTATAGTCTTACTAGAGTGAATTGTAAAACTCCAGTATCCTGAACTTTCCATATTGACTAGATGAGTCATTCTTTTCAAGAAGAGTCACAAGCCTGCAAATTCAAGTGGAAGTGCAACTAAAAGTAGATAATCTGGGAAGCTGCTGGTTACCCAGGTGTTTTGTTTTTTGTTTTTTTTATACTGTTGCTGTTTTGAATATCACAGAGCACACCTGAAGTGCCCTGGCAAAGGAGTAACTCCACAGAGAACACTCCTTCTGCATGGACAGGCAAGTGCCTTGATGAGATAGCTCTGCACAACCCCGTGCTGCCATTTCCTGCCTATGGAGGATGTTTGCCACCAGACCAACCCAAGGGCAAAGGTGATCCAGTAGCAATGAAGTGAAGGTTGGAGAAACTTCTTTGATGGTGCTGTGCCACTGTCTGTTGTGTGGCGTTTTCAGCCGATGGATAATGACTGCACAGAGCTAGCTGTGCTGCACTAGCACTTGAAGAGATGATCACATTAGCCTAGGAATGACATAAATATATGGAAGCATTGCCACAGCAACTTGTTTGTTTCAGGTCAAGGCACTGCAAATGCCCCTAGGTAATCAGATCCAATAAAACCATGGGCTGCCTTGACCTTTGAAGCTAATAAATTGTGTTGCAATCAGTCACACTTTTTTCTTTCATACTCTCTCTCTTTCCATCTCCCTCTAGTTTATGAACTTCATTGGTAACACTAAGCCTCTTCATTTACAACTGCGAATACTAAAGTTTTCTATAGGAATTGTTATTTCATTTTCTAAACAGATACAACATTAAAGAGATTGTTGTGTGGTCTTATGTCCACAGCGGTAAAATCACTGAAATACTCTTATTGTCCTTTCCAGTATGTGTATGCATGGAGAATGTGTCCAGAGAGGGCATTGGACTGTTCCCCTTAAATGGGACCTTTATGCTGAGGCCAGGGATATATGACTTTCAGGAAAAAAAGTATTCTTAATGAAGGGTATTATTCCTGTAGAATAAGATTATGGCCTAATGAGAGAAGGATGTTTGGAATCAGATCTTTGGGCTTCAGCAATGTTGAAATTCACTATTACCAGACATTTTCAAATAAAGATGCTATAAAGACTCAAAAGGTTGGTGTTTTTTTAAAAAAAAAAAGAATATTTGCAGTGCTGGAGTTGATGCTATTGAAAGCTGAGTTGAAGAAAATGTGCTATCAACTCTGCAACTCATACAAGTTGTTCATGTACTTCTCCTGTGCAGCTATCAGCGTGGTCATACACAGGAGAGGGGAGATAATGATTTTCCATCAAATGACCATCCTGCTCTTTTTTGTAACATTGCCAGTCAGAAGCCTATGGAGTATGGCTTCTGCTGCAGTACAGAATGATTAATCACTGGCTGGGAAGGAAGAGCTGCTTACCTCCCTATTCCTTGTAGATAGCAGAGCTTTGACGTATAAGTTGGTGCCAGCGTAACAGGCACTCCCAAACTCTTTGACACCAGGGGATATTCAGCAATGTTCTAGGAGCAGAAAGCCACATTTAATTTGCATATGAATTCACGTACATATTTTAGCCATAATGTATTCTTTGAGCAATGCTGGTTTTTGCTCTGCTCTTCCATAAGAAACCACCAGCTATTGAATCAACAGCATTTACACCAGAATATTGTAAAGATGAGTTGCAGGGCACTTCTGTATCTGCAGTGAATCATGACTCTGCTCAGCGCCTCCTCTGATCCCAGCTTCCAGACCTCTTTGCTCACACGTTCTCCTGAGCGACGCAGAACTGCAAGAGGAAAGAGTACTTCCATCTCCCACCTCTTCTAATAGCTAGTGGTCACTTTGTCTCCTGAAACCTCTTTATCATTCCTGTGTCTCTGTAGCCTGCCTCAGACCCAGGATTGCTGTTTCTATGAGAGAACAGCCCAGGACAAAGTCATATGATCTTCCTCTCTGCTAGAGAAGAATATGTCTTCCAGGGGAATAGATTAGGCTGATGAAGTGAGAGAAAGCAATTGTTTCAGCTATATAGTCATTGCCTTTAAAAATACTACTGTAAAGCACTCAGATTTTGCAACAGTGTGATACAAGAGTTCTCTCTGATAGAACATATTCACTACCCTGATCCTGTGTGTAAGACAATGACTATAAACAGTGATAATGTAAGTTTATGTGGTCATTGCTAGATGCGAGTACAGAATGCTCATTCAGAATGGGGTTATCTGATCTGCTGCAGTAGGAGGCTGAATAAGAGACAGAGAAACTAGTGTTCTCTCTGGAGTAATGTTCTCTCCCTCCCTCTGAAGGGGCAGGGTATTGTAACTGGAGGGACTGACTGATGCTCTGATCTGCTTTGGAAAATGCTGGGCTACCTATAGGTTGTTCGGAGTCACTTAGTAAAAGATTGGAGGAGGTGCCTGAACAAGGCGACATGAATGTCAGTTATCAATTGGAGTCTTTCAAAAAGACAAACAATTTTCTTCTTTTCTATATGGTGACTTCTACCTTGTACCCTTGTCACAGCTTCCATTTTTTTGTATTTGACAGCTTAGCCTTTTCCTTTATTTAAAGAAATCTAAGAACAGAGGACTAGTGTTCTCCTACCATGCATGTCCCCAGTTGCCACCAAGTATTGAAGTGTGACTTGGACCCAGGCCAGGATAGATGCCTTCAGGGTGTACAGCTTCGAAGCACACAGGAACTAGATAAGTCATGTACAAAAATCAAAGTGTATCGGTTATGTGGAAAAAGCAACCAAAATTAGGAATGCAGGCTCTCCAGAAAAGGATCAAACTTTTCTTTCTTAATAAGGCGTACAGTAATGAAAACATTTTTAGCCAACACATAAAATTTCTACTCTTTTTCCTCTAAAGACACCATCTTTAAGAAGTGCTCTGTATTCCTTGAAACATGGAGTTTAAAACATAGTTGTGCCATGCATATTTCGGAATTGAACCTGCTTGGAATTTACTTTTACAAAGCAAAGGAAAACTGGAATCATATGCTTCTATTTGTCTTCATAGCTAAACAAGCAACTGTTCTATGCATACACACGTATATATGGATATTTAAAAACATATATATAGGTTATTATAGCACACAACTGGAAGTCAGACCAACCAGAACCTGTTTTCAGATCAGCTGCTGCCCTGCTTTGTGATGTTGAATTTGTCACTAGAACTCTAGCATTCTGGTAGTAAAGTGTAAAGATGCATCTCTCCTAGGATAGTGCTCCACTAAATTAATGGTGATAAAATACCTTGAGATTGGATGAAAATTAAGTGCATGGAAGAATAGTTTAGTACCTCTGCTCTTCCAGGGCAGTGTGATCTCAAGTAGGAGGCCTAGGAGCTAGGACCATCCAGGAACTTCAGAGGAGGAAGTTTTGTAGAACAACCTTAGATTGAAACTGTTTGTTCCACTGAGGGATGTTATAAAATGGCTTCAGCAGGAGCATACTAGGAGTGGTGATCATTCTGCTGAAAAAGGGAAGGAGAAGGCAGTGAAAATAGGCTGAAAGTATATGACGTGGTGACCATCTGTGGAGATCTTCCTGTGTATTTGTTGGGAACTATTTCAGCTGTTCTGACAGCCTGCCTGAAAGGATCAAAACACCCTGCACCACACAGGCATCAGCAACGGTAGCAGACAACAATGCTCCTAGGTGCTTAAGTTATCTGAAGCTGTATTCCAGGAAGCATGCTTTCTCTCAGTTTCTTTGATAACAAACCTTTTCAGTCAGGGCTCCTACCACAATACGCTTCTGACATGCTTTTGAGGTAGATACGTACTTGTCTTTCAGACATAGGAGAGAAAACAGGGAAAGCTCAAGCATTTTGCCTAAGGCTGCACAGTGAATCAGTACCACACCAGAGGATGAATCCAGAGTATTTCAATTCACTCACTCTGACTAGATAGTGCCCTCTCTGATGGATACAGTCATTTCAATTACTGCTTGCAGCTTAAAATAGGAGCTGTTTTAACTAGCATAGTTCTACCTTGTTTCCTCAGTGTCATGACCTATTCCTGCTTGCCCAAGAGCACTTCTGTTACCTTCAGCTTTTTTCTTGTAACTTTTTTTTTTCTTTTAAGCTGGGATTGCAGACAATGAGGGTGCAAAGAAGCTTATAAAACTGTCTGCCCAATTTAGACAGATGTTTGTCTGATCGGTCCTTAAAAAAAAAAACACAATTTCTAAAAATGGAAATTCTGCAACTTCCTTATGAAAACCTTTTCAATGTTTATTCACCTCTATATTTAGAATGTTTATCCTATCTGAAATCTCTGTTTCTTCAAATTAAGCTCCTAATTTTTTGTCATGTCCGTCTTGCAAGTCATGTTCTTTGCAGCATACTTTTACCTATTTTAATACTGCTGCCCTGTTCAGGCCAAAGCTTCTAGGCTAAAGATCGGGTTATTTCATCTTTCTTCTGGTCTCTGTTTTCTAGAGCTCTGATTGTTCTTGTTGCTGTCAACTTGACAGTCTCCAGCTGTTTGCCCAGCTGTTTGCCTTGTAACTTCACAGGCTCTGTAGCGCCCAAGCACAGTGCTGAAGAGAAAGATTTACCAGCATTGAATACATTGTAAAGGAGACAATACTACATCTCTGGTTTGTATTTGTGTGGTAGACTGTAGCTGCATTTATACACCTTGGTTTATTGTTCAACATTTTAACATTAGGATGAGTTTTCTGACTGGTGTGTGTTCTGTGATGTACTCTTATCTCTAGGTCCTCCTCTTCACAGCTGCTGCCTGGCTGTTTGCTCCCCATTCTGCAGTCAAGCAGGTTTATTCTAACCTTCTGTGGAAACTTACTTTTATCCTGACTCTATATTCTGTATTTTCAGTGATTTTTCCAAAGTTTCAATTTCAAAATAAATTTGAAGTAAATTCTGTTTTTTACTTTTGTTGCAAGCTCCCAATTTGATATAACCTGAAGATTTAATCAGCCCACCTTTTATTCCATCATCCAGGTCCTAAATAAATTAATACCAAAAGCAGGACAAACCTATTAAATATAGCCTTCCATTTTCATTGTGAACTACTGCTAACTTTTCTATGATTTTTCAGGTTTTTTGTGTTTTGCTGTTGTGTAGCAGTATGAGTAGCCCATGTTCCCCCGTGGCCTGTGAGACTGGTGAAGGATATTCAAGGTATAACATGTTCTGGTTTTACCCTTACCAACAATCCATGGAGAAAACAGGCTGATATGACACAGTTAGATTTTGACAAATGCAGTTGTTCTGTTACTCATTCCCTCGTTATCTTCCAAGTACTTACAGTTTGAATATTCTTCTCTTCTTTTCTGCCACTTGAATACTGAAGCTGATAATGTCATGTAAAAGTTACAAGAAGGATCATGATCCTGGGCTTCCCTCTCTGTTATCCACCAAGTCACTGACTTGGACACGTAATTTGTTTTGGCAAACCTTAGTTAAGTGTCTGTAGTTATAGCATAATTATTATCACAGGTAGAATATCAGAATCAGGATGTCCAATAAAGAATCCTTGGGTTGGCTTGTCAGTGAAGGACTAAAGGCAGAAATTATACTTCCTAGAAAATATTACAGAGTTGCTGTGTAATTTCTTGGAATCTGGTCTAGCAATAAAGCTATGGTAAAGGGTACGTGCCTCAAACCTGCTCTTTTTGGAAAGACAGAGATCAGAATATTAAAAGGGATGAGTGCTTAGATTAGCAAGAAGAGGATTCTGATAGAATAGATCAGCAAGTGACTGAACAGCTTAAAAAAAAAGTCTTCTTAAAATAACTACTGTAGAACAGAAACAGAAAGTAAGTACACATAGTTTTGATACATTTTTATATAGCTCAGTGATTCTGACTTTAGGAAAGTTGGTTGAATTGGTAATTAACTGAATTTACTGTATGAAACAGCGCCTGAGTTAATATACTACGAGAGCTAAAATCTGGGATTGACTCTGCTTCTCCAGTCTGCTAGTATTAATTCTGTGCCACCCATATAGTGGGTAGAGTGAAGCAAATAGATGGGACCTATTTAGTCTTTCAAAAATTCATTTTGAGAGCTGATAAGGAAACAAAGCTGTCAGACAGTAAGCGGTAAATGTCTGTCATTGATTTGAAATTGGCAAAGGTCAGAAGACTGAAAAGAGAAATAAATGATTGATTTTCAGCTTAATAGAAAAATGGCAAAAGGTTAAAGGAAGCATGCCTCAAACTTCTGTTTGAGGACCACTGTTATTTAATCAGTGATGTGGAAAAGGGGGTAGGCAGTGAAGCTGCAAGACTTGCAGATAATAAGAAAGTATTTATGGGAATCAGCGTATAGAGAGGACCGTGAGGAATTTCAGAAGAACCTAATAAAGGAGGCTGTATTGACAGCAGAACATCATATGCAGTCCTTTGTTGACAAATACAAAGTAATGCCTATTGCAGGGAATAATTTGAATTGTTCATACACATTACTGGATTCTAAATTAACTGTAACCATTCAGGGAGAAAAAAAAACCACAAACAACTAGGGGAGGTTGCCAGCAGCTCAGTAAAAACATCTGCTCATTGCATAGCAGAAGTCAAAAAGCAAATACTACGCTGTGATACAGAAATAATGGGCTAGAAAATTCCACTGATCACGCCATTATATAAAACAGTGGTACATCCTTACCAAGGATGTAGCATTCATTTCTGCTCTTAGAAATAGTATGACTGAAGGAAGTTCAAAAACCAGCTGCTAATGTTGACAAGAAACACAAGAGTAAATTGCAGCAGGAAACACTGGGGAGGTTGTGGCTGTCGCAGACAAAGGCAGGCAGGCACAGGGAAAATTCCTGAATGATTTGAGGAGGAAATACTTGAATGTTCTTACTTGTCCTTTCTGAAACTGCAAGAACAGGAGGATTTCACTGGATTTGAAAGGTGATACATTTGAAGATGATAGAAGAAAATGTGTTGTATTCAAAAGATAATTAACCTGTAAAACTAATTACAAAAAAGAGCCTAAACTAAAGAATTTATCAGTGCTCAAAAGAGGATTAAACAAGTGTATACTAATGAGAAAATCTTCAGTACTATTTTGTAGGATTCCTAAAAGAGATTTAAATTTGTTTCAAGGCATTAACAGAAACGCACTGTGGAATTATAATCAGTAGCTGTGGTTCATGGTACCGCGTGAAATGGTAGGTATAGACTGCTTGTGGAGACAGCTGCTTGCGTGCACTCTGGGGAGTACATGGTACTGGTCTAGATAGATGGATCACTCCTCTGATCTGGTTGGGTAATTTCTGTCTCCTTAAGGATGACATTAAATTTGTGAATGAAAATATATAAAGCGTATTGCAAGTTCAGATTAAAAGGTTCGGTTTGGCTTGCCTTTTCAGATGGAAGTATCTGTTGCTTAGAATGTGAACTCATCAAGTCAGAGGACCTTTCTTATCACTGGAAGGATGTTAAAGTAGCACATACTATATCAGGAATGGTAGTATACCAGAGTATAATTACCATTTTAGTGAAATATAGCAGAGGACAGATTCCATACTATTATCCCTTAGAATAGAAGAACTTATTATATAACTAGAATAACAAATTCTGGTGTAAAATTCATCACCTTCTATTTAAAGAAACCATTTTAAGAAGGTTTTGAGCCTGGGAATACTAATCAACATGTACCCATAACTTAAAAAAAGTCCACTTCACTGATCTTGCACATAGCAGCAAAATCAGCTGTGCAATGTATGCCAAAGATAAGGAGTTGCTGGTACAATTAAAGTTCTTCCTGTCATGAAATCACTAATGTGATCAAACAGAGAAATACACAGCAGATGAATAATTAAATCCAGATGGCATTTCCATTGTTGACAAGCATGAAAGAAAAGACCACAAACTCATTAAAAAATCACTTACTAGGTAGGCTTCATTTTTACCTTCAAAGCGTGCTGCAGAAACCCTTCCATGGAATAATCCAACATACAGATGTATAAAAAATCAAACCAGCTTGCTGTTTAAAACCCAATAGTATGAAGTCTCCCAGTGTTAAGCACACGGAACATAACTATAGCTTCAAAAATTCATTTTCTTAAGGAGAAATAATGTAGTTATCATTTAACTCCTTGGGAAATAATGTAGTTATCATTTAACTCCTTGGGAAACTACCTTTAATAATGTTCTTTGGTTATCAGGGGTATCGTTTTTTCCTTCAGGCAGAGTTGAGGAAATATGAAGTTAAAACCATCATTGAGTGTGATAATGAAGTCAGTCCATTCCAGTGCAAGACCACAGCAATTCTTTATCACTCTAAACGGGCTGTGGGGATGAAAGCTGTTTTTCTAGTTGGCAAAGTTGCTGAGTTCACAGATAGTTATCATTTTTGGAACATATTTTGCTGCGTGTGGAAGAGCAAGAATATAAAAAGTACCCCAAAAACCTTCAAAACCGAAAAGACTGGTTTGCAAAAGAATTTCCACAAAAGAAAACAGAATAGCACTGCCTTTCTAAGATTCCGCCTACCTAAGATTTTCATTCAAAGGGGGAGCTGACTATTTACATTTACACTTGAACTCACATGCCTTTCATTTAGCTTTACACCTTATACACATGCATCCCACATTCCTGCTCACACTTACTCTTGCCACATAAATGTGCAAACTCTTCATTCACTGCTGCCAGAAAAGCTTATCCTTACACACATTCAAAATACGTAATTTTTCATGCTCCTCTATTCACAGATATATACTTGCAGGCATACAAAAGCATGTTAGATACATACTATGTAAATACAAATTCTGATATCCTCACACAGAGAATGACGAAGTACAAGCATCAGACAGAAGTAGATGTAATTAGTTAAAAAGTCATCAACAGGGCTAAAGCTTCATTGGGTTCTTCTCTGAATCGTTTATTAATATTCATTGACTTGCAGTCAGTTACAGTAGCAGGGCTTCAGCATATCAAACATCTACAACCTTGGATGCTTTAAAATCTATTTCCACTTCCTAATAATCCCCTCTGTGCATTCCTGGGCTGATATTTTAATATAAAATGCATACACACACTAGTACAAATAGGCATCTGCTCCTGATGCTATGAAAATGAAATCTGAAGCCATGGTGTTTCCTGTTACACCTTTTGAAACCAATTCTTTTCTTCTCCTGGGACAGACGATAAGCATACAGTAACTGTCGAGAGCTCAGGAGTTATGGTGTCCTGAACTTGCAGGTCACAAAACTTGGAGTGGTGTTCAGCTGTACCACTAAGGGCAATAGTCTTGGCAGTTCTGATAAAACTGAGTAAAGGTCGTTTGGGGCACCTTATGTATTGGAAACTCTGAAACAATTTTGTGAGAAGAAATATCAAACAAAATGCCTCTACAACATTATCAGACGAACAGGACATTTAACCTTCTGAAGTGTCTGTTATGGAGACCACGCAAAACTGCTTGAATCCTAACACATGAAGTACTTTCACAACAGGGATGTTCCAGAGATGGTGCAGTGTGAGCCCTGTAAGTCACACTGACAAAAAATGAAACAATTAGGTAGCCGTAGGAATATTTGTATTTACTCCTTCTGAATCTAGTGCAGCAATAGTTGAATTAAAGCGTCCAGCTAGTCTTATCTACAGAGGAAGTGGAGATGCTTCATCGAGTCAGCTGATGATGCTGTAGATGATGTCAGGAACATAAGGCTCTTCCTAGTCTGTTTGTGCTAAGGTACTATACTGCTATGTAAGTAACGATCCTATAACTGGGCTATCTGTAGAGCTTGCCAGGCCCAAACAAAGAGTTTTAAAACAAATATGAACAGAATTGTCTCTCCTGTGATGGTTCTACATGCCACTTCAGATGCCTAAATAGAAAAAAAAGAGGTGAAAATTAAAACGTGGGCCAAGCTGATGAGAAATGGCACAAAATATGGATCTGCATTGTTTGCTAAATGGTACTGAAGCAAGAGCGCAGTAATAGGCATTAAACGTTTAAGGAGTATAAATTGTTTAGAGTTATGCATTGAGGGCATATAACTAGAAGTATTGGGCTGAAGCTAAAATTAAATAAATTTAGGCTGGAAGCAGAAGCAATATCATAAGAGTGAGACTTGGTAAACTGTGGAATAGTTTTCCCAGGAAAGAACTGAAAACATCCTTGCTTAACAAATTTAAATCTCGATTGTACAGATCACTACTGAACGTATTGTGTGGGACTATGCTGTAGTGGCTGTGAGGCAGGCAAGAGTGGGTTAGGTAATAGGATAAATATGTTGAAATACATTCCTTCCACTTCTAGTGGCTGTGCTCTAATTCATATATAGAAGTGTCATGAGGAGGCTTAGTCCCAAAAACATTTAGGGTATTTATTTCTAAAGAAAGCAGTTGGTTAAGAAATTGAACCAACTGGAAATTTTCAAACAGTGATATTTTTATAAAGTGGTTGCAGAGAGGAAAGTGGCGATCTGTGCCAGCCAAACCACTACAGCAATGATAGCAGCTAGCCAGTTACACACGCCAGTGGCAATAGCTGTCCCCAGTGCAACCAAACCAACAGTAAAAGCTGCTTCTATATTTTTAATGAATCACGTGGCCACAAGGAAAGGCAACTTGATTTTATTTCAGCTGTGTCCTAATCGCAGTCCCGTCTTTGTGTCTCGTCCGTATCTGTGGTTCTAAACCCCACACAGATTTCCAGCACTGAATAGAGACTGACATTTCAAGTGTGCCAGGGCTTGTGAAATGTTAATTAAAGCTTCATGTTGCAGATGTGATGCAGAGATTATCTTTCATTCTCTTCTCTGCAGATGATTTCTTCTTCACATTTTTGCTGGTATCTGCACTATACTAGTTTCATCCATAACTTTTGTCAAGGAGTCTGTCCTAGCTGGGACTGACTCCAAGACGTATTTGGCTTTTCTGTCTTTCGCTTCTGTGACTTTGTTTTCTGTTAATCGCTCAGGAGGTTCAGAGCTGCAGCAAAAACAGATGTTGCGCACTCAAGTCAACAGAGCACAAAGCAGACTGTTCTTCACATCATCGTTCAGACCCAGCCTGTTACATTACAAAACATGAGCTCTGAGCTATCACTAGCTGTTATTAAAACCAAGTCTGATAAACAGTACATCAGTTAACTCCACCTTTTTGGCCTATAAGCTACCTTCTTCCCTGGGTAGAAATCATTGTAAAACCTACACAGAGTGCTGTAGTGCTGTACAGAGGTAGGCAAGTTAGCTTCAAACAAGCATGCATGGATATTAGGAGCAGTTTAACCATGACAGCCCAGAGCTCCGCGGAGATAATTTTACATGATTGAGAAACAGGGAAAATTAGCCAAGATAGTATGCAGCACCACATGGCTTTATGTCTTGTAGCATCCAAATTTACTTATTTAGAGTTCAAGTATTTTTTCATAACACTGGATTGTGCAATTTAGGTACGTTGTAGGTGTGAGACTGCACACCTGAATGGTACAAAAACTCCTATGACTAGCTAGTAAATGTATGATCTGTTTCTCATTAATGAAAGAAATGAAAAAAATAGCTTTGTCTTTCAAATCCACACTGATTTAAATACTTCCATAGAACAATTTTTGTAGCTTTATTAAAAGAAATATTGCTTATCTATGCATATTTCCTTTTACAAAAGCTATCAGTCTATATGAATAGGTACCTTTGTCATTCAAATACACTTACTGTTCTAATACACAATTTACTTTTCATGTACACTTCTGTTATTTTAAATTTCACAGTAATTGAACTCTCTTCATATACACAAATATATAAAACTGATATGGAATTATTCTTATGCTAGTTTTGAAATAGTAAACTGCAGACATTCAAATTATCTAGAATTTTTCTGCTACTGGATAGCATTAATAAAAATTGCTCTGAATTTTACAAGAAATTTTGCTTCTGTTGCTAATTGAACCAAGATGTGTTTGCACTGTGCTTACCTCTAGTCATGCTTGGCATAATTTACTGTAATTATGATTAACTCCATATATTTAATTGGCCAATAAGTCTGTGAATTGATCTTGTATTTTCCCCTCTATTCAAGCTGTAATACGTAAATAGTTACACTCTGCATAACACGGTTGTAGGCTGGAATACTAGAACCTCTGTACCTGGGTAGTGAAGTACAATGTCAAGGCTTTTCACGTTAAAATAGTTTGGGTTTTCATTTTGGTGGGGAAGGAACATGTCCAGATGTTGGAGTGGGAAGAGTTTTCAGAAGTGGATGAGATTCTTTCATCCTTTTTGTCCTTTAAATCAGAGACAGAACTCTGCAGGAACAGTTTGAGTCGAAGTTGTCTCTGTTCTTTCCAGTTCTGTGGTGAAACCAGGTCCTTCAGGTATGTCTAAACAATGTGTCTCATCTGTTCCAAGTTTTTATGAGCTAGAAAAAAGCTGTAACGTATGTTTGTAAAAGTATTTCTTAATCTGCAACAGTCATTGAGAAATATTTATCAAAAAGATGGTAGGTATGTGAATGCTATTCTGTCCTCTCCAGTGGGGTACAGTTGGAACTTTGCCCAAAATGTTTTTGTGTTTCTGGGTTGCTTTTTTATAACTTTTTACCATCCCTGGGAATGAACAGAGCTCTAAATGTAAATTATAGTTATTAGTGTAAAATGTTTATTGTACAAGAAGAATTTCAGGTTAGGAGCAATAAAATCTTATATTTCCATAGCATTTTTACTCAAAGATCATTAACAGGTTGAATCTTTGTCTTTCTAGTCTGTTCAGGTTTCATTTCCCTCATTTCTCATATGCAGCTATCTTTTTTCAGAGTGCAAAAGCTGTGTAGTAATGTGCAGAAATAGCACACAATAGAACAGGAGGGGGTGGTCGTTCAGATTGTTAAATCCTAAAGTCGCATTTGTTAATCCACATTTTCATGCAGACCAAGGAGGAAAAAAAGCAACAAGATAAGGGATGGCATATCCAGTTCAGACTTCTGTAGTTACTGATCCAGTAAAGAAGTTACACAGACTTTTATAGAAATGCTGAAAGATTCTTTTTTGTCCAAGAAAGTGATCCATTCACTGAAATCATTAAATACTTCTTGGGAAGTGTAATACTTCTTCATTTACCTTATGGGATGAATTATTGTATCTGTTTGATTTTACCTTTTACGTAGTAAATTTTTGTAAGGGCAAGTTTGTACATAGGTGGTCAGATCTCTGTCCAGTTCCACTGCAGAAAGAGGACAGATCATATAGGATGCTGAAGATGTAGTCATGACTGTGCATAATAGTATGCATGGTGAAAGAAATTACCAACCGTGGTTGAGATACAGTAATTGACTACATCCGTGCTCCTAGTGCAGTATGAAATGTGCTAATCAAAGCCATCAATGAAGGTAATTAAGTGAATCTGCTTTTATTTTCAATTGAAACTCTCTGGAAATTGTGGGTACTGCATTACAAGGAGCTTATTGGAAGTGTCTAGAAGTTAAAGCAAAATAAATTCTCAGACCATTTTAATACAGTTGCAAAAGCACATTCATTTCCACCCTCAGAGGTTAGAATTAGCCCAGCAAATATTATTTCCGAATATAATTATACAGTTAGCAAGGAAGTGGTCTAGCCATCGCTGTGCTGAGAAGAGCATTTTCCCTAAGCACTACTCATCAGGTGTGAACAGTAGATTGCGTTGTATTATAAAGGGTGCAAATTAACAAGATTAGATTTTTAAATTCTTTGGAAGTGAACGTTTCATTTTTGCAGCATTTGGTTTTTGAAGTTAGGAGAGCAACGAATTGTTTGATCTCTATTTGATATCTGAAAGATGCTGCTTTCAGTAAAGTGTAAAAGGTAGGAAGGGGGTGAGGAGTAAAGAAGTGTAACTTTCAACTTCAAAAGAGTTTTTTGGAAGATAAAATTTGAAACTTACTTGCATGTCACTAAACATTTCACGGCATTTCCCGAATGCTTACAGCCAAGTAATTTTGCCGCTCCTGTTTCCATTTTTCTGGCCTGCAAATCTAAGAGATACGGTATGCAGCACACCTGTCTGAGTAATGACCCATAAAAGTTGTTTATGTTACGTTAAAAAATGAGGCAAATAAAGCTTAACTGCAGAGTGAATGAAGGACTTAATTATATGAAGATGTCATTCACCCCTCTTGAGACGACAAATCATGGCTTCAATGCCCAGGCCTTTTCCATAAAGCTAAGCTGCACATTTATACATTTATGAGAATGAGCTGCTTCAGTACTCTACCAAAGCTAGAAACTGATTAACATCTGTAGCAGCACCATGACAAAGAGAAGGGCTGATGTAAAAACTGGTCTGTCTTTACATCTTATTTGTGTTTCGGTTACAAGCCAGACAGACAGTAATGCACCTATTTATTTTGATGGAATTTGAGCCTTTACTACTGCTACTTCTTTTTTGTCTTTTGAAAATCACATGTAGGGATCACCAGTTGCCAGGGTCAGAGATAAGTTTCTTGCTTACTTTTAGGGTACAGAAAGAACAAAGTTACTTGTATTTTTTCACAACATGTTAGTACACCATAAAAAAAAGAGGTGGTTATTGTGCTATGCTGTTTTATTGAAATAGTGGAAAAGATTTTGTGGATGGAGAGGAAAATAGGAGGCAAGGAGGAGAAAGATCAGAGGAAGACATCGGGATGGGGAGAGAGAGTGAAAGATAAGTCGGTCAGTGAAAGTGAAGAAGCATTGATGATCTTGGTGGATTGTCAGCCATTTTACCTTGATGGTGATAGGGCACTTGTCATTTCAGCCAGAGCTCTGATGCACACTGCTTCGTGCATAAGGAAAAGAAAAATGTTTTACCTAAATCTCAGAAAAAAAAGTTCTATTCAGATGCAAGTTCAGTTTCGTTTGAAAGCTTTGGGATTTATGATATTTGATCCTAACCAACTTACTGGTCTAGAGTCAGTAATATACTCCTTGCTTCTAAGCAGGTCAGATGGAATTTCGCTATTGAGATCATCCATCATTGCAAATCGCTGTGTTTTCTTTTTCAGGCCGGGGTCTGAAATGAGGCTACCTATAAAGAAATTGGGGCTAGGATGTGCAATTGTCTTGAAGTAGTTCCTGTGTGAATTGTAGTATATCAAATGGCAGACAGGAGAAGAAAGAATAGAAAATATCTTGAAGTTTCTCATTTCAGAATCGATTCTTATTAGTTAGCGTGGAGACAGCATGGTGTAATGGTGTGATGAAGGCATAGACAATGGTTGTTAGATGTTCCATATTGCTGTTACTTAATGCTTTTGCTGACAGTGTTTGAATGTTCTCCAGAAAAACAGCGAAGGCATTTTAGCAAGGTAAACATTTTAAAAATTGGGCTGTTACTTAGTTCAAAGTATTATTGCACAAATTTACAGAATAAACCATCCCCCACTCAGCATTTGTAACAGCATACCAAACACCTTCCATTTCTAACCTGAACTTTCCTAAGATGCCCATCATTATGATGTCTGTGTGTCCAGAACTAACCTGCACACACTGATACTTCTTTTCCCAACACGTATGGGATGCTGTGGAGGTAGACAGACAGCCACATCGGTAATACTGTGTGATGGGACTAGCGTGTAACAAAAATTTCAGCTTTATTGCACTAGGAATGCTACAGTGATTGTGTAATTCAGGGGTTAGTACTTTCTACTGATATTTAGGAGACCATTATTGGGATAAGACGGGATTCTACAGAGCATGGTGGAGTGTGCAGCTGACCCCAGACATAGAAAATTGAAGAGAAATATGGGTGAAGTTCACAGTACTTTGTCAGAAATGTAGGAAGAGAGGAAAAGGTAGGAAGTTACACATTAGCAGTGAGGACTATTGGCAGTGGCTTGTGGGGCCTTCAGGTCCAAACTAGCTGAGGACAGGAGGATGTGATTCAGATCAGGGGTTTCAAATGGGTGGTGTGACCCGTCTTTAGTAAAAGGGGTGCCACAATTGTGGGTGGAGATATGCTTGGCAGAGCTCTGTGTTTGCAGCCTTTCCTTTCTGGTGAGCACTATCAATCTATCACATTTTATGAGCAGTAAAAAACTCACCCAAATTATTAAGAGAAAAATAGTAATAAAAGCTTAATAATTTTCCTGTTTCTGACAAGTAGCAAGTATGAGAAAACGCTGTCAGAGAGAGCTCTCTGGCTCCTGCCTGCACCACCCAAATGCTCACTTCTAATCCTTTTGGTCATTTTTCCCCACGACGACATTGTATTTATTTCCGCCTCTGACAGCTGTTTGAAAAGTTGTATGCCTTCTGCACAGCGCTGTATTATGGACGATGTATTAGGAGTCATATATCCAGCATGCCTTCTTTGCGGGTACCTAATAACTGTGCCTCCGCTCCATAAAGAAAAAGCCTATGACAGGTTTATTCATCTTTTTATTTCCTTGTTGTGCTCTGCTCGCTGCTGAAAAGGGTTCCTTTTCACTTCAGCCTCTTTTTTTCTCTTGTCTGGTTTGTAAATGCCAGGTGAATTTCATTTGCACAGACACTGGTGGGAATTGCTTTCCTGTCCCGCCTACTGCCAGTCACAGAAAGGCAACATTACACAGGCTTCTGCTTGCAAGGATCAAGCAGAAGTTTTGGACTAGAAGGAAAGGCAAGCAAAGTACGAGTGATGGTCATGTCTCCTTTCAAGATCAGAAAGGACACAGTATTAAAATCACTTAAAACATAAGTCAGCTCCTGCCTATGCCTTTGAAGGCTTTAGTTTTGATCTGATTTGAAATAGGGGGAGGCATCTGGTCTAGCTCATATCAGCTTCCTGCCTGCTTCTTGCAGAAAGAAGAGCTTTGGTGATGTTGGGAAGGTTTCCCATGACTTACCATCCCAAAGAACTACACGCTTCCTGCGTGTTCCAGGTGATAATAAACATGATAAGAGTTAAACCTAAAACATCTGCTTCACAGACAAGAGTATTTCAGAGACAGTAATTCAACGACCTGATGCTGGAGTGAAAAGACCAAGGAAGACAAGGGTGGTCTATTTTGTTGCATAACGAAAACTTGTCATATGATGCATCAGTCTCTCCCATACTGGCCAGCACGAATGGTATGTAAGGGGAGAGGGCAAACATTAAACCATGCTTAGAGGTCCCCAATAAATTTGTGGAAGCGCGCATAGCCACATATGCTGCCTTACAACACACTTTAAATGACCACATAGATGCCGTTTGCCCAGAAGAGTATACACGCATGACTCATGTACTCCAAAAAGTGATAGAAAAGTTCCCAATCATGTTATTCTGTCTGCTGTAACTATTTTGCAGAGCCACATGCATGCTCATGTCTGTGTACTACACCCTCCCACACGTCATCTTCCTCACCCACACACATCAGTGCTCTCAGGTACAGCAAACCCCTTCCCACAAGCAGTGATCTCGTTCAGCAAGATGTAGGCACCAAGAAACACGTGCATGAGCCCACGCTCACACTTAGCATACGTAGTAGACACAGTTTGCTATGCACACACACACAAGTGTAGTCAGGTCACATTAGCATAGCCCTTAAAAAGCTTTCTGTGATCTGCGAGTGAAGGCAGAAAGATCACCTCCAGAAACCTCAACCTCTTTTTTCTTTTATAGGAGAGTGCAGGAAGATTATAGACCTTATAAAGGGGGCTTTATACAACAGGCAGTGGGAGTTCATTAATTGATCTAACAGCAAGCACTTGAATATGATTTAGGACTTCTGTGCAACTTTTGTTTCGTATCAGTGCTTTTCCCTTTCACATGATTTCCTTTTCAGCTCTGATGGGGATGGGAAGAGCTCATGTAAATTGCAGGCAGAGGGTGATGATTGCTTTAATGGAAATAGCTCTTAATGAGGCAATTCGTTCTGCTGGGCTGCCATGTGCTAGCTCCACATAACTGTTTAAAAAGCTGGTAGGAACAGTCGTCTTCTATTATTGTAAAAGTACATCTCAGATGGGCGTTGGCACTGCTCCTGCTAGCTTAGCCTGAGGGATTTTTTTTTTTTTTCTTCTAGTTCACTTGAGACAACCACTGTCACAGAAAGGCAGAGTATCCCAGGATCAGTGTTGAACTCTGCATCGGCTGTCCTTCTACAGGCAGTAAGAAAAATCTGCCGCTTCAGTTAGGCTGTTGGTTTTTACCTACTGCTATGCCTTACACTGCTTTCTCCTTGTTGTTCTGGACAGACTGCGCTGATGTGCTGGCGTAGAGATTAATCAGGTTGTTTTGTAATGCTGATATATAACTCCCAACAGGATATCCCCCACTTTTTATCTTCAACCCGTTCAGCACAGTAGGAGTGAAGACAATCAGTATATTGTAGCAATAAATTTTGAGATAGGTTTTATTGCCACTGTTTGCTGTCTGGCCACAGGTACCCACCCAGAGCCTCCACTGTAAGGTGCTACAGAGCAATTCCTAACTGTGGCATGGAGCTTGGTGAGTAAACAGGAGAGCCTGAGTGTTACGGAGTTGAGCACCGCAGAAATACAAATATAGTAGAAATAATAAGAGCATTTTATGTGAAGAATGATATGCTGTAGTGATGTTATTTCGTTTTACTACTGCAAGGTATGAGGCCAATGATTATTATAGTACACTGAACTTTTTTCATGCCTTTCATCCTAGCAATTCAGAAGGCTTTGAAATTCAGTCTTTCTACCCATCTTGGTGAAAATACAATTATATCCAGAGTTAACTGAGGTTATAGCCATTTGAGTGGATTTGAGCAAAGAAGAAAATTCAGAATCTGAGTCTTGGGAGAATTGGATCAGTTCATTCCTGTTATGAATTTCCCATGTGATCTTAGGGAAGATTGGTAGCCTTTTGGTGCCTTTGTTCCCATCCTGAAAGTGAGGTTAATAGTCTTTACTATTGGTTATGAGGATAAAACATAAAAGAAGCTTGGATGCTATGATAGTGGTGGCCCTGTAAGGTAAAGTCTAATATCAGAGCCAACAGCCTAAACTAGAAGTCTTTGCTTCTGTTTCTGACTAAAGTAACTAAATTACACTTGATCTATAGCTTTGTCTTTGGCAAAGTTTAATAACAGGCGACACTATGCCTTCCTTCTGTAAAGTCTGCAGTAACACAGCTTTTTATCATGGCTAAGGTGTTGTGGGAACTCCTGCTTGGGTTTCTGGTGTTTGAGCTGATGTTGCATGTGTAGTCATTATTGACCACATGGAAATTCTCTCAACTTCTCAGCATAGAACTGCATCTTGCTACCTTCAGAAGTGTCAGTCATCATACTCCAGGCCTTGATTTTGTTTTGATCACTGTTGTTATGATTCATCTTGGAACAGTGACTCCTTTTACTTGCCTGCAACAACTGCCAAAAACAATAGCCTGTTGAATACCTTTGCATGTACTTTGGGTAAAGGAGAGAAACAACAGTCTCTGTGAGCTTATTGGAGTCATCACTGTAATTACTTTTTTGCATCTGAGGAAAGCACGGTCCTGGCCAGAAGGAAAATCACACACAACATGTACAGAATCATAAAAAGCCTTTCTCCTCTGAGGTTCACAAGTTCAGTCTCCTGAAAGATCTATGCAGGTATCTCTCTACCCTGCTACTAGAATTCCCCAAGTGCTGGTGCAGTATTTGCATCTTTAAGCTACCATTTGCCAGTGTCCTTTCACAGAATCACAGAATAGTAGGGGTTGGAAGGGACCTCTGTGGGTCATCTAGTCCAACCCTCCTGCTGAAGCAGGGTCACCTACAGCAGGCTGCACAGGACCTTGTCCAGGCGGGTCTTGAATATCTGCAGAGAAGGAGACTCCACAACCTCCCTGGGCAGCCTGTTCCAGTGCTCCGTCACCCTCAGAGGGAAGAAGTTCTTCCTCATGTTCAGACGGAACTTCCTGTGCCTCAGTTTTTGCCCCTTGTCCTGTCACTGGGCACCACTGAAAAGCGCTTGGCCCCATCCTCCTGACACCCACCCTTCAGATTTTTATAAGCATTTATTAGGTCCCCTCGCAGCCTTCTCTTCTTCAGGCTGAACAAGCCTCCTTTGCAAGATAATAACAAATTATTGAAGCCATTGAAGAGTTAGCAAGAAAGAAAGAAGTAGAAAACTGATACTGATTATCTGATGTGGATTAGCTGGAGGGACCTTGTGATAGGTTTTAACTGCTCACGCCACCGCTTTTACCTCCTAGCTGAAGCACTTGCCTTACTCAAAGCATTGCTGCAGGACTGTGTATATTTGCACAGGAAAGGAAAATGGGGACTAAAATGAAATCCTCCTCCTATGGCTGCAGCAAGCCCATACAGTCAGGACTTAGCTTCCGTGTTGCTTTTTGTTTCTCAATGAAGTCATGAAAATTGATTCTAGCAGTTTTGAAATCAACAACGTTAAAGCAGAGATTACACAGACTTGTGGTTTTGGTATGTCTCACACTAGTCTCTTTTGGGACTATCATCCGTAACATAATGGCACACGTGGGAGAATCTTTTACTCCAACCTTTGAAGAATCACTCATAATAGCTATGGCATTTGCACAATCGCTGTTCTTTTGCATTTAAGATTCACTTTAGCAGTAATACCTAAAGGATATTAGTCATCTTCTAGCGATTATGTAGAAAAGCATCTATGTATTAAAAAGTTCAGGCTTCAGACGTAACCATCTTTCCAGATTTCACCTGTTGTTTGTCTAAACAAGATTTTTAAAGTTAATGCTGTACATTTTCCTGGTAACTCTTCAGTGCACCTCAGGCAAGTAGTGAATAACCTAATAAATAACCATCTTACAAGCCATTGTGTGTCCTGAGCATGATGGATGCCACGGAATGAAATCTTTCTCTCATTTCAGAGTTCTGTTTGCCACCAGCTTTCACAAGTTCCACTTGAATCAGCACATCATCTTTTAGTACTGCTGCAGATCAGTCCCCAAGATTTGCAGGGAGCTAGCCTGCAATCCTGAAGCTTGAAAATGTTACACTTCTCTCTGTACACCCCAACTTGTCTTTCTTTGGGAATATTAACTTGTTGTTGCATTCAGATGGAAACCAGTAGAAACAACTATGACTACTGGATTCTTCTCAGGTTGCTTTGTTGTAAACAGCAGCTCCCATCTGGTTGATATTTTTTTGCTCTTGTACGAGGAAAGTTTTGAGGATCAGGTAGCAGAAGGAAGACAGCCAGGAACAGGACTATATGCTAAATTCAGCTGTGCAGTTGGAAAGGTTCAGAGAATTGTTTTCTTTTTTTCTCCCTGCCAGGGGTTATTAAACTTCTCAAGTAATAGCTGCAAGCACCAGGATGTTTCCAGGTGAAAATCATTCAAGCTTTTCCCTAGCAGGCCTGATGTGGGGAGAGCCAGCATGTGTGCAAGCTCAGATTCCCAGGGCTCTGCAATTTGGCTTAACCTTCGCAGGAATGCAGGGGTGTGTGGTGGCAGCACAGCCATCTGTTTCAGCGGGGTGTTCAGCTCTGGTGCACTCTTCTCCGCACTCTGATTAATTGCAGCTGTGTACAAATTAGTTTTCTCAAAAAGCTATTTATCGCCCTCAAATTAACCGCATAGGCATTAAACCTCAAACAAACAAACAGACAAAATAAGAGCAATAACATAAATGTCCAGCTTGGAGACCTGATTTCTTTTTGGACTTGTGGCAACAGCGCATGATGAGTTATCGCAGGCTTTCCTGATGACTGGGTAGCTGCTGTTCTCTCTTCTGTCGGTAGTTAATTAAAGCCCCAGCATGATGCTATAAGCACTGGGCTGCCAGAGGCGATGACAGAGACACAGCAGTAGCACCTGTACTTTTGGAGCCTGGGATAAACGGTGCTTTTCTGTAGCAGCAGAAGACATTACGGGCAGTGCTGCACAGTCGGGTGTGGACAGTTGAGTGTGTTCCCTGAGCTGGCTGCAGTAGAAAGGCCATCTGGCTGTGTTAACCCAGGACAATGCCCACAGATGAAGTCCAGCTGTGAAGCAAGACTCCTTTGCAGAGGCACAGTCGTGAGGTAATGTGTCTAATCACCTTTGGTACTGGAGCTGGCTCACAGCACAGGCTTGACTGCATCCTGTGTGCTGCCAAATGCTGCTTAAGACTGAGAATTTCACTGATGTCCTGTCCGTATGTGTGTTCATATGAGGTTCACACTAGTGAAATGTGAAATATTCAGGCGAGTCAAGGAAGGCTCTCACAAGTGTGCTATAATGAGGAGCTACACCAACTGCCTTTTCAAAGCAGGTCTAATCATATCAGGTTGCTCAGGGCCACATCCACCAACCCTTGAACACCTCCAGGGATGGAAGTTGTGTCCCATACTGTGGTGTAGTGTTAATATACAGTGTAAAGTATCTGTTTTGTTTCATGAGAATGTGTTTCATTCATTTGAAAATGTGACTTCATGGTCTAATGCGATACAAATGTGTCCTAAGACATATCTTGCAGCTGGAAAGTTTTATTATATTTCATTTTAATTTGTGATCTTTTAAAAACAAGTGATGTTCTGTGCTTCACTAAGAACTTCTATTACTGATCTTAAAGCGCTTAACAAACAATAACTCATGACGACAATGTTCTCTGCCCCTAAGATGGATTTAGGTTTTTTCACTTTAAAGGGAGTGAAACTGAGGCAGGGAGGAGCCTTGTGCCGTGCTCCTGGTCTGACTGCAAATGCAGTGGAAGAGACAAGCATAAAGAAACAAGCACATCTGATTCCAAGTTCTTCTAGGCCTATAGTTTTCTTTCAAAACAAGAAAAAAAACCTTGGAACATGCTGAGTATGCACACAGACATGACACACAGAATGCATTTCAATAAATTGTGTTTTTCTCAGAAATTTGAAACTTAAAAAGATACTCAGTATGCTAACTCTTTTATCATTCTTTTTTCTGCGGAGAACATACACTAGAGATAGTTTGATAGTTTCTCATGATTATTAAATTTGAATATTCATTCTATACAAAAGACTGCAGAATTAACAATACATTACAATTACATGTGCCCTCAAATGGGAACACAGACTTATTACTTGTTTCAAGTAAAATAATTACTTACAGGAGTGACACATTGATTACTAATTCTTCAAGAAGTTATTATGCCTTACTATTTGAAAAACAAAGACTTGAAGTCAGAAATATAATTCTTGCTAGGAGTTGCTCAATTTGATAAATGATTTTGACTCAAGTAATTGCTTCGTTAAAGCTAAAATGTGCTGAAAAAGCTTGAGTTTACTTTGCTAGTGCTATATAATAAAGCAACTAGTATTAATAATAATTATAAAACTAATAGCCTGCTGAGAATGAACTCCTGCTTTTTATTTGCTACCACAAAAATAATATTTAGAACTTTTGATCAGTTTGAATCACTGTATAAACTGGTTCAATTCAGAGGCACAGGAATGCAAACACAGTGCCTTCTCTTTATTACCATATTTTTTTCTTAGATGCTGGTAGGTGGATGAGAACTCCAGTAATTTGGAGGTTATATGTACAACGTGGGAGCTACAATTGCATCCTTGCAAATTTTGCAGTTCTGTAAGGCTTGTGTCCCAGTTGGATTCATCCACAACATTGTCCTCTTGTGTGAGTTTTGACCACAAAGACATGAATGGGAAAGTGATTTGCCCCAAACGTGGAGATGCGACAGAGATGGGTTAGGTCTGCCCCACCAGTACGGTGCAGAATCTTGTAATACGCTCCAGGGAAAAAGGAATGGGCTGTACAATAGGTGTTTGTGATTCTGTTTTCTACTTAGTCCGTGAAATCAGGTCGTGCTCCATGATACTTCAGTAGTAGGAAGCAGAGTAACTACTAGGAAGACCTCCCGGTGGGCTGGCTGGTCTCATAGCCAATCCATCTTTTAGCTTTCCAAGACATCATCATTATTGTTGTTGTTGTTATTGTTGTTGTCATTGTCATTGTTGTTTGTTCAAGTGGTCTGGTAATGGGATTAATGTAACTGAGAGAGAGATACTAACACTGAGGCTATTACCAATTCATCCTCTCAATTAGTTGGTAGGAGATATTCCTGTTTGTGACAGTCATAGTCATTTAATTAGAGAATGTCCAAGGTTAAAGAAATACAATTTGACTACATTCAGGCAAGATAATTTTCTTATTTTCTTTAAAATAGTTTGGAGTTTGTGACAGTCATTGCTCTTATATCTCTTCATCATGCAAATAAATGTATATTCTGCTGAATTATTGTTATTTAGACCAAGCAGCAGGTGATGGGTTTTGTTTGTTTGTTTTTTTCCTAAGGCAAACAGTGGGTCTTCTCCCTGAGAAGCAGCTGCTAGGAGTATTTCAGCTTCCCAGGGAGGGTGTCAGAGTGATGCTGGAGCAGCAGATACCTTTGTGGGGAAGTTGTGACATGTTCACATAGCAACTTTTGATTTCCAAACTTACAGACTCTTAATTTGGGTCTCAGTTCAGGAGTAATGAGCAGCTAGCACCTAAAATAAATCAGTTTGATTTTTTTTTCCCTGGAAGACACAGACATGTGATTTGTCCTATGTAAGAGTTGCTTTTGAAAATTCGTTCAGTGATTAGAAAGCTAGCAGGTGCCACGGTAGAAAACAAGGATCCATCTCTTCTGGTATCTGGTCTTTAATGCTTCTCATGCTTAAAGGGAAGATGTAATACTTCCATAAAGGAGCATATAGCATCTTTATACTTACAGAATTATTAAATTCTGGTTTTTGAAGTTGATGACCAGCTTATATGAAATCCAAAGATCTGACTTCGTTGTTTTTTATCAGATATAACCTAAGGTACTACCAAGTATCTGGGGTCCTTTTCTACTCATATCTGCTTTTCAGAAGCTGCTGTATGGGGCCATTACTTGCAAGGAGAGAAACAAGGAAAGCCTTATCAAAAGAGAGCGTGTGCTATTACTGAAGACAGGAGAGAGAAGTCATCTTTCAGCAGGGTAACTGTAAGCAAACTGATCTGTGAATGAAAGCGCTTTCTGGAAATCAAATTCTTCTCACAATTTTGCCCTGATATGGCGAGACACGGTTGTTTCATCAATCAGGATGACTTTTGCCTGAAACAGGATTAAGAATAAGTCAATGCTCACCCACCCCACCAGTAACATTGCAATAAAGATCTCTAATAAACCTCCCTTTTTTGCTCTGTTCCACCACCCTCTCTTGCCCAAGCAGAGGCCACCAGTGGTGAAGTGAGGTGAGACAAAGAGATGCCTTGGCATACAGGCAGAAAGCTGAACTGCCACTAGGGATGTCTTCTGCTACATTAGCACGGTTTTCACACACATCCTGCTATGTTAATTGAAAGATCTTTAATTTGCATGTGGGAATTATCTGATTGACTCTCTTCCATGAACCCTCTTTATAATTATGCAAATGGTCCAGCACAAGGGAGAGACAAGTGATTTTATTAACTTCAAAAGCAGAGTGTTTAAAATAAAGAAGGCGACAATGACAAAACTTGCTGATGATATACCAAGCACTAACAACAGGTCCAAGAAACATATCCTTAGCCCCTTTAGCAACTGAAGACCTGTATTTTATTTCAGATTCTACTTAGAAAGCTACTTTGCAGATACAAGGGCATTGAATGGTCATCCATTATACAACCCAAATACTGATGTTTTGTCTCACTTCCAATGAAGGTTTTTTTCTCAGCTCCCTTTATAGAATCTCCCCAAGGACAGTCAGCATGGCTTGCTGTCAAGAAGAAACACTTCACATTCTGAAATAAGCCAATCACTTCATCCAAAGCTGGCTCTCCTCCAGCTTGTTTGTGTGGAATATATTCTGGGTTGAGTAGCTGCTTCTGTGGCTGTTAGAGAGTTTAGCTGAGAGTCATGGTTAGTATGTCATCTTCTAAGAACTCCCACCTTTCTCCCCCAGAAACAGCCACTGATGAGTTTTGGGTTTAGGGTTTTATGAGAAAAAGGAAATGTCTTCGACATATGGCATTTTGTCCACTCTTAATGAAGTGTGCTTTGAAATATTAATTTCCACATTGTCAGCTTCATATAGAGAAGCAACTGTGGAGAAAGAATGTTTCATGCATAATGGTGCACACCTTGTGCTTTCCACTCTGCAGTGGCAGAATGCAGTAATGATCTACATTGCAGCAATATGGAGGCATGCTCACAAATTATGTGATGAGATTATGTAATGACGGCCAAGTAAATGTGCATCATGTATGCTGATTCCAGGGTTTTGGAGGGGGTGAGTTGGTGATAAGTGCATTTCTATGTGTGGGCTTTGATTCTGAGATTTTCACTCCTGATTTAAGTACACCATAGGACCAAAAACCCCAATGTCTCATCACTTTAACAGGAGAAGTTTTTGGAACGATAATTCACATAGGTCTATATTTTGGTTTTGATATATCCTACAGTATATTAATTTTTTTTTACTTTGCCTTTTATTATGGATGATCCTATAGGAAAAGCAGGAGTCTGATATAATCATAGCTAAGCTTCCATAACTTAATGTTTTTATACTAATAAAGTACACAGCCATCTAGGTTCATCCATCTCCCTTTGTCATTACAGTGTGAATCCCTTTCTCTCCAGGCCAAGTTAACTTGGTCATACCACTCAGACTATGGGAGAGGATACATTTGTGCTCACTTTGGAGAACTAACTCAGCTGCAATAATTCTGTGAAAAATTTTAGAAGTAATGTGGTATGATGAAAATGCCAAGTGCTGATGGGCCTGGCCTGCTGATACAGAACTCATTTTAAGCACACTCCAGTAATGAGCTCTCAGCAGTGCCCATTCACCTCAGTATAGGAACTCTGGATTGCAGCATTAGGTGCCATACCCTAAGTGATGAGCTCATTATTTTTCACTTCTTCCTCTTTATGAATTCCTAAAGACATTCCTCAAATACAAGAAAAAGACCTGTCTTTCCTTGCTCACTCTTCCCATTCTTCCCTTTTTCTTCTTACTGTCACTCTATTCTATTGTTTCTAATCCCCTTTACTTGCTAGGCAAAAAGGAAAAAAATCTGCTGAGAAATGGATTTTTGCTTCAGGGTGATGCAGACTTCAAAAGAAAAATCAGTCATTTCAAGAGGAGAAAAAAGTTTAATCATCAAGAGCAATAACTACTTTCTAAATATTAGCATGGCAGATAAGGAGAGCAGAATTGAAATGGAAAGTGGGGCTGTCTCAGTTATTCATTATATTTGATTTGTAAGTTTGGAATTTCTAAGTACTTACTCTGTATTGCATCTCTGTAATGTAGTTATCATAACTGATAACGTATCGAAGCCGTTATCAGTTCCAGTTCTTGTGTTTCTTCAGAGATAAAAGATGGCAGTTTGAAAAGTAACTGCCTTTTTTCCTCAGCTTGATCTCTCTACTTCCTTCCATGCTCAGACAAAGCACGCATTTCTGTTTCCAGCCATTTTGTAGATGCTACTCTGCTTTGGATTCATTCAGGAGTATGTGGGGCTAATCCAATCCTTAAACCTTATTGCTTTTAGGCCACTGGAAATTCCTTCCTTAAGAACTTATTTCAATTTTTTTTTGGTAGTCTCTGGACACCAACCTAGTTAAAACTGGTAGCAAACCCGATTTCCTATTTGAACAGAACATAATTAGCTGCATTCCTCTACTTGTGGAAGTAAAGACCTCTTAAACATCCCCACGCAAATATACACTCCATTTTACTACAGCAGGATTGTTCTTGAAAGTATTTTATTAAAAAAGAAATTCTCCATCAGAGTTTGCTTAGTGCTGTTTCAGAGTGTATCTGCTCATGTTCCAGAATGGCTGGTAGGACTTGACACAGGTACAGAGAAGCTTTTGAAGGACAAAGTTGTGAATGGGGAGTCGGTCTTAGGAGAAGAGGTTTGTTACAATTTTGCTTCTTTAGCTTGTATACTGAAGCAATGAAGGAGGTATGATTGCTCCCTGAAACTGTATTGTGTTTACAAAGAGGAGACTGTGAAAATACTTGTTTAAACTCAAGGGTTGCGTGGCCCAAAATGGCCAGTACCCAACTGTGAATAAGCTACGGCTGGAAGTTAGAAGTTGGTTGCTATCTGAAGTGGGAGTCCTCTGGATGAAGAGGTCCAGAAGTTGTTTGTTGATGGCTTTGTATGATGTAGAGGTGAAGTGGCTGAGTACTAGCTCTTACGCTTTCAGAGGTTCCTTCCTGTTTTTCTGTGATTTGTGTACATGATGAATCTGCACCTACTGCCATTTTAGTACTGTATTAAAAATAATATCACAGAGACACGAGAGCACTGCTGTCTCTCAGCTCTGCTGAGCTTCAGTGTGATGAGTTGTCAGCTCTTAGCAGCGAAGCTGAACAAGAGGCTCTCGCAAACAGATGCAGAGCTCCCTGTGGCAGACAGTAGCAGGCAACTCATTGATAAACATACAAGATAAGACCTTTTGTTCATACGGCTAGTCGCATCATATGAGGTGAAATTACCTCACTGATTAGACAGAGTCAGACATTCCACTTAAAGTGAAATTTCTCTTTCTGAACCTGAGAAGTAATCAGCTGTAAGGAAGACAGGAGACCTCCTAAATGCAACACTCCAGAAATCCTATATACTGGCTGCTGGTTGAGTTGAAGTGATAGGGACTCCTATTTTTCCTAAATAAGGCAGTATTTAATATTCAGGTTTCAATAAGTTTATAGCTCAGGTTCTGAAGGCTAGAGAGAGTGGAAGAAAATTCCTGAGCTCTTCAAAGATATCACTCGAGGCAAAACTCTCAGTACTGACATTGGCTGTTACAGAAATGCATTAAATATGATTAGCTGGATTTGCTAGTATAGCTGGATGTCTTGTTCAGTGGTATCTGGAGGTGAAACACAGAAAGCAGAGAACCCCCATCCCTCTTGCCACCGAGCAGAAAGAGGGGACCTAAGAGATGGGGGGGAATGGAAACAGGTCCCTGCTCGGGGGGGCAAGCGAATTTCCCCCCGGCCTCCCTCACCTGCTCAGTTGCCCTTAAGCAACAGGTATGGGGCTCTGGAATGTGAGGGACTGGCCACAGAGGGTGTGGGTGAAGGTGAGGCTCCATCCAGGGGGTTGCCTAGAACGAGTCAGACAGCCCCACGTATTACAACTGCCTCAACTAAGAAAAAAAGGAGGGTCATTGTCATAGGTGATTCCCTTCTGAGGGGAACAGAGGGCCCGATCTGCCGACCGGACCCATCCCACAGGGAAGTCTGCTGCCTCCCTGGGGCCCGGGTTAGGGATGTTGCGAAGAAACTCCCTGGTCTGGTGCGGCCTTCTGATTACTACCCCCTCTTGGTAATGCAGGTTGGCGGGGACGAGGTAGCAGAAAGAAGTCCCAAGGCCATCAAAAGGGACTTCAGGGCACTAGGGCGACTGGTTGAGGGATCAGGGGCGCAGGTGGTGTTTTCCTCCATCCCATCAGTGGCAGGGGACAGCACTGAAAGGGGCAGGAAAACTCACCTGGTTAACAGGTGGCTCAGGGACTGGTGCCATCGGTCAAATTTTGGCTTTTTTGATCATGGGGAGTTATACACAGCACCGGGCCTGCTGGCAACAAGTGGAGCTCAGCTATCACAAAGGGGGAAAAGAATTCTTGGCCACGAGCTGGCGGGGCTCATTGAGAGGGCTTTAAACTAGATTCGAAGGGGGAAGGGGATATTGCCCAGCTCACTAGGGATGAGCCTAGGCTTGGAGTGCCAAGGCCAGGGGTGAGATTGACAGCCCAGCTCAAGTGTGTTTACACCAATGCACGTAGTATGGCCAATAAACAGGAGGAACTGGAAGCCATTATACAGCAGGACGGCTACGACTTGGTCGCCATCACAGAAACGTGGTGGGACAACTCGCATGACTGGCATGCTGTCATAGATGGCTACAGACTCTTTAGGAAAGACAGGTCAACAAGGAGAGGTGGGGGAGTTGCTCTATATGTGAGGGAGCAACTGGAATGCATTGAGCTTGGCCTGGGGGCAAGTGAAGAAGGAGTTGAAAGCTTGTGGGTTAGAATTAAGGGACAGGCTCATAAGGGTGACATTACGGTGGGTGTATACTACAGGCCACCTGACCAGGAGGAGGAGGTTGATGAAGCCTTCTACAGGCAGCTGCAAGCAGCCTCACAGTCACAGGCTCTGGTTCTCATGGGGGACTTCAACCACCCTGACATCAGCTGGGAAGACCATACAGCTAGGCAGGCGCAATCCAGGAGGTTCCTACAGAGCATCGATGATAACTTTCTGATGCAAGTGGTGGAGGAACCAACAAGGAAAGGCGCTCTGCTGGACCTCGTGTTAACAAACAAGGAGGGACTGGTGGAGGACGTGAAGGTTGGAGGTGGACTCGGCTGCAGTGACCATGAAATGGTCGAGTTCAGGATCCTGCGTGGAGGAAGCAGGGCGATAAGCAGGATCAAAACCCTGGACCTCAGGAGGGCTGACTTTGCCCTCTTCAAGGAGCTACTGGGAGGAATCCCGTGGGCCAGGGCTCTCGAAGGCAGGGGGGTCCATGAGTGCTGGTCGCTTTTTAAACAACACTTCTTCCATGCACAGGAGCAATGCATCCCCCTGAGAAAGAAATTTAGCAAAGGAGGCAGGAGACCTGCATGGTTAAACAAGGAGCTTCTAGCGGAGATCAGGCAGAAGAGAAAGGTGCATAGAATGTGGAAAGAGGGACAGGCCACTTGGGAAGAGTACAGAAACGTAGTGAGAGCATGCAGGGATGCGACGAGGAAGGCCAAGGCTCACCTGGAATTGAAGCTGGCAAGGGATGTCAAAAACAACAAGAAGGGCTTCTTCAACTACATCAGCAGCAAAAGGAAGGCTAGGGACAACGTGGGGCCGCTGCTGAATGAGGCGGGTGTCCTGGTGACGGAGGGTGCGGAGAAGGCAGAGCTAATGAATGCCTTCTTTGCTTCAGTCTTCAGTGCTAAGACTGGCCCTCAGGAATCCCAGGCCCCGGAGGTAAGAGAAGAAGCCTACAAAGAGGATGACTTTCCCTTGGTCGAGGAGGACTGTGTGAGGGATCGCTTAAGCGATCTGGATGTCCACAAATCCATGGGCCCCGATGGAATGCACCGACGAGTGCTGAGGGAGCTGGCGGATGTCATTGCTGAGCCACTCTCCATCATCTTTGAGAGGTCCTGGAGGACAGGAGAGGTGCCCGAGGACTGGAGAAAGGCCAATGTCACTCCAATCTTCAAAAAGGGCAAGAAGGAGGACCCAGGGAACTACAGGCCGGTCAGCCTCACCTCCATCCCGGGAAAGGTGATGGAGCAGCTTATCCTGGAGGCCATCATCAAGCAAATGGAAGAAAAGAAGGTTATCAGGAGTAGTCAGCATGGATTCACCAAGGGGAAATCATGCCTGACCAATCTGATAGCTTTCTACGATGACATGACTGGCTGGGTAGACGAAGGGAGAGCTGTGGATGTTATCTACCTTGACTTCAGCAAGGCTTTCGACACAGTCTCCCATGATATCCTCCTGGGGAAGCTGAGGAAGTGTGGGCTGGATGAGTGGTCGGTGAAGTGGATAGAGAACTGGCTGAATGGCAGAACTCAGAGGGTTGTCATCAGCAGCGCTGAGTCTAGTTGGAGGCTGGTGACAAGTGGTGTCCCTCAGGGGTCAGTACTGGGCCCAGTCTTGTTTAACTTCTTCATCAACGACCTGGATGAAGAGTTAGAATGTACCCTCAGCAAGTTTGCTGACGACACCAAACTGGGAGGTGTGGTAGATACACCAGAAGGCTGTGCTGCCATTCAGCGTGACCTGGATAGGCTGGAGAGCTGGGCAGAGAGGAACCTGATGAGGTTCAACAAGGGCAAGTGCAGGGTCCTGCACCTGGGGAGGAACAACCTCATGCACCAGTACAGGCTTGGGGTGGACCTGCTGGAGAGCAGCTCTGCGGAGAGGGACCTGGGTGTCCTGGTGGACTACAGGTTAACTATGAGCCAGCAGTGTGCCTTGGCTGCCAAGAAGGCCAATGGGATCCTGGGGTGCATCAAGAAGAGTGTGGCCAGCAGGACAAGGGAGGTTCTCCTTCCCCTCTACACTGCCCTGGTGAGGCCTCATCTGGAGTACTGTGTCCAGTTCTGGGCTCCCCAGTTCAAGAAGGATGAAGAGCTACTGGAGAGAGTCCAGCGGAGGGCTACAAGGATGGTGAGGGGACTGGAGCATCTCCACTACGAGGAGAGGTTGAGGGAACTGGGCTTGTTCAGCCTGAAGAAGAGAAGGCTGCGAGGGGACCTTATAAATGCCTACAAATATCTGAAGGGTGGGTGTCAGGAGGATGGGGCCAAGCTCTTTTCAGTGGTGCCCAGTGACAGGACAAGGGGTAATGGGCACAAACTGAGACACAGGAAGTTCCGTCTGAACATGAGGAGGAACTTTTTCCCTCTGAGGGTGACGGAGCACTGGAACAGGCTGCCCAGGGAGGTTGTGGAGTCTCCTTCTCTGGAGATATTCAAGACCCGCCTGGACAAGGTCCTGTGCAGCCTGCTGTAGGTGACCCTGCTTCGGCGGGGGGGTTGGACTAGATGACCCACAGAGGTCCCTTCCAACCCCTACTATTCTGTGATTCTGTGTGATTCTGTGAAACCTTAGAGGAGAATTTTCGAGCAATTAGTAGTTCAGCCAGTGTGGGTCTTCACAGCTTCTTTCCAGCTAGGGTGGATGGGAGAGGAAGGTGCCAGAAGTTTTTTTTATTTTGGAAAGTAAGTATGACATTAGAGCTAGTCAGAGCACAAGCAGGGAATCTGGGACTTGGCTAGTCACACAATATGAGGACAAATTATCTCAATCATTAGGTAAAGATTAGGCAATGCACTTGAAGTGCACATAAAGTGCAAAAGCCCCTAAAAAGGAGAAAAGAATGAGATATCTTGACAACTCTAGTTACATGAGAGGTAAACTCAACAGCCTGGTGCCATGCCCTTCAGCTGCAGAGTTTGTGGTTTGAAGTAGAGTGTGAAAAGTGATAGGCAAGATATCGGGCACAGAATGGCCCATTAAATTATTCCTACTCAGACTCAGAAATGAGGCACAGAAGGTGATATGAAATTAAGCACTTTATTAGTGTGGGTCAGGTTTCTAACATACGGTACTGATTAATCAGTTTAATCTGATTACTTTAGTCCACAAAGAAGTTGCATCAATGAGTAGTTTCTGGGCTTAAAATGGGGGGGGGAGGAGAATTTTCCTTGTACTGGGGAGCCTTCTACTCACTTCAGCCAGAGGAGGTTCACTGCGGGTCAGAAAGGGATGAAGGGGAAGGCAATGGAGTGGAGCCTTAAGGCGTTTCCTCCCCTGAAGTTGTGTGCAGCGAGCAGATTCCCAACACTGCATGAAGTGCAGGTGCAGGAGAAAAACTTGTGCCACCATCTCCCCACATCTAGAACAGGGCTCTGGATACGCAGTGGGATAACACTACCCCACTCTAGTGGGGTATAATTTCTTATTATAGTTAGTATAGCTAGTGTATAATTTCTTGTGTTTTCATATCTGGTATCCAGCTGTGCAAACTTTGGTTTGAATTAGATGAGTGTAATGTACTGTACAGTGCTTAAGGACACATGAGCAACACTCACAAACAGAAGGAAAAAGAAGGAAGTTGCTCTTTCTGCAGTGTAAAATATTGAAACAGGCATTATTTTGTACTCACTCTACCAGTGACATTTTAATTTATAAGCTAAGAATGCACTGATTGCTGGCTGCAAAATTGATTTGGTGTTCATCTGATTCAACCCATGTCAAAGTTTGAAAGTAATTATGATAGTGGAGCTGATAGGCAGGCAATTACATTCTTGTTCTCTCTCCTTCTTTTTTTTTTCTTGAAGTTGTTCTTGTCAGAAGGCCCTGCAAGCATAATATCATCTTTAGCAGTGTTACTAAGGTGTAGCCTCAGTTAGTGCTAAACCTGCACTAGCTGCTGTCCTAAATGAGCCTTTGTTAGCCTCTTTGGAAATCACCCAGGCTAACCAGATTAAAGAATCCATGTTTAGGCAAATAGCTTTGTTCTGCCCCTACTTCCTCTGCACCTTCAGTGATCTTGGCTGTAGGTGTTATTTCCTAAAGCTGTCTTCTTGCCACCATTCACATTACCCTCTGCTCGTGTTATGCTCACCGTAAGGTATCTGCATGGTAGTGGGAGGCGTAGAGGATGGCATATGTTCCATAACGTGGAGGGGGTGAGAGGTGCTCTCACCACAGCAGGTTGCAATCGGGACACTGCTCCTGGAATGAAATGCTGTAGGTTCTTCTTCCTGTGGTCCTGATGCAGTGAGATTGGCCTTTAATTATTCAGAAGCGTGGATGTCAAGCCTAGCTCCTTTATGCAGGGTTGACCCTTTCTAGGGGCTACACCCTCCAAGGTCTCCTGTGGGTGCTTTGCTGTCAGGCACATACGGAATGGTATGTCTGAAATTTAGGTGCAAATGAAAAAAAAAAAGATTATCTGAAAACTGATACTTCTATATAATTCTTTTTCTGAGATGGTTTTAAAAGGACATTTGAGTTTGTTCCAGCATAGAACAAAAGCTAATGCTTTAGCATCATAATTTATCATAAAACTGAGCTGTTATTCCCTTGTCTGCTGTATTAAATATGTTGCTTCTTTGCCCAAACAGCAGTACTTGGAACAGGGCTGCTTTCATTCTGTTGATACTGTAGTATCTAAATAACAGCATCTTGATCTGATTAGAGGCTGTGGGTAATATCATTATTGTTAAAATTCAGGTAATAGCCGTTGTATCTTCACATATAAGCTGTATGTTCTCTGATAATGTGGAACTTAAAAATATCTTTCCCCTGCAAATTTAAAAGCCTGTGTTTGAGTCAAGATCAGTATCTTTGCTGGTATTAAAAAGCAACTCAGCTTTCCTCAAAGTCTAAAAGAAGGGGTGGCAGAGAAAAACCAGAGTAATACTGAAAGTAGGAGACCAAAGCTCATGAGCTGCAGTAAGACCGCAATGGAGGGAGAGACACACTGGGAGCAGGAAGGCTCTGATAGCTCTGGGCTGAAGGTGGGAACACTGAATGGGAGATGGAGACTGTCTCCCTTTAGCACCTTTTTTTTCAGATCCTATCTAGAAAGCAAATCATAGCACAGGGAGAGAGGTAAGTGAAGTCTGTGAAAGGTATCTGTCTCCCTTCCAAACTTGTCTATTATCTTTTTATTTCATTCATTCACTCCTGGTACATTTTTCTCTCTTTTGCTGAAGTGGATGAGAAATGATATTTGCCTTAAATCATTGGCAAGGCATGGAATTGTATAGGAGTTGTGTTTTCATTTATGTCCTTTAGCTTCACATGATATACAGAATTTAAAGAAACTATGACTGTAAAACATTACCGGTTATGTGCTTTCAGGACAATGATTTCTCTTCCTTCTGCAAAGGTTTCCCTACTGGTATGCAGTTAGTCAAATCATGGATGGCCTGGTGAGAGTCAGTAGCTTCTCTCCCAGGTTTCTGAAGACTGCACCTTGCACAGAACCAGATTCCGTGGTTTGCTTGTGGCTGTGGTTTTTGGATTTATTTGTGTGCATTATCTTTGTCCTTACTAACTTTAAACCAGAGCAGTTTCCTTAAAACTATTGTGTCACTGATCCCCAGTGGACAGTAGAGTCCACTACAGTGTGAAATGTCACGATTGCCCAAAATGCTACAAACGGTTTGAGGAAAAGAGGTTAAAGAGGTTATTGTGGGCAAACATATGCCATAGTTTTTCCATTTTTGACTGTCTGTTGGGCTATAAAGCACAGCTGTGTTTTTCTGTAAAGTTGAGGACTATTCCCATCTTCTAATTTCATTCAGGCAGCATTTTGATATTATATTTAAGCCGGATTCGCTCTACAGCTTACATGATATGAAGAACATTTACCAGCACAAAGAGATATAAAAAGAGGTTGGAGTACATTGTGCAGTTTGGCCCCGCTTCTGGAATGTGTAGGTATACATTCCACATTTCTAATGTAAGTATTGAGTCTTCTCTCTGTTACTGATCTTGTGTACATCAGTAGGATTGCTCCAGTCTATTTTCAATGATGGCACATTGCAGTGTGCTGCTTCTGCCTCCTGACGCCGTGAACCTGACAGGCATCCCTTGGGCTTATTCAGGTGCCTTCTGACATGTCAGAAAGGTGACAGCTTGTTGGGCTTAGAATGACTGAGAAATCCAGCATCCTCCCAAATGCTTTACCACTTCTTTGTAGATCCCGCTGCCATATACAATTCAATAGATGGCATTCTGAAGCAGCTGAAGAATCAATAAATTCTTTCTATTATAGGGCCTTTAATTAAAAAAATGTCAGAAACTGAGGCCATAACAGAAGTAGTGAATTATTGGGTACTGGTTTATGTATGTGCTTCACCATACTGAACACTAAAAAATAGTTTATATGCAGACAAATGGCCAGATATGGTTACTTTTGGACATGTATTCACATTCGAGAAGGCAAAAAAGTTTAGAAATCATTAGGGAAAAAAACCTGAAAATATCATTGTGCCACTGTTTAAATCTGTGTTGTGCCTTGCCTTCTGTGCTGCACTCAATTTTGACCATCAGCTCTCAAAAACCGATCTATCTTTCATCAGCTAAAAAAAGCTGCAGAAGAGATGATCAGGGATGATCAAGGATATACAATGGTTTCCACATGAGGAGAGGTTAAATAGGCTGGCATTCTTCAGGCTGATTTGTAACCAAATGGTGATAACGGAGGTCTCTGAAACCAAAATGTTGCAGAGAAATTGTGACTAGGGAACGACTGTTCTCTGTTTCTCATGCAACAAAGACTGAGGAGTAAAATAAAGCATCAGCAGGCTGAGACCAAACAGGAGGAACTACTTCTACACAAAATGTGGAACTCACTGCCATATGATATTGTAGAAAAAAATATAAATATATTTTAAAAGCTAATATGCCAGTTTGTAGAAGAAAAGCCCATTAAGAACTATGAAATACAAAATCTATGCAGCATAAAGGTGCACATATAACCACTTCCTAACTGATGCTTGCCACTCCAATTAGCATATGTGAGAGAATAGTACTTCTGCATGTTTCTCGTGTTTATCCTTTCTCTGTGAACAAATATAAATAACTGGCTAATGCCAGAGGCAAGAATCAAGGGTTGGCTGGACTTTGAGCTAGCATGACTACACTCATGCTCTGTTTTTACATGTTCTTAATGCACAGTCATTATGAGTATATATTTGCATTTGGAGCACCTGCATCTGTGACTTCATATGGATGGATACTAGACGTACCTTCAGGCATTTTAAAGAGGCTGAAAAATGCAAAATGAAATATGAGAAACACCACTAGATAAATCAAGAATGAGGTAGTGAACCACCAACTCTTTCTATAAAATTCACAATACAGGAATTCTGTTCTAAATGGGAAGGCCTTTGTCTGTAAATTGCATCAATATTTCATTAATTAAATTAATTTTTCTTTCTGTCTTACTTTTGTTTTGTTTAATTAGGATATATTCATTTACAGCCAAACCTCTGTTCAGCTGCTATAAAATATTCATTTCCAGTTGCAGCTTGATAATGAAACAGTATCCTGCAGCCTATTCAAACTGTTGCAAAGCAAGGCAAATCACCAAAGGGAAGGGAATAAATGCATTTTTTTAAAAAAAACAATGGACTTAAACATGCTCAGTGCAAAGTGGTTTCAGGCAAAGGGAAAGGCTGCCAGCTAAAAGGCAATTTATGTAATACATTGGCAAGGAGGTGGGAAGCCAGTGAATAGAACTTAATGAGTTGACAGCTGTCGAGAGCTCCATGGTGTCAGATTGTAGCATTTGTTGCGATCATTTGCAGAGTGTTGGTAAGTGGGAGACTTAGGTACAAGGCATATTGTGGGACCAGCCAGGCAATTTGTTCCACTACCTGTGAGGTGCTGAGGTTCAAAGTGGCCTCGTATAGAAGTTACAGAGCATTTCTCCGCACCTGTTGGAAAAGCTGCGCTTTGTCTGAAAGCAAGGGTTGCGTTCTGACAGGATGAGTACTGGTAGTCCACCGTGGCAGGGCTGTTTTTCTGAGAGTTGTTTGCCTTTGGTGATGAATGGTGTCAAGCTCTGCTGCAGTTTATTTCTGCAGATGCGCACTGCAGGTTTCCTCCACTGATGAGGAGAATTTGCAGAAGTTCCTTTCCTTTTTAGGCAGGAGTCCCAGTTTGTAGGACTGTGCACTCTTTTCCAGTACTTTATTTCATTTCAGAAACATCAAAGAGAGCAGAGGATTTCTCAAGTCTCTCCTAACTTAGCCACACAGAACAGATTGTTACAGTCTATATGGGAGTTCCATTTCTACCATGTGAGTCTTTGCTCACAAAATTTAAACAATTGGATACAATCACAGTAACTTCCTTCTGATGCTTTACACAACACTCTCCTCCAAGTATTCTCACAGCAGCTTATAAACATTTGCTTCTAAGAGATACATGTGCATCTTGACTATCTTAAAAATGAAGCCATGGTGTGCTGACAGGTTAACTGCCCTGTCGAGAGTCATTGAAAATTAGTGGCAGAGGTGTCCCGGTGCTTGGCTCTTCTGTGTAATTCCAATTCTGTTGTGTAATACAGGATATTAGACTAGTTGAAAATCATGGTCCCTTCTGACCTTGAGATCTATGAATCAAAAAAAACCCACTGGCTGCAACCTATTTCTTGCAAATTCCTGACTTGAGTTATTGCAGGTGTATGCCTACTAATAACTGCAGAGACAATTTCGGGATTTTCTAAAAACTACTTTGCTCTCTGAAGCATTTCAGAGTAATACAGTGCTGTACTCCAAAGTTCTGTCAACATTGCTGCAGTGTCCCAGAGTGCAAAAATGCACGTGCTTTGATTTTATATGCCGCTGCCAGTCAAAAGTCTGATGGAGAGATAACTATGCCAACTTTTGTCAGCTTAGCTTGCAACACTCGGAGGTGGTGTACCTCTGCCAAAAAAAACCCTTCTTCTGTCGGCATTGCTGGATCTACAGTGAGTAGCTCTGCCAGCTTAGATATGCTGACGTGGCTGCAATGCCAGTGAGCTCTCTAGTGTGAGTAGGGCCTAAGTCTGAAAATTAAGTGGTAAAAATGCCAGAAGGCACTGCCTTTTAATGTCAGTGGCTTCTATGACTTGTTTCTGAATAGCACAGGTGAAGTTTCAGTAATGATACCATAGAGAGAGGAATTTTAAGGAAAAGTGAACTTGTTTCCTCCCAAGAGAGACTGGAGACATACTGTCATCCCAAAGCTGTTGCTATAGCTGTTACAGCAAGGGAAAATCAAATTTTGTCCTAGAACAAGAATGGTCAGAATCTTTCTGCTTTTTTTTCTTCTTGTTGAAAGGCTGAAACTGATTCGGCAGGATGCCTATGCGCACACTTTTATCTGTCCATGCAGGGACTGGAGTACTTTGGATATGGGGAAAAATACCTCTTGCTGCATTTTGTCCCTGTCCTGATCAACCTGTCCAGTTTCATGTATTCCTTAGACTGAGGTTACATTTTCTGTGGGCTGATACTTGGCTGTCCATAGTCTGGAAGGACTGAATATTTCTATATATTACTAAAGGCTTTTAATGACATTACATAAGATCACGCATAGTTTCTTTTGCGATTTCCACTGTTGTCAACACTGTAATTAGAACATAAGCGAGAACGACTTTCTCGGAGAGCTACCTTGAAATGGTATGTGTCTTACTCAAATTCATCACGCAGAAGCTTCTTTGTTTCATACTCCTTATGAATTTCATGCTATCTTGCAATTGCTACCAGAGGTGATTGAGGTCAGAAATGTTACGTTACAACACAGCTGAGTTTAGAGGCAGCTTTACTGACAGCGAAGGAAGTTTTCTCATGGATTTAGAGCTTCATGTCCTCTCCTTCTGACAATATACCTTTGGATACTTGTTTCCTAGTGTCTCCCAGCTTTGGCCGTGGAAATCTGAAGGGTGCAAGAGAAAAACCTTGTAGTACTTGATACTGTGATAGACAGAATTGCAGAGAAACAGAAAGCCTCTTCACTGGGTGTGGGTTGGGTTTCTCCCCCTCCTTTAAACAGGTAGAAGTATAGATGATCTCAGCATGTTCCCGGTGGTGTTTAAAGCTGCCTGAATTCCTTTGTCTGGCTCTCTCGCTCGGTAAGTGCATTCCAGCTGAGCATCTATTGGGCCATTAAAGCTAACTTTGTTCCTTTTTCATTTTACAGAAACACAAGAGATTGATTTGCCTTTACTACAGTTAATCAAACTCAATAGAGAGCTAAATAAATAAGCAAAGAAAATGGCCTTCTTATCCATCACAGAGAGCAAATGTTCTGATTAGGCAGAGGCTGCAGAGAAACCCAGCAGGGATAAGTGTTCACCATGTTTGTTGTTTATGGGAGTCTGCCTACCCAATGGCAGAATTTTCCTGCGTGACAACTGTTTGCAGCTTGGACCACTTGATGTGACATTTAAATGAAGTTCAGCTCAAATTTAATGGGATCCCAGGAGGCATTTGTTATGTTCAGCAGCTGAGGACGTTGAAGTTTACCTGGCTTCATCAATACTTGATGGATCAAGTATGTTTTTGAAGCTGATGGGTAGATGTTTGATGGGAGTATTGCGTAAATCTCTTTCTTTATTTCAGTTAGGATTAGAGAAGAATGGACAAACTTCTGTCTCCAACTTTCCTAAGTTATGCTCCATGATTCCTGCTGGTGGTGGGACTGATTTGGGTTGCTTGCTGGCTTTTTTGTTACCTAGTTTTTGCTAACATGTGGTGGGAAGTCAGTTCCCTATCCCTCCAGTAAAGTTGTTAGTCTATTCACATTTCAAAAGGAAAGGAAAAAAAATGTTAATGACAGAAAAGCATGATTTTTAAGCATCAGATATTTGACAGAGGTATTCTTGGATGGAACAATGTCTGGAACTGTTTAACTTGATTTTTATTAGATGTGACCTTGCATGTTAGTAAGTTAATGGTAATATATACCTTTTGTTGTGCATACAGATGCTTCTGTACTAGCTACTGACAACCGTTTATATCCTATAGTGAGACATAAAGGATGGACTTGTGGTTAAGAGACTGTCACTGTTCCTGGGTTCTGTCACAGCTGCCTTTGTGACCTTCTCTATGTTTATGAACATTCTTATTGTTTTTAAACTAAAACTATTTATATCCTTTTTTTAGCAGGTATGTTGTATATATGCTTATATGTAGGTATTTAGCAACTGTTTTCCTTCGCTAACTGTTCTGTCTATATGTTCTTCAGGGAGCAGTTGCAGGTGCTGATATGTACCTAGCAGGCCAGGGTTTATTCTGCATTTATTTATTTTTTACTACATTTATTCTGCATTTAAATGTGTGTGGCTGCCCTCTTCCCCTTGTGAGCTAATGTGTGAATCCTGTGAGTAACAGTATTTAAATGCCATTTTCTAAGTGTGTATTAAGGTTTTGAGAGAAAGAGAAATATTTGTCTGGAAAGAGTAGTCTAGTGCATTAATGCAAATATTCAAAGATAGTTGTTTATCTTATTGGACTCAGAGGTACTTACAATAATTGCAGAAGTTGTTTTAAGGCACATTTGTTTAGAGTAATTATATTTATTGTTACTTTATGAATAACATACCCTGTCACATTAGATTTGAAGTGCCACAGTTTGGACCATGGAACAGGGTGTTTTCTCCTTTATGAATTTTACCATTGTATATGCCAATATGTTGTGGCCTCTATAATAATGAGTAGCAGAAATTAAGAGAGAAGGCAGGGAAGAAGGCAAAGAACTCCCCAGTTTAAAAAATTGACAGAAATGACTGTGTAGCCCCTAGGGCTGGCTTACCGATCACTTCCCATTTGACTCTGGGAGGGATGCTGGGGGCCAGCGTGGCCCTTCAGTGCAGCCAGGGCACGGCAAGTGCCCCGCCACTATCATCTGCTGGGCTGGGCTTTTGCAGAGCGGGTGCGATCTATTAGGCTGTACTGTAACTTGCCATCAGTGATAAATACGTGAGTGTGCTCAGATTTTCTCCAGGGAAAGATGTCTGCTGGGAAAAGGTCTCCCATATCTAATTTCTCATTAAGCTTCATTTGTAAGAGATTATGAGGTCCCAGCACCACGTACTATGGCAATAGGAGTACTGCTTTAAAAATAGAAACAGGATTTATGTGGTTTATTAATGAGCACATAAATAGAAATGCCAGCTAAATTGCATACGTGACTGCCTCTCTGCTACATAGTAACTTTACGGGTTTGTTTCTTTTAAATCTTGTTAGGGGGGAGTGCAACATGGTGTGCAGATTCTGAGGCTTAAGAGATTGTCATTAAAGCTACTGTGCTGTACTTAGTTATTTATTTCTTGCTCAGAGTGATCCAATCAATAACAGAACAAAATCAAATACAACCCCCTCCCCTTCAAGGAAGAAAAGACAAGCTAAATAAAGATGTCCAGGAGAAAATGCCAGCAAACGACATATTGATTTCCAGCAAAGGAGCAAAGTGTAAATGAAAAATATTCTTCTGACACAGTTATTAAGTGCAAGCTAGCACGCAAAGAAAGCCCATTTACTCTTACTAGAGGCAGAGTCTTCAAAGGGCAGCTGATTCATCTCAGATCATTTGAGTCTCTAACTTTCTGAAACATAGGCTTCCCTTTACTAAATGTAAAGTATTTTTCGGTACTTAGACTTTGCTTTGAGAATGTAAAATGTTTACTAAAATTCTGATTGTATGCCAAGTAAGCAGAGAATTTGTTTTCTCTCCATTTTATAGCAATATAAACAGAAGCATGAGGAAAGGAGACAATTTCTCTGACATCAGACAATGAATTAATGACAATATCAGGAATATAAAATCAAGCAACATGAGGGCTCTGATTCAATGTCCTTGGCAGTTTGAACTGGGGCAACTTAAGGAGCTAATGCTCCTCAGCAGTCTGCCCTGCCCTTCTGCTGGTGGAATAGATAACGTTTGCTCTTCAGCAAGTGGGGTTCATAGCCCAGCATATTAATAAAATTATTTCTGTGGCAGTTTAAGTTAATACATCAGACTGTGTGCAGCACGGGCTAGGGTCCATACCAGCAGGATACTAAATTCTGATAATAGGCTGGCTTTTTCTTACATACCTCACGAATCTTTATTCAGCGTTTGCTTCCTGCGTCTTGCTTTAAGCAGATGATGAGGAGAGGGATAAGTTGAAGCCTGTGCCTCCCAGTGCTTTTGGGTGGTTGTCAGTTTTGCTAAGGGGGGATCGCAGCACATGGGAAAGCACTCTGAAACTATTTTCAGAGCATTCCCTAAAAGAAAGTCTTCTGTTTGAAGACACTTGGACAAGCATTGGGAAACAACAGTGTGTAGATTGATGTGATTTTCTGAAAGTCAGGCTCCTGAGCAGTGCCTGAATTTCAACAGTTTTGACCACAGTAACAGTGGGAGTTACTGTGGCTTCAGCTGTAATGGCTTAATTTTTAGGATAAAGCTGTTTAGTTAATTTAGTTCATGGTGGGTGCACCTAGTGTACCTTTCTTACGGGCTTTTCATCTGCATCGCTACCATCTGTGTAACCAGGGTTATGCTTAAAACAGAGGGCTGACGGTTTCTGTTTCAACTGACAGGTTTCTTTGAACAAGAAATAAAAATATAATAGGGAAGGGGAACAAACTGTAGCAAATGATGAAAAGGACATTCCGTGTGAAAATTCTACCTGTGTGTTTTGGTTTGGCCTGGATAAATGCCAGGTGCCCACCAAAACCGCTCTATCACTCCCCCTCCTCAGCTGGACAGGGGAGAGGAAATATGATGAAAGGCTCGAGGGTCAAGATAAGGACAGGGAGAGATCACTCAGCAATTACTGTCACGGGCAAAAAAGACTGAACCTGGGGAGAAAAGGGAGTTTAATTCATCACCAATCAAATCAGAGTAGGACAGTGAGAAAATAAGTCCAGATCTTAAGACACCTTCCCCCTACCCCTCCTTTCTTCCCTGGCTCAGCTTCGCTCCCATTTCTCTCCCTCCTCTCCCCGAGTGGCGCAGGGGGACGGAGAACAGGGGTTGAGGTCAGTTCATCACACATTGTCTCTGCCGCTCCTTCCTCCTAAGGGGGAGGAGTACTCACTCTCTTTCTCTGCTCCAGCGTGAAGGTTACTCTCATGGGAGACAGTTCTCTACAAACTTCTCCAACGTGAGTCCTTCCCACGGACTGTAACTCTTCACGACGTGCCCCAGCGTGGGTCCCTTCCACAAGGTGCAGTCCCACAGGAACAGGCTGCTCCAGTGTGTGTCCCCCACGGGGTCACAAGTCCTGCCAGCAAACCTGCTCCGGCGTGGGCTTCTCTCTCCACAGGTCCTGGCAGGAGCCTGCTCCAGCGTGGGGCTCCCCACGGGGTCACAGCCTCCTTCAGGCATCCACCTGCTCCAGCATGGGGTCTCTTCCACGGGCTACATGAGTTGCAAGGGAAGGCTCTCTGCTCCAACATTTTGGGCACCTTCTCCCCCTCTCCTTCTTCACCGACCTTGGTGTCTGCAGAGTTGTTTCTTTCACGTCGTCTCACTCCTCTCTCTAACTGCTGTCTCCCCGCAGTTTTTTTTCTTCCCTTTCTTAAATATGTTATCAGAGAGGCGCTACCACCGTCACTGATTGGCTTGGCCTTGGCCAGCGGTGGGTCCATCTTAGAGCCAGCTGGCACTGGCTTTATCAGACATGGGGGAAGCTTCTCACAGAAGCCACCCCTGGAGCCCCCCAGCTACCAAAACCTTGTCATGCGAACCCATAACACTGTGTGATTACTCTGAGAGGCACTATACTCAGATAATGACTTCAGTGTATGGACACACAACGTTCATCTTCAAGGTACTTCTCTGGAAGCAGGCAAATGCATGTGGAAAGGAGCAATGGAGGGGGGGGACAGGGAGTCTCCTTTCATGCTGAAGCTGTATCTTTGTGTTTAAGCCAAGAAATTGTATTTTACAGTCCAGTTCAAAACTCTTGCAAATCTTGAGGGTTACACTGAATAGTATGGAAAAGACTTGCCAGTTGACGCTTTATTACATCAAAATGAAAGGAGCACTTTTCTCTTGGGAAAGGAAAGAAGCAGAAAAGCAAGTGACTCTGCATATATAATCAATAAACAACCAATCTACATTCCTGGAAATGAAATTTTATTTATTTATTTAGCTCCTAAGTAGGATGTAATTTCTTCAGGCCAAGAAATAAATTGAAAGGATTTAGAAGGATTTGCTTATTAGCAGAACACCACATAGCATTACATTCCTTCTGCTTTTGGGAAGGTACATTGAAGTTGGGTTAGGCTGCTGTGGTTCAATACTTCTCTTTCCCCTGTCAGGGTGCCTTGAACAACACAGAGATTAATCCTCCCCACTTCCCTTTTCCCCCTCTTTTCTCTTCCTTGTCTTTCTCCCTCTTTGCCCTCCCTTCCCTTTCTCTCTACTCACACCCTTCGCAACATCAGCACCCTTCCCACTGCCAGCAGAGACAGACGGCAGAAACGTTTTCCCCCATTGTCTTTGCACAGCTTAGGGACAGAACACAGTCCCTGAAATTTGGCATCAAACCTGGTCAAGAAGAGTCAGACCTTACAGTCATAATGAACTATTGATTCTACTGAGACAGGCTTTCAGTTTTCAAAGGACTAATTCAACTTTCAAGGCTCTTTTTAAACATGACTGCCCATGACTCTGGATTGACACACAATTGGGGGCATTATTTTTTGCTTTCTCTTACTTGACTGGCTAGTTACTTAATCTCTTGTCTGTCGTAGTAATGGATAAATGGCTGATTTTAAGGGGTAGCTCTCTCATGATCCCTATTTAATGACACAGTTTGACAGCAAATCAGCTTTTATGTCCAGCCAGGAACAAGCGGCCAGGAAATGCACTTTTGCTGGGCTGCTGTTGAAGGGTACATGGCTGCTGCTTACCTGCCAGCTCCCGGCCTGGAGCCAGGGTCCTGGAAACATAAGTGTGGATTTGTTCCCATGGTCTGAACAGGTCTGCAGCAATGATATTTTCTTGCTCTGAGTACAACTAGCTGAAAGGCTGTGCTGGATAGCTTTACTCCCTGCTTTGGAATGACAGAGAGAAATGCATAATGATGTGTTAATATCACATAGTGATGGAGAGGTTGCAAATACCAAATTGATCTAGAGTGAATTAGATTGGACTGAAGATAGATGGGGCAAGTTCTTCTCCACTAGGGCGTATACACTAATGGTATTCATACCTGAATGGCTTGGGCAACTACTTAATCTCAGTGCTGGTGGTCTCTGGTATTTCCTTGGGGACACTTCTCCATAGTTAATAAAAATCACTATTGAGATTTTTCTTGCTGAAAGTCATCCTAAATTTTTTTGGCTTAATTTTATCCACTGCTTTTTTGAAGCACATTGAATAGTTCATCTTCCTTCCAGATGTTTATTACGCCCTTGTGATACCTGTAGACATTTATCATACCTTTAGTCCTTGCTAAGTCAAGCTCTGATGTTTAGTTTTGCTAAGCCTGTCTCATTCATACATCTCTTCAGTTCTTTCGTCTTTTCAGTGGCTCTTCTCTGAATTGCCTCCAATTGCTCTAAATCTTTTGACACTGAATTGTCCAAAACTAAACTTACTGAGCTATGCTCTTTTTCTGTAAATTGTCGTAGCCCAGTTGAAATCGATGGCAGTTTAAACCAACAGAGGATATGGCCCGCTTGTTTCCATTTTCTTCTCAAGAGAGCCATATGGAGAAAAATTATTAGCTTCATGTTCTTTGATACATTGCCTCTGCAGAGGCAGACACAACCTCAGCAACAGCATATGGAGGTGCAAAGGGCTTGCACATCTTTGTGGCTCTGTCTGTGCTGTGGTAAGAAAATACATGTTGTACTATTCAGTGCTAATGTGTTGGAGAGGATTAATACACTTTAGCCACTGATAGTAGATCCAGGACTGTCCTTAAAATTTTATATGGTGCCAAATTGCTTCTTTTATAATACCTTATTATGATTTTAGCAACACTTCTAATGTTTTCCCATTTGTATGCAGATTCTTTCTATCTCTGTGTAGTAGCTTGAATTTGTCCAGGCTGAGTCTCTCAGGTCTGCTATAGTGTAATGAACTCCGGGGTATTTTGCAAATAAAGATTAAATAGAAAATGAGAAACAAATACAAGGTGTAGAAAGGACAGATGAAGGATTCTCATTTAATTGGAATAGTGTGAACAGAATACAAGTTGTTTTAAAAGCCCAGTTATCAAAGTACAAAAGGTTGAGGTATTCAAGCTAGAATTGACACCTAATGAGACAGATGCTTCCTCTGCTGTCTTCTTTTGGCAAGGCAGCAAATGCCTTAAGCCTGTATTTTGCCAAGAAACGTCTTGGTTTCTGAAGACAGAACAGCATCACTAGCATTTTGCCATTCTGGGAGAGCGTTCATACTGTGTGCTGTTATGCACAGAAGGTAGTATGTTGTCCGTATTCCATAATAAATTCGAGATAATTAGAAAACACAACAGTATGGGAGCAGCAGAGGGAGTGAAGTGGTTGGATTTAAGAAAAGTTTGTTGAGTTTCAGCTGTGGACATTTTAGGTGTGAAAGACAAATGCACTGCTCAGATTAATACAACTGTATTGCCCCACTGTTGGGAGGATATTTGTGCATGGCATTTTGTGGTGGTTGTATATCAAGAAGGATTGTAAATTGTGGTTCCTTGGTGGCAGAGAGATTAACACTTCCAACAAAGCATTAAGTGTTCCTTTTCAAATAATGGTGTTGAATTAGAAGTAACGTGGACAGTGTGCAGAAGAGTTTCAAGAAAAAGCAAGCAGGAAAACTGAATCCTACTTTACCCAGGGAAGCAACTGCCAAGTAAGTACTTCTGGAGGAATTTGTCTGCAGGGTTTGAATTTACAGGTCCTTGTCTTTTCTCTCCTACTAGAAGTGAGAACTCCATCATTCTTGGGTGTGTTATTTATAATTTCATAAAGCTGTTCTGTGACAGGACTTATTTTACCCAGCATGCTTAATCTTTCTCAAATAACTGTGCACCCAAAGAGCAAGGTGTCAAAAAAACTGTGCAGTTGGGGAAAGGAAGATTCAGCACCTGCCATTTTGTGTAGAACAAAGGAGCAAAGGTTGTAGATCTGATGCATAAATTCAGACTTTGGGCACTTGGAAGGATAGGACAGGAATGGAGTCATCTTGAGCAGGTCTTGCCATCCTGTCCCAACATTCCTTGCACTTTACGTCCCACATCAGTACATGCAGTGTAATGAACAAAGATGCAGAACCATCACCATGGTGAGATTGAAGAGGCTCTTAGAGTGAATAATTAGGAGGAGGTGATTACAGAGCTAATAATTCATGGAAAGGAACAGGGAGCCAATTCAGTGAAACTGAAAGAATTTGAAGGTAAATATGCCCATAAATCCTCCAGGGTGGACTCAGAGTTTAGCACTTTCTCCTACCCCAGTTTTATTCCAAAGCAATTTCATTAAACACTAGAGAGAGGGAGAGAAAAAATAATAATAGAAATGCCATAAAAAATCTTTCAGAGGAAGGAATAAAAAGGGTTCCTGCCAGAGAGAGATTTTATTGAAAGTTATTATAATACCTATCTTTAGTTTTATGGCCTTTAATGCAGGGCCAAGTAATTTCAAAGCTGGAATTCTTTAAAAATGAAATACATATTTTTAAAATAGTATAGTATGAATTATTATTTTTAATATAGAATTTAGCTAATATATGGAATAGAAAAATATTTTCTCTCTCACGTTCTTTCCAATGAAAACACAAACATCATTTCCATCACAGCATATGGAGAAATTTCATTACTACCATGTTGCCTGTACATAAGAATGTTTAGCATTTACCATCTCAAAATTGCTGGACAAACACTAAAGAATTAATCCGTTTACCTCCCCTGGGGCCAATGAGTAAGTATAATCAGCCCCATTTCAAAAATGGGGAAAGGGAACGAGAAATGGAATAGCTTGTTTTGCTTACTGCCTCACAGTGAGCTATTTCTGATGAGAAGAAATCATGTTGGTGGAGAGATTTCTGGGATCACTGCTCAGTAGCCTCTCCTGTTCTGTGGAAGCAGCAAGTTTAATAATCACCTAGTAAAAGTTTTCAGCTCGTGAAGGGTTTTGAAAGGTATGGGTTCCAGGTACAAGAAGTTATGGTCTTCTGGAGGCTTCCTCAACTCTGTTTCTGTGGTCAGGAATCTGCTGCTGTTTCTCACTGAAATAGCTTTATTCCTCTGGGATGATTCAGATGTTGGTATCTGAGTGGAAGGTGCATGGAAAACCAATATGTGATGGGACTAGAAAATCAGCTAGTGATGGATTGTGATGGAAAGTACTGAGATTAAAAGCACAAGATAGGAAATGGCAAGACAGATTAGTGTACTTACCTTTTCTGTGGTTTCTAGAGATCTCGTTAATGACCTTGACTTAAGTCCAACACCACTTCTAGAGGTTTTTCTTTTTTTCTAACCCTCATTTTTATACATACAAAACCAGTAGCATGGGACAAACAGCAATTACAGATAGCAAGATAAACTGGAATATCAGGGGAAATTGCTTGCAGTGGAGATGGGGAGAAAAGGACACAGATTAATTAATAGACTCAAGTGTGGAACCAGTGATGAAAAAGTGCAGATGCAGGTAGCAGTTGGCAGGGTTGATGAGTATTGCACATCACATCTTTGCATTTTTTCTGGGTGTGACTGACTATGTCCTTCTCCATCCAGAACCAACACAAGTTGCATGAGGATTTTGTAGAAGGAAATCCAGCACTCCTATCTAAGAGTGCAGCATACATATGTTGCATGTACTGACCTTAAGCTATTTATTAAATGGGAAATCGATCAAGAACATAAGCAAAGGCCAGGCTTCGTGACTTCTCAGCTCCTACTCGGAACTCATCTTCTCTTCAATATATTTCATCCCCCACTGTCCATAATGCACAAAAGTGTCTGGGGTGCTGCATAGGCTCACCTCGCCCAACACCCTGCTACTGGCCCTGGCCATACGTGGAGCCTCAGGGAGAGAGTCCTGACCAGCACAATGCAAATAGTGATACTTCTTTGGTCTTCAGCATCTGTAGCACAGGGAGTTCCCAAGCTAGGTATGGGGTATTTAGTAGCACTGGGTGGATGTTTTTATCCTTAATTTGGCCAATGACTTCCAAAATGCATCTAAACTTTTCTTACCTACCAGTATCCTGTTGCGAGGGGTTCCTCAGTTTAAAAAAAAAAATAAAAATAAAAGGGAAAACTATTGTGTGAAGAAGTATCACCTGTTTTTTTCTGAGCATGCTGTCTTTCTAGTTTCTTACGATGCCTCTAATAAGCAAGAGGGGAAAAAAATGGTTATAAAGGAACACCTTATTCTTTACAAATACTGACTCAGATTCTCAATTCAGTTGGATTAGATTATAAATTAACGTTGCACAAAGCCCATAGATGTGAGCAAGTGGGTCAGTAGATAGGTATAGCACTTGATAAGCGACAACCACACATTGTTATAATTTTAATGTTTATTTCCTACTTGAAGCAAAGCACCACTATTCTTCTATGACATCCTACATGTGAATTGTTTGCTCTTCAGCCAAGAGCAAAATCCACATGATCAAAATTCAACCTGGAAATCAAAACCAATTGCCAGGGTCTGAGCAAGGTCTTCTAGTAGTGATGGATAGTTTATTCTTTATTCATAGTGCTGTCCTTAACACTCTTTTACAAGTGCTTTAGGCAACTGTAATATAAATCTCCAGTTTCACTAGCTACATTTCACCTGCTTAAAAAAATTTCTTGCAGTATAGTTTTGTTGACTTATTGTGCTAAATTACTTTACAATAGTGCAATTAAAAATTATCTTTCTACCTAGGGACAGCTGCATTTCACTGTTGGAGGATATGATCACTGTTTGTAGAAGTTATAAAGCGATTTGGTGTCATTCCGGATAAATAATGCTTTGTAAAATGTATGTGACAGAACCAGAAGAATTATAGAAAGTAAATTTCTATTTTGTGCATTCCTCCTTTCTTGACCTCTCACTGAACAGCCAAAATTTTAAAGCCATTTTGTTTTAAGAGAGAAGTTACCAGGATTTCAACAGTATTCTTCCATTTTCTATGACTGAAAGAAGATGCTAAAAAAATGAACTTAGCATGTAAGGCAGGAAATTGCTTTGTACATGTGACCTTCAGTTCCTTTTAATCTTGCCTCCTCATTGAGGCAAGATTATGAAAGTATTTAACGAAAATATTTAAGCATGAAACTACTGCAAGATTGCATCCTACAAAATGTTGCCAAATGACAATGCCAAGGTACAACTCAAGTAACACGTACGGTAGGGATTCCGTTACCTCATGGCTGGTTTTTACAGATACTCTATGTTTATAATTTGTATTTACAGCTGACCGATCCTATTTTTCTTTGTTGGCTCACTCTAAGCCACTGAAATTAAGAGTGAAGGAAAGTCACATTCAATTTGATCTTTCTGACTGAAAGCTCAATTCTGGGTTTTTCCTTAGCTCAGATCGAGAGAAGGAGTGCAAGGAACTTCTGGCAGCAAAGGGACTTGCTAGTGTTAGGACCATGGGAGGCTAAAGAAAAGGCTGAGACCTCAGAACACTTGTGCAAACAGAAAAGGGAACATGCAGCATGTTGGAGACAGATGTAGCGGATATAGAAATATAAAGGAGACCTTATTTAAAGCTGGAGAGTCTTTTTAAGGAATAAGGATTTGGAGGGCTTGTCATGATGTGAAATTCCCAGGAATATTCATCTGGAGTACGAAAGTACAGCATACGAAGTACTGCCACCCAGCCTCTGAGGAGCTGAGATTTCAGCAATGCTTCCTGCCTCGTGAGGAAGATTTTAGCTGTTTTGTTTCAGGAGTCATCCCACTGATAAGGCTGCTCAGCAGAATAGAGAGCTCTCTGTGAGGGGAAGTTGTTAAGGGAGACAATTTCAGCAGAAGCCATGGTTTGAGCTGATGCTGCTGAGCTGGGGTAATTTTGTACTGTGTGCAGGAACGTTACAACCTGTGTCCAGAGGCTGCCACAGACTCTCCCTAATGGTCTACATTACTAATTCAACTAATTGCAGCAATTACAGGCAGGAGATGCTGCTGGGAAGAGACGCCAGTACACTTCTCTCTAACATGCTGCAGTACATGCTGCTCATTAATTAGACCAGCAGAAAAAAAGAAGCAAAAAAGAAAAAAAAAGAAATTAAAAATCACCAGCTGGAAATGCAAAGGAATATGCTGAAACCTGTAAGGGATGTGAACGGTTGCAATTTAGTTTAAGCCTTTCAGAACCAGACTTTCCAGCCTGTCAGCCCAGTCACAGCAACATCCCTGTTCTCTTGGCAAGCAAGCAGGTGAGTTTGCCTGTTGGGCTAACCTGATGCATGCAGCCATTCGTCAACAAAGAGGTTGCACAGATATTTACTATCTGGGTAGATACAAAGGATTCTCAGCCCAAGAGGTGCATTAACAGAGCAGGAATTACCTCTACCTCAGAGTGATGCATCTAGCAACACAGCAAAGAGTACTGTTAGCTGCCTGGGTGATGCATTATTATCTGAGATCTTATATGTTTCTCTTTACAGCAAGCATGTTCAGCCTGAGCATGCCTCATATGTTGAGTGTCTCAGTAGGTGCCTTCTGGCTGGCCCTGCGCGGTATTGACATTTATCAAGGAGCCCAGTGTGTTGCAACCAGACACATCTACTTTGGCTGTTGGAGGACAGTTTACCAGCCAAGCAGGTGTCATAGCCCGCTGTACTTGCTGTGCACAGTGTCACCCGCCTGCTAACCGAAAGAGCCCGGCAGGCACACCGCACCTGTGCACACCTGAAATATTCAACAGCACTGTATAAGCACTATTCCTCTGAGAGGGGAATCCAGTTCCATGGAGGGTGCATTTACACAGGCATATCTCGAATGCTGGTACAAGTTAAATATTTTAAAAGTTACAATTCTGAAAATTTTTTTTCTACAATACTTAGCCGCCTCTGTAACAGCCTCTTGACTTGCAAGTATCTTATTTTTTTTTCCTCTGTTCTTTTTCCTTCATTCCTTTCCTTCACATGCCAGACAACAGATGACATTGTTTCATCAGCTGAATGTTCCAGTGATGATGAAGATTTCATTGACTGTGAGCCCAGTACAGGTAAGTCAGGTCAGTCTTGTTTTGCTTGCTTTCTGATTTCATTTGCAAAAAACAATGCATACATATATTTATATGTGTGTGAATGTATACATATATAATTATATATGTATATATATGTGTGTGTATATGTATATATGTACACTTATGTATATATACACTGTATATAAAATAAAAATTATACAGCCAAGCATCAGATCCCATGGACTTGGCAACAGCAAAACACAGATATGTAGTCACTATTTGGTTAATATAAAGTTATTTGCACGGAAAGCCAAACTTCCTGAAAGTGATCCCAGCTAATTAATAGTTTACATGTTTCTAGCAGTTACTTCACTGATATGGTGGGAAAGCAAAAATATCAATGTGGTATGTCGCAAGTGATAAAGATTGATGAGGTGGGGAGGGTAAATGTTTGAAAAACGGGAGAGAAACAAAAGTGAAGCAATAGTGGTTTATTAGTGTTGTTTCATCTTTGTTAATTGCTCTGAAGATGGACTGTAAAAGGAATCATTTGTCCATGGGATTTTGAATACAGTTAACATGGTAATGTATTTATACTAATTTTGTTTCCTGTGAACCCAAAGAAATTGGGGACCACCAAAACATAGTTCTAACATAACAAAATTAGTAGTAATTCTTGCCCTGTTATCTGCAGTGATGCTTCAAAATGTATCCGTTAAAGAGTCAGAAGGACTGGCCACGTGGAACTGACTCAACTTCTCCCTTTCAGATACATTTTGATAAATTGATGGCTTTTCATTCTGGTGAGATATATGATGTGATATCCAGCAGGCAACTGCAGTCTATTTTATTTCTTACAGGCTTTTTCAAGTCTTCTTTTTTGAGGCTTGCCATGAGTTAAGCATTTCTATAATAGAGAACAGACATCATCGAATTTCTGTGTACATTTAAAAGAAAAAGCGAGAGTTTGGTTAGAACCTTTTGTCCTTAAACGTGAAACATATGAATAGTTGAGGATTTTTTTGTTTTGTTTTGTTTGTTTTTGCTTTGTTTGATTTGGGATTTTCTTTTCTTTAAAAAAAATCCCCAGAAAGCGTTATAAATGTTCTGATTTTAGTTTCCTGAAACCATTTGATTAATACAACAATAACATTAAAATTCACCCAAGGCTAGTCCTTTCATATTTTTTATCAATTTGTCATGCTGTGCCTGCATTTTTTGGTAGAACTTGGTCCTGCAGTAACCTGAGATTGGCGTTGCCTTGTAGCTGGGAATTTCCACCCGTACTCTTGACTTGCCCATGATGGCAGGAGTGTCAGTGACACAACTGATGCTAACAGACAGCTCAGCCTAGTTCCATCTCTTTTTTCACAGATCTCTATGCATTTTTCAACTCCCCACCTGGCTGAAAAGCAGTCCAAATAATACTAGATTGTGAAGCATAAACAGTGTCAGTACTGGGATTTTAAATAAAGGTAATAATGAAATGCCAGCACTGTGATTATCACGAAAGTGAGGCACGAGTCTTATAAGACAATTCTAAAAGATTAATGTACCACAACTGACATGCAAGTGAATGGGTAGGAATCATTTCATTATAGCTTCACTAGCATTTCAAGACTTCGTTTTTTTTTTTTTATTCTGATTGCCAAGTATTTCATTTAAAGGAGGAAACGAGAATTTTATCAGACTCCTCCTCTTGTGTATTATTGTAATTTATATTTCAGCATTGAAATCATGATTACTTCAGTGGCTGTAAAATGTAATAGCAATGTTTTCAGCACAAGCTGAAATGTATTTTTTCCATTTCAGTGGAAAAATCAAAGTTTGAGGAGAAATTTGCTAAAACAGGTTGTTTAGCATGAAATTTCAGAATGCTTTAGAGCAACACTTCCAGACTAAAAATACCTCTTTCCTGACACAGTTAGAAATCTAATGCTATAAACAGGTACAAACTGGATTTGTAAAAATGACTTGCTTTTGAAAATCCTGCTAAGCATTACAGTAGGCAGCTATAAGTGCCTACAGACATTTGAATATCTACTGTGTAAAATAATGTTTCACTGAAAATCTGATGAAGGTACTCTCCTAAACTTCTAGACATTCTTGAAAATTTCACCCAGTATCTTTTATTGCACCCTACTCCTCCTCCATAGGACTATCATCCACAAGAGCCACAGAAATATGAATCTTTTCTTGGGAATTACTGTGGCATTGAGAATATAAGTAAGTCTGATTATATGTTAAAAAAATGGTCCTTGCTGATGAAATTTGCACTTCCAGATTTTGAGGTTTCCTGCTCTCAGAAGTGCTGGTGTACACAGTTGTCTTAAAGAGGAGAGATATGCAGATCCTGTTTGCCCCCAAAAGTATAAATTTAGCTCATTTCATAACAATAATAAGAAAAAGTAACAGGTTTATGGTGCGCCTCATTTAGGTTTTTGTCTGTCTTGTTGCCTCCACTCCCGGTGCATCCAGGGAAGGCAGAACAGTGTCTGCAGTGCAACTGGTACCAAAGCACTCACACATCCCATCCTGCTCTGGAGTGCTAAAGCAATCTGAGCCAGCTTAGCAAAATCCAGTGATGCTGGCTTGGCTGAGCAGATATGTTTGCCTTTACACTTCACCAGCCAAGTCAGGATTCTGGCCATACGCCAAGATCTGGTACTAAATGTATACATCATGGAAAGAAAAGAGCAGGATTATCTTGCTTGTATTTTCTAGTGTGTGGATTTGGATTTATTTTTTTTTTAATTGGGCCCATTTGAAGTTGCTTCCTCCTGTTCTGTTGACAGGTCAGTGTATTTTATGCTGCATTCTGGTTTGCCTGATCACTTTTGCAGCAAATTGAAAATTAAATGACCTAACGCAGCACAAGCCACTTTTTGTTGCTCTGATAATGTGTAGCTTTTAAAGCTCTTGAGCTTCTGCCAAATGCCAGAACTTGGCCTTCCATCACTCTCATGGTCCAGTAATGCAAAGGTTACCGAACTCCCTGCTGCAGCTGTGAGATATGATATACATCACTATGAACCTGCTGTGCAATAACCAAGACAAGGGCAGCAGAGATTGTTGCCCTGCAAATCAAAAGCTTTCAGATTTCATATGGGTCAGAATCAAATCTCTAGATCTAAATATATTACTTTGGACTTGGTCCCACCTGGATCAGAGGCAGTACCCTACAGAGTCCTTTTGAAGACTTTGGTTTTGGTGTACTCAAAGATAGTTCAAAAGATAGAAAATCATATTCTCTTTGAGGCTAAATATCTTATGACAACCATTTGCCATGTCTGAGTGCTGCTTAACTCTGTCTGTTGAATCCAAGACCTGAATCTCAGTCAGCTTGTGATCCGCATCTGGATACTTGCATCTCTTTGAAAGAAGATGATATAAAGGCAATTTCCTCACTCCGCTCCTCTCAGGAGTTTTCTTGCTAGCTTGAGACACTTACTGTAGCATGCTGGCTACCTCTCTGTGCCCCACTTCCAAAAGCGATTTCTGTTGGGATTTCTGTAGATCCCGTTGTGTAGAGACCAGGAGCTGTCACAGGACCTGACCTGACTGAGGTAGCTTGCAGGCATCCTCCATAGGCAACTATGTATGCATAAGGAATTATTCAAACAAGTGGTGGCAATGACCGCTGTGAATCCAAAACCCATCTGTATTTTACACAAGGAAAAAGAAGGCATTGCAGGTTCAGAGATAAAAAATACTTCCTATTCATCTTACTGCAGATAAGCCTAGGTACCCTTAGATCTCTAGATCTTCCGTAATGGCTTACTGCAAATGATACAGAGGGCATAAAACGGTTCACTTGCCCTGAAGAAACATTTACTTACAGTTGAGAGCAGTCCCTCTCTCATTTCTATGGGAACGTTGCTATTCCCAGTACATGTTCAAAAACATCCTGGTTTCTGAGCCAGAAAAAACATGCTTTTCTCTGGTATGAGTACAGGACTGTCTTCTGGCCTGTTTCAGGTAGATCTGAGGCTCAAATATTCAGGTTCCCCAAAGATGAAGCCAGAGTCCCGAGTCTGCACTTTTGAACACAGCTCTGCAGAGTGTTTTGTTCACTCAGCCACTCTCAGAGAGTGAGAGATTTGTAAGGGAAAAAACTCCTAACTGGGGAGCACTGTGCCGTCGTAAAGAAATAAAGCATTTATCTCCTTTCAGTCAAATGAGAAGCACCCCTACAATCTGATCTTACTGATACTTCAAAGCCATGAGGATTATAGTTCTGCTTTCCTGACAGCAGCTGCTGCTGTCTCCTCCTACCATGGCCCTTGTTCCCGTTAAAGGTGTCCGTTAGCTCAGCACTCCGGCACCAGGCAGACTGCATGCTGGTGGCTTGGCATCTGACTGGAATCATAAACCAGGCTGCTCATTGCTCTGGTCAAAACAGTAAGACCTAAATACTCCCCAGTTAGCCTGAAGCCCATAATGCAACCAGCTGGAATGGTCTATAGGGCTTAATCCTAGCTCCCTGGCTTGAGACAGCCTGTGTTTCTTTCCTGGTGCGGTTGCCAGCTTCCTATCAGCCCAACAATTTCCTAGGTGATTTTTTTCCAGAGAAATTTATTCTGTGTTTCCCAAAAGGCTTCATATATCATAAGGTCGATATCGCCTAATCAGACTTGTAAGCTTTTCCCATGAGGGACCAGACACAGCTACGGAGATGCCAGAATCTGCACTTTGTACTGGAAGTTACGCAGTGTTTTGTAGCGTATACCAATACACAGGAGAAACATATCCTACAGGTATGGTGTCTGTATCTATAATTTACTGGTCTGCACCCATCCACTTCAGGCTACTGATTTATGGGCTAGGACAATCAAGCTTCCTTCCATATAAGCTGCAGAACTGGGTACAGGTTAAATTGCAGAAAACAAGCAGAATCTCCCTTCCCAGAGTCTACAAGCAGCCAGCACGGTATAAAAAGCAGCATGCTGGAAGTGAAGAAACCTTGACTGAAGAAACCCAAGAGAAGCGATGATTTGGCTCGTCCTCCATAAACTGCATCAACCTTCTTGAAGCACGCAGGGAATTTTCATTGCTCTCCTCAGGGAAACATCCCCCATAAATCCAGTGCTCAATTAATCCCAGTCTATTCTGTCAAAACAGACCGAGTTCTGCTCTGTTTCGCGTGCTGTGAAGAAGAAGTGGCCTTTAAAGTTGGGTGTATGGCTCAGAGTACATAGAGAAGTAGGCTTCCCAGCTCACAGGCTGAACATCATACGGACCCACAGGAGGGGGATTCCTCCGTGGCACTTCCCAGGGTGTAATAACATCACTTGTTTGATGGAATTTCCTAGCTACGGTCTTGAAGCCAAAACAAAAACAAACAAACAAGTTTTACTAATCAATCATGCAGATGACTTACATGAATTTAAGGAATTTTTTTTTTCTTTTTTACATTAGAAATTTATACTGAGTTTGGTTTTCAGCATATTGGTCTTTTTTCCTAGGTAAACTCCAAAGGCCCCACCTGTGAGGACATTTTATCTATATATGCACTATATACAGTGTGCATATATATCTATATGTGTATATACTAAAATAATAAATGACCAATATCGACAGTAGCCCCTATCATCCAATCACATGTTTACACAGAAATTCATGCCTTCATCTAACCCTGGCATCCGCTGGCGTGGACAGATGCATGAGATTGTTATTTCTTGGTGAACAAAGCACGTTAATTTCTTTTTTGTTAGAGTTTTTTCTTTCTTCCTTTTATTTATTTGTTTACTTTTAATTGATAGTTTCATCTACCAATTAGCCTTGGGGTAGGGTGGGGCAGGGAGAATAAAAAAATTATACAGGTATATCCATCGATATATACACGTATATTCCGCGTATATATAGATAGATATTTACATTGTATATATTTGAAGAACATTTTCTGTCGTTTCACCTCATCTTGTGCCGCATGAATTTTTGGTGATTGACATTTTAGTTTCTTTTATATTTCTTTCCCTTTTTTTTTTGGCTCGTAATGGTGCCATACCGCTATTTTTTAGTTTTTAAAATCATTGCTGTACTTTTCAATTTATATTTTTGGAGTTCTTCCAACAAAATAATGGTTTAATCATCTCAAGAAAGAGATATAGATCTGCAAACCAATAAAGGCAACAAAATCTTTTCTTGCCATCCTTAAGAAATCCACATTTTCAGACATCCCAAGAAAGTTGTGTGCAAAAAGAATGAAAATTCTTTCCCCTCCTTTCTATTTCCTCTTCTCCCTACCTTTTTTTTAAACTTTTGCAAAGTCTCTATCCTGTCTTTTCCCTTTTCCCTTTTTTTTTAATTGAGTTCAGAGAAAAAACACACAGAAGGAAAAAAAGACTCCCCTTTACCCCTGCATTCTCCCAGGAAAAATTCTTTCAACAAATCAAGCCCTACAAACCACAGATGGCATAAAAAGAATTTTATTGCAATGCAGAGTATCTGTCGTATCTTTTATTTCTGGGTCAGTGACAGCTCATTTTTATGGCATGCTGTAGTTTAGCTGATGTAACTAACCATGGCCTTCATTAACCGGTGCATGGGCTGTGATGACGCCATCTTGTGTTTCATCAGAGCTGCGCATTCAGGCTAACCGAGCAAGTCTGTAGTGTATGATTTGGGGGGATATCGTTTCATTTTTAATTTTTAGTTGTACTATAATTTCTTCTTTTTGGAAGAGTTATGCCAGCACCGTTGGCTGCTTCTTGCAGCCTCAGCGTTATATATCTACTTAATTTTATGGGTTTTTTTGCTCTTTTTTATTTCTCAGTAGCGAATTTACGTCTTGTCTGTGTCCATCTGTCGTGTCAGTGTGTCTTGGAGTCCATTGGTCCAGTGTTGTTATGTGATTCTGTTCTCTGTTTGTAAGCTGGTGTTCAGCTCCCTGCCGCTCTGCCATCCCTCTTCCCCTGTCCTTCCCCTCCTCCTCTCGCCACCTGCCCGAAGGGGGGTCCACAAAGGGGCACCAAGCTTTGAAAGCTGTTCTGAGGGTCACCCCCAAGGCTTCGGGCCAGAAGGCGCAAGAAGTCCGCGCAGCTTCTTAACAAAGACAAAGTTTGCAGCTGGAACATTTTCAACTGTGTTATCATTTCACTCTTAGAAATGGTTTACGGGCATAATGCTAAAGTGACTGCTTATATAGCTTTTTAGGAGATTTGTATGTGCATGCTGACGTCTTGGAGTAAGAACTCCTCTTATCTGTGCTTTAGGTGCCAGAAAACACTGTGCAGGGTGCAGGCTGTATGTTAAATGGAAAGTACCTAGGCTTTTTTATAAAAGGCAGTCCTGGGAAGGGAGTATCACTGTGCACATGCGACTGAAATGATATCTGTGAATGTATTTCTAAAATCTACAGTTCATCGCTCACTTCTAGTTAGGAGACAAAAATGTAGGACGTACTTAAGATTTCTGAGAGTAGTGCATCTTCACTCTATGGGGCAGGTCTTCTGTTTGTCACTGTGTGATGTCTGCCTCTTCACTGATGCTGGTAGAAACTGTCTTGCTGATGTTTACTTGTATAACACAATTCTGGAAATGCATCTGGAGTGTCTTCTGCCGTATGCATCAGAAATATGCAATAATGCGTAAGGCAGAAGAAAACAACCTGAGTTTTCAGCTGTCTGCTTAGACTTGAAACACTATTTAGAAAAAACATCCTTTGGCTTGTAGAGTGGTGCATTCCTCAGAATCCTTAATTCTGCTCCCGCTGAATGGACTAGCCACGTTAGGGGCACGGAAGGCTTCAGTGCATTAGGATACATCAGCTGGCATTGGTGGATCAGCTCAAGTTAGTGGAGGAAGAGGCAGCCAGTTTCCTCGCAGGATGTTCAGGACATCACCAAAAGCATACTCGCACATACCTTTAGCCTAGCTAAAATTGCAGTTGTTTTGCAGGAATTCATTTGTTCTGCAGAGAAGATGGGATGATGAAATCTATGAACTTTTCTCACAAGAGAATGATAGAAGGCTTACCTGTTTCAGCTAAGAGTTACCAGAAGAGGGAAGTGATGGGATATGTTCAGATCTCCAACATGGAATTATTTCATTTAACTTACCCAAGATATTTTTCCTGGACTTGCAGAGGGATAAAAAGGACATGGACTTTCTTTCACTAATGAGAAGCAATGATCTTATGCTCAGTTCAGTTTTTTTAATTCATATTATGATCTGAGAAATGTTACTGAGTGCTATTAGTTATAGCAAAACTGAATCAATATTTAAAGCTTGCTCAATTTAGATTTTAGATCGCTATGTGTTTTCACAACTATTTATTCCTACCAAATCGAAAGGTTTTTCTTGGCAATTGCTTAAGTAAAGTAAGTGCTTATAAAATTAAAATACAGTCAAGAAGCTCATGGTTTTGTGTAACACTGCCCTCTGTCAGATAGACCAGAACAGTCCTGTTATGAGGCTAACAGCAAGAAAATTTTTTTTAACTCAAGTGGCAGGTTATTGGAGCAGAACAATCAGAGTTTTAGACCCCTTCATCATGAAGTTCAGGGTAACCTTCACATTGGAGTATATCGACGAGTAAATCAAGTGTCCAGGCGTCAGGACAGTAACCTCCAGGCTGTGGCAAAGCTGCTGTGTCCTGCTGAATGGTTGCTTCTCTTTGCCTTATGTAGCCTCTGTGATGCCTGCAACTAGCCCTCTGCAGCAGGGAGCGAGAGGCTCACTCAAGCACAGGAGATGCCGTGGAAGGTCCCGTTGTGCTTCATTTTATCCCACTGATTTCCAGTACTTGAAATAGTTAGTTCATGCTTTTGTTTTCTGTCTCAGGGCAGGCTGCTGCCTTCAGGTCTCGTGACATTTGTCACTGAGCAAGGGGGAGACCTGAAAGTTGAGTTGGTAAAGCCTGAATGCCAGTGTGCTACTCCCAGCTCTGCTGTTGATTTCTTCTGTGACTGTGCATCCATATTGTGCATTTGCCTACCTGTCACGCAGAGTAAATAAAATATTTGTCAGAGAAATGAGGTGGAGATAACAGAAAAGAAGATTTAATTAATATTTTAATGGACTTTGATATTCAGGTGCAAATTGCTATGCAATACACTAAAATAGTATTGTACCTCTAACTACTAAAAATCTACAAGTATACTGTTATTGTTGAGGTTTTAGTACTAAGTGCTATCTTTACTTGCTGTGGCAAGTAACATTATTGTGTATTTTTATGAAGTAGATACAACTCCTAATCTGTTAATGCAGAGAGAAGCAAGTGAGGAATACAAAAGCCAAATATTTTCATGTCATGGAACACTGGTGTGGCTTCATTTTCGTCAAATATCACTTTTACCTCTGGAGTTAGCACATGCAATGAAATGAACCATGCTCAGGCTACATAAATTAATGTCGTGAGGGAACTGCAATATACAGATCTTTTATATCAGCGCTTCCATCGCTTGAACCTGCATCCTGATCAGAATTTTGCTTCAAAAACTTCACAGTTTCTCCAGTCTGACTTAGCTGGTGTAAGTTTCCCTGGTTTTGCATTGGAGATCAGGATCAGCCCGACAGTCTGGCTACCTTGCCCTTACTGCCTTCCAGTCTTTTTTTAAAGCATGTTCTCTAAACTCGTAGCCATGTGCACTGTCACATTCTGGCAATCCCTCTAGTGCTGTGCCTATGTTATCAAGCTGACACATGTCTAAAATACTAAGATATGATATTTTCAACCTGCTGGGACTTGCTTTTTGTCCCTGTTAGCTTTGATTTTCAGCTTCATGAAATATATGGGAAAGAAGGAAAAAGCCAATGACACATTCAGTGGAAGAGAAGAGCTAGCACATGACTCAGGAACACATTTTGCATAAAAAGCGAATGTATGTATATTAGATCCTTAAATGTCTATAGCATATCCTTAGTTAGCTTTAAACAAGAAGAAACTGTCTGATTTCTTTAAGATAAATAATATCTGTTAGAGAGAAAACATGCTGAACATTCACAGATACTAGGGACAGAGATACACTTTTGCCCCTAAAGGGCTTTATTATATATTTCTTTTGGTCTTCGTGCATAGACGTGAAGGTGCTTCATGTATTAGAAGTTCACATGAACTACAACACCTGGAATGGTACCTTGGTAAAGCAGAAAAACCTATTCTACATCCATTTTTCAGCCCAAGTAGAACATGAGATACCAAAGCATATAATCATGTCAAAGGGGTTATTACCTTGCCTTCCTTCTTCCTCTTTCAGTTTTGGAAATTTTGAAACTTCAGTTCCAATTTGTTAATCACAAGAGCTAGAAATCAGTGCTTTATCCCAACTGTAAGCAGCTGGGAGTCCCAGTTCCTGAACAATGTGAAGTGTTAACATTTACCTGAAATGCTGTATGAGGAGCAGGAGACAAAGATGATAACAGTTTTGAAACTAGGGATAAAAGGAAAAAAAAATAATAATTAGACTGACTTGATTTGAGATCTCACACGTCCAATAATTCAGCAACATATTTTATTCTGCATTTTCATTGCGCTAGTAAATACATTATTAAAGCCTTACAGAATAGCCACACTCAAGGAGTCATTTTTCTCCTTCTGCTGAGTCTAATAAAAAATGAAGTTGTTTGGTCCCATGAGGTGGTGTTATAAGGATGATCAGCTCCTCTTTTGGAATTCAGGAGAGCTACAACTATTTTACAGACAAACATACAAAATCTCAAAATTAGGTTCTTTTAGAGCAACAAGAAAATTCCAATACTTTTGTCTCTTCACTGGTTTCAGTCTGTCTCAGTACCAGAACAATAAATGTCAGAGGCATGAAAAAGGGGGGAAAAGTTGTTTTGTCTTTGCAGGACAGCAGAACTGCAAAGCAATTTTGACTTTTTTTTTTTTTTTTTTTTAAACGGATGTCAATGATTCCTTTTCTTCCTTGTACTGAAACCAGTATGACTGATTTTAGTTACTAGTTCTAGCAACTACTTATTTTCACTGCTGAAATCTCAGGGGCTTCATAAATTTTATATTTGACAGACAAAAAAGAGCAAAAATAGCCCTGTAATTTAGTTCAGGCTATTTTCTAGGGTATCAAAATATAATTTTAAGTTCTTCTTCTGACTTCTCTCTGTGAATCAACAAATCTACTGTGGAGTGCCTGGAGTTTTGTATTTCCCCGAGAATCTGTGGCTCTCCTGTGTGCTAATTCTTTTAGTGCTGAAACACAGGTCATTAATATATTGTGTATCTGTGTGTGTATATTTATACATCTGTTGATGCTAGGTTTATGTTCTGGCTAAAAGGTGCATTTTGGTGAACTGAAATAGAGAAGTAGAATGAACTTGGCTAGGAGCTTTACAAGAAAATGTGGAACAAATAGATTGAATCTTGCCTTATCTTCTTTCTCATACTCCTGTTAAGTTCTGTTAATTCAAGTGTTCGGCTTTTGTATAACTCCGAAAGCAGCTAGTACATCCCAGCTTTTTGGGGGAGGTGTTTTGTGAGAGCAGGCAAGTGTTACTCTCGTGTTTGCGATCTGGGCATAGGCTGATGTGGAAGACCTCCAGCACACAGCTGAACTCACAGCAGGGAGGTGCCTTCGGTGAGGTTCTGAATCACTTGTCTCTGCCAGGGAGCTGGGGACTCTCCGAGAGCTGTGGGGAGGGTTAAGGAAGGTTTGACAGCCAAAGAGAAAGTCAAGGGACTTGGCAGTGTAGCATGGGTATATATGTATCTGAAGAAAAAAAAGTACTTTTTTTCAATACATTGGGAAGCTCTGCCCTTATTCCGGTGGTTGATGGGTAGCCTTCCCATGGACAAAACACTGCGACGTGCTCCACACAGCAGTAGAGTGAGCTCTGAGCAAGAAATGATGAACAACTTCTGAGCTTTATTTTCTGATAACCGAGAGGTTTTCAGGTTTGCCTGAAACTTTACTTCATGGGCTTAAACATGCTATATAAGATCAAAGGGAAAACAGAGACTGGAAAGGTAGTTGAAAATGTTTGTGCCCTAGTTCCTTTTTGACAAAAAGTGACAATTTGGTGTTGGCAAAGTACTGTGGGGAGTCCCTCTAGTTTCCTCTGAACTGTCTGTGTCAAATCCAAAACAAGAAAATATTTTATGACTCCTAAAATGCAAATTTCAACTTTTGTCTTAAAGTGTCTTTTCATCTTGAAATTGATGCTTTTAAAAAAAATAAAAGTTCAAATTCTAACAAAATATATTATTGTGAAACAAACCAAACTGAAGTTTTGTAGTCAGAAGTATTGTGTGGGGGTTTCATTGCACTTGTCTCTTTTTTCATTTCTGAAAATATAACTACTAACCTGTACCTATAACTAACTTACGAGGTTTCTACTACCCCTTTTCAGTTTTTCAACCTCCTTTCTTCTCCGCTAGGTTCTCCAAAACATTAAACCATACTTTTCTCCGTAGGAAACATCTGTCACTAGCTCTGTACCAGTTGTGTTAGAACAATAAAATCTTTGATTACGTTTATCAAAGGAGTTGGGCCAGTATATTTCAGCATCTTCAATTGTTTCATTTGTAGCTTTTCATTATATGTTGAATAGCAATGGTAAAAGTCCATCCCTGAAGCTGTGTGATCTTTCCCACATATGCTGTTTTCCATATCTATCACTTTTCCCTTGGAAAGGAAAAGCAAACAAAAATTATTTTGGAGGGAGATGGAAAAAAATCTCCTTCATGAAGGCAATATTTTTAGAAACAGCTGGTAAAACAAACTGCAAATGTTGTGCCTGGAGCACCTCTATTCTAATAACGGGATTGTTTAAGGATGAAAGCAGCCATTTGCGTGTCTAGCCGCTCTGTTAGTTGTAATTCTTTCTCCGTATGGCAAGAGCTGGGAAACCTGGTGTGGTAGTTTGTTCCCTATCTTACCTCCTCTGAAAAGATATTTACACAGTTCTCTGCTGAAGAATGAGCATTGTGGTAGCGCTTTCTACAGCAAACACAAAGAACTGATAGCGTAAGAAAAATGAATCTCAGTCATCTATCCCTCATTTGCTATTGACTAGTAGATTTGTTATTCCTCTGGTGATTTTTTTTTCTTTGCCTCCCAGATGACCTTTCCTTGCTGATGACAAGCTGCAAGTTTTCTGTTAGCCTCTCTCATAGGTGGCAAGTGTCCAAACACAAGGTGCCAATTCAGATAGTTTAAGAAACTCTTACGAGGTGCCAGGCCTGGCGCTCCTCGTGTAAGAATACTATATTCACACAGAAGTGTTTAAAGTATCCTGAGGACCTTGAGCAGTTTTGTTTCTTTTTACATACCGAAATTGCTTAGCTTCCATTGAAGCTAGTTGATTAGGAGTCTGAGCACCAAATGAGGTAACAGCCATTTGGACTACTTTTAAAAACACTTCTCGTGAAAGCCCAACTTTATGATGGTATTTGGAATATGAATTGGTATTGATACCTACTGCTTTTGACTTAAAAACCTTATAAAAGCAATAATGTTTCTCATATTTTATTGAGATTTAATCTCTGGTGCCAGCTACACATTCAATGTGCTTTTTTCAAATGAATTTTAGCAGTTGGATACTGGAGATGCCTGCATGTGTGAATATCCTATAGCTCCAACAACATTTTATAGCTGTATTGCCAGAATTTTTCCAGAGGCTGAGAAGAGCTTTGTGGATATTAGTGCAGCTGAGCACTTGCTTCAAAGATCTGAATTTTAGATTTATACGCTGACAAGAGAGAGTTAATCATTTTGTGGACCTGGCCCTTAAGGACTGTCTGAATGGCAGGACTTGAAATAAGACCTTGGAGTCTTAATTCTTCTTTCACTTTCAAACCTCAGTTAATCTCTCTCTCACTTTTAAACAAAGATTGTATTTTGATCCTACAGATTTCTTAAACCTTCTGTCAGATACACACTCCAGGAGGTCATTTTTCTGGGCATCCAGTAATTTTAGGGCAATGACAGATTTTACTGCGGTATGTCATATTACATTTAAATAAATGGGAGATTTCAGCAAATGCAAAACAAGACAAATGAGCTATCTACAGTGAAGTTAAAGATTTCAGACATCAGCTTAGAGCAATGATCATTGTTCCTTGCTGAACAGCAGTTCTTTATCAGTTTTCTCTTGTTTTGTCTTGTGCTGTTCTTTTCTGGTGATGATATGCATAGAACCGTACACATCGTTTCAGGGGTAACAGTGACGACATCGAGTGGAGAGGTACTGTTATCTCTCTGCTCCATTACAGTGAAGCCTCTGCTTATACACAGCCTGAGTTCTGAAAATAGTTGGAAAGCTTAATAAGCATGGGGAACTGGTGCGGAGGAAAGAGATTCTCTGCAACGGAGGATTAAGGGATGACAAATGCAGTTTCCTTTTATAAAATCCAAGAAATTTCAACTCTCTGCATCTCTGACTGGAGCACTGGGAAAGGTGCTGGAAATAGGAATTAAGGCACATATATATATATATATGTATGTATGTATACATATGTATGTGTATATGTGTGTGTATAAATATATCTATATATGTGTAACATAGCACCTATATATGTGTGTGTAAGTATATATATAAAAATTCTAAGTATTATTCAGTTACAGAATATGATGACAGATTTCAGACAGTTCTGGCAATTATCTTGCATATGAAAGCAGAGTGGTGGTAATAGCCTGTACTGGTCCCTAGGAGATGGCCTGCATGTCACATTGCAGGTCTCTGTGATTCTACCATAAGAAATGATGCACATGCTCTACCTCTTACTTAGTGCTAGTGTAAGTTAGCAATAATGCATATAAGTATTATTATCAGTGTAAAACTACTGCAGGTGAGTAGCAAATCATTCTCTTAAGTTTCACATGTTGGATAGTTTGTCAGAACTGAACATCAGACCAGAAACAGTGAATTAGGAAATTCATTGTGTGCATGAAAAAAAAAAGTGTTTGCATAAGGAATTACTGGGAGACTATGTTTGATAACAGGCTTAAAATACCAACAGCAGCAGTTTTTCACCGCATTCCTTACTTGTTTATAACTCTCTTCCAAGCCTTTTGTCCAGACTGTTTATGAATGTTGAATTTTCTTTTGGAAAAGGAAGCAGTCAGCACTTGGATCTCCATAGCAGTTTGGAATTTGGATGCCTTTTGCCTTCCAAGCCTTTTGTCCAGACTGTTTATGAATGTTGAATTTTCTTTTGGAAAAGGAAGCAGTCAGCACTTGGATCTCCATAGCAGTTTGGAATTTGGATGCAAATTAAATACTTTCATGATCAAAAATTAAAAAAATTGTGTGTAGATTCCTGTATATATGCGTGTGCGTGCATAATTGCTAATTGCATTAACCGCATGGCTGGAAAAACTGGCAGCCTGATGAGATGTTGAATGCATTCCGTTTTCACTGGGATTAATGAAAGTAGAAAGTATTTAGCCGTTTGCAGGATTAGGGCTGAGTTTGTATAGTTATGTGGGGAAAAAAAATCACTATCTAGAACTAGCTAGAACTTAAATCACAATCTGGAGGAAAAAAGTCTACATGGTTTAACACAGAGGAAAGACTTTAGCCGGAGCATTTCAAAGCTCAGCTGTAGAGTACAACAGCCTGTTTTTATAAGGTGCATATCAGCCACATTTTTTACTGTAATTCATTATTATGCTCTACTTTATTCTACATGGTTCGAATACATGAGAAATGCCTGTTGGTTTTCTGAGATCAGGCAGCTTCTGACTTTCACATACTTTTTTGAGCCCAGTTGGTGCATCTGTACTCTGCACTTAGTATTCTTGAAGAGAGCAGAGATGAACCTTTGTTTTGCTTAGAAAATATGTTCTGTCTTTAAATTAAGTCATTGCAACTTCCATTTTTATTTCTGCACTTGATAATGTTCTGGATCTTCTTGGTCTTCTCTGACAGAACACTCAGCCCTATATGTCAGGTACAGTGTTTGACCAGAAATGTACTATTAGCACTTCAATAGCATTGTTTATCTCAGACTTTTAAAATGTTTTGCAGGTATTAAAAAGAAGCTTTCCAGACCTTTAGTAAGGGGGATGAATACTGTTGTCTTTATAAATATCGTAATCAGAGAGGTTAGAAGGATACTTCCTTAGATGACTCACTAACAAGCTTTAGTTGAGAGAAACATGAAGAAGGTTTGAGAGATGCATGGAGAAAAGGATTTACAGGTTACATAACAGCTGCAGAGGTGGGAGGAGGAAAAATTACTGCTGAGGTTAAAAGAAGAATTTCACTAGTAAAGGGGAGGAAATGTTTCTGAATAAAATTATTTTTTTTTGTATGAAAATCCCTATTTGTTAAAGCAAAAAGAACAGTTTCACCCATAGCTGTACCTGAATGCTGTAGATGATCAAAGATTTAGTCTTTCCGCATCCTCGCTGATACATATGTTTGGGTTTGGAGTCCATTCCATTGGCTTTAACAGTTTTGTATCCTGATGGTCCATGTGGAGCCCACACAGGCCTGGGGTTGGGGGCTGGCTTCCAATCTGTTTCTCACTTCTCCAGTGGAGTCATTTACCTACATCCGATTTACAAGTTCTGTCAGTCATATTTCTGTAAAACCACTGAAGGCAATAGGGTAGCTACGAGGTCACTGAGGGCATACGTTGACCTACAGTCTTTTCTTATGAGTGGTGATGATAGGAGACCTGAACTTGACTCTCAGATCCCAAACTTGGGTTTGCAGAGGGTTGGTATGAAGAATATCTTTAGAGCTGGAAACAGATCAGATATTTTTCCAGTTGGAAATGCATCCACTGAGACATAATAAGCATGGAACCCCATGGCAGAGTTTTCAAAGTAGAATGTATTTTTCTAAGAGAAAGGTGAAGTTGAGGAAAAAGCAGAAATGAAGTGCTTTTCCAGTTAACTCCATGTACTGCCTCCCTATCTATGAAGACAGAGCACATACAGCTGTCGTCACAAAGCTTGATGCTTCTGTGCTCAATTCTTCTCTTTGTAGTTATATGTTTGATTTGCCACTTGGTTCCCTTTCTCTGTATTTTTCAACTGAGGTTACCACTGTTAAATTACCAGACAGTCAAATAAGATAATAATAAGGAATTGTGGTGGAGCTATAATGCAGCAATCGCAGCTTATGTCAAAGTTATTTAACTGAGTGTCTTGGATGGATTCACCAGCCAATAAACAAGCAAAGACAAACTTCTGGATGGGTTGGACTAGATGACCCACAGAGGTCCCTTCCAACCCCTACTATTCTGTGATTCTGTGATTCTGTGATTCTGAAAACATGAGCCATTCACATATCCAAGAGTGAGGCACCTGGAATGATTAGAAGTTGACAGGAGAATGTCCTTTGCATGTAGCTTTGTAACACGTAGTAGAAATCAAGCAGTTGAGAATTTGGCTTCTGGCATGCTTCCATTTTGATGGATAACTCAATGCCATGGAAGGTTGTGAAAAGAAGCCACTTTGTGTTAAACACTTCTATTTGCCATTAAAGACTAGCATGCATTGTTTAGGCACTGGGAATAGCAGGCAAATCTGACAGTTCTTCTCCAGCATGATGTTGGTCCATGTGCCTGTCCCTGTTTAGAGTCCTTTTGCAAAAGGCAAGGAAGGACCCAGACAGGCTAAAGTGTTTGTAATGAGTCTTTGGAAGGTGAAATTTTTCTTCTAACTTCAGAACAGTGATGTTCATTAATACCCTAATAAGCCAGTAAATCACAGGGCATTAAGGTTAGAATTTGAACACCTTTTTAATTCGTTCACAAAGTTCAAAGCTGCACCCAAATACAGTGTTTATTCTTTTAATATAATATTTCTAGTTCCAACTGTTTTGATTGTGCTTAAGACCACCAATTAGAATAAGAATATGAGTAGGAATAATGAATTCATTGGAAAAAAAAAATCTTCATGAGAAAATTTTGTGGCTCATGCAGATAAAGGAAATTAGAATCTATGAGAAAGTAATAGACTTTCCTATTAAAATCTAACCATATAATGTCTTACTTCATAGCAGAGGAAAGCCTAATATGATAAGATTTTTTTTTAGCTTCTTTTAATTAACTTTCCATCCTATTAGACTTGATCTGCAGTTAACTTTCATTTCACAGGTATTCATGATTGTTATGCTCCTGTGAATTACTAAACTCATGAAGCTCAGACATGATGGTTAATAGCTATGCAAAGTAATCTTTTAGCTGATTTTCTAACAATGACCTTAAAATTTAAATGTAAATATTTCAGGTAATACAGTAACCAGTCATATGGAAAATATATTCAAGTGTATGACTATATGTCTCTTTAAATAGTGCTTCAGCAGCAATCTGACCTGCTGTGGTCTATGAATATTAACTGTTGTTGTTTTTAAAAAAAAAAAAAGCAGCACAGATTTTGAAAGTTACTGCTCTAGCTCCTCTAACAAAGAAAACAATTAAACATTTGCGATAGTGGGATATACATTATCTTATCATGGTGTGAAGCTAAGGGAGAAAGGATGCCAAGACCACCTAGCTCTACCAATGAGATAAGCAGAATTAATCAGTCTCAGAAGTCAGTCATAGAATCATAGAAACATAGAATGGTAAAGGTTGGAAGAGACCTTCAAGATCATCTGGTTCCAAACCCCCTGCCATGAGCAGGGATATCTTCCACTAGACCAGGTTGCTCAGAGCTCCATCCAACCTGGCCTTGAACACTTCCAGGGAGGGGGCATCCACAGCTTCTCTGGGCAGCCAGTTCCAGTGTTTCACCACCCTCATGGTGAAGAATTTCTTCCTAATATCTAATCTAAATCTGCCCTCTTTTAGTTTACAGACATTCCCCCTTGTCCTATCACTACACACCCTTGTGAAAAGTCCCTCTCCATCCTTTCTGTAGGCCCCCTTCAGGTACTGGAAGACTGCTATAAGGTCACCCCAGAGCCTTCTCTTCTCCAGGCTGAACAGCCCCAACTCCCTCAGCCTGTCCTCACAGGAGAGGTACTCCAGCCTTCTGATCATCTTTGTGGCCCTCCTCTGGACCCACTCCCAACACATCCATGTCTTTCTTATTTTGGGGGCTCCAGAGCTGGACACAGGACTCCAGGTGGGGTCTCACGAGAGCGGAGTAAAGGGGCAGAATCACCTCCCTCGCCCTGCTGGCCACGCTTCTCTTGATGCAGCCCAGGATTCGGTTGGCTTTCTCGGCTGCAAGAACATGTTGCCAGCTCATGTTGAGCTTCTCATCCACCAGTACCTCCAAGCCCTTCTCCTCAGGGCTGCTCTCGAGCCACTCTCCACCCAGCCTGTACTTGTGTTTGGGATTGCCCCAACCCACATGCAGGACCCTGCACTTGGCCTTGTTGAACTTCATGTGGTTCATGCAGGCCCACCTCTCCAGCCTGTCAGGGTTCCTGAATTTTTGTTCAAAAAGTCCTCCAAGTCTGAATGGACCTGAAGAATTCTGGTGCACAGCTCCTGAGCTTTATTCATGGACATACTATCTTTACCTGTGCTTCTGAAACACACCCTAGTATCATCATTATCATCGATATTAAAGTAGGTTAACTTCTGGAATGAGATCTGTTTCTCTTCTAATCCAATCTGTTATGAAAACAGAGCAAATGCCCTTCCCAGCCACTTTCTTGCTATAATGCAACCTCTGATAAACAGCTTAAAGCTTTGGCTTCTGAATCACAGTAGAGTTTATTCCAGTCACTCACTATGTTGAAAAAGAGGATTCAAACTTGCCTGCAGCAGTCTTTCACCACTGATACCCTGAATTTTCAAAAGGAAATTTGAAAAAACGACACCCCTCCCCTACCCCCCCCCCCCCCCCCCCCCTTAATGCTTCTGCACTTCCCGGCTAGTATGAAACTTGCCCATAAAAACAAACAAACAAGAAGTTCTGCCAAAAATCTGTTCCAAAATGCCTGAATCACAGCACTATCCCCTCTTTTCTTTTCCAAATGATAGAACTAGCTCACATGTTGAAAGCTCCTACACAAAGGGCTCCCCTGCAGTGCTTCAGAGCTGGATAGTTCACACAGTCGGCTCTCTTGTATTTCGGATGCAGTTACAAGTGCTGCCTAGTGGGAGAATTGACTTCAAAGCACGGATTAATAGTCCTTGCCGTTCTGTCTCCAAACTCCTCCGCTTGAGGTCTCAAGGGGATTCTGGTGCATTTAAACATTAGTACAATCAAAAGGAGAGAGCATCTCGCATCCTCTGAGCTGATGTGAGAGCACACCACCTAACGTACTGCTCAAAAGGTTGACGTGTGCTTTTTTCCTTTTCAGAGAAAGAGCTGTGGCTGTATTTATTTATGTTTACTCAATATCAGGATTTCTACCTAGGATTTTCTACTGCTTCCCAATGCTGATTTAGTAGAACCCATCAGCAGTCTACTTGGTAGTGATCTTCTCATCAGTAACAGTCTCTTACGTGACATTTTTCCTCTGCAAGTAACTGGGTGTTACACAAAGCCTTAGCGTACCCTACAGCAGCTCGTTTTGCTCATGGGGAACCTGGCCTAGCCGTTTCAGCATGGCTGTGAGGCAACCTTTGGTATCAATTCTGGGGAATATTTTGACTTGTTCTTGCCTGAGGACGAGACTGAAGGGCTTGTCCTCAATTCTGGAGTCCCAAAGACTTCTTGTAGCATGAAGAAAATTACAAATCAAAAATTTCTATTAACTCCTGTCTAATTCATTTTAACTGTAGCAGCTGGCACTGAGGTATTTTTCTCTTCATTCTTGAGGGTTTTGTCCAGGCTAGTTAATTCCCCCTTAGCATTTTGCACTGTCAAGATTTAGCTCCCACTATAGGAACTACCTTTTTTTTTTTTGCTTGTTTTCTTTCAGTTTCAATATGGGAATAACATTATTCCAAGTTAATCCACAGCAGAAAGAGCATACTTTGACATCCAGAACCCCATGAAGACTAACATTATGAGCAAGACTGTACCACTAGATAAGCCATCGTTTGGAAGAGGTGCTTATGAGTCCCCAGTTTATCACAGTTTTTCTACATGAGTTTGAATAGGTCACTTAAGTTCTTAACTCCTGCACCCCAATTACCCTAGGGGTGCATGTAAAACTGTTCAAACTCCATGGAAGAGAACATGCAGATACTTGTCGTGCCCTTTTCAGTAGTGTTGATTAATGAAAGAAGTCGTTCTAGGTGTGAAGGCACAGGTAAATGAATCTTGTTCAAAGCTTGCTAGAGTAAGCTTCTTACCAACCATCACACTGTAAATTCCCTTCATTCTACATTTTACCAGGGACTGATGCTCACGATGCTGAACGACATGGTTTATTGTTTCTTCTCAGTTATTGCAATGTTTGCCTTGGTATAATTTCCAGGGAAATCATGTATTGTTTTTACTTGGAATTCATCACAATATCTGTATAGCCCAACTTATCCTCATTCATTAACAATCCTGTTTTCTTCTATAGCTTGTCAAACAAATTTTCTTAGTCCTGTTTCTACACTGTTAAAGGTCCTTGTTAAAAGTCTGTAGTAATACTGTTTCCCATGTATCCTCAAGAATAAGCTGCAGCTGCTTCACCAAAGAGACTTAGAAAGTGAAATACTTCACATCTTGAATGTCTTCCAGAGAGATAAGTAATGCCTGGGATGATGCTAGATTATTCAGCTGTCCAAGAAGTGGACAACATTTTTCTTTGTGTGGTTTTGCTTTGCTTTGCTTTGTTTACAGCTCCAAGATAAAAGCACAGCAGCTATCTCTGGATACAAGCTGCAGATGCAGGTTCTTTCCAGCACTGATTTATGTCTGTAAGTGGAGCCAGAACTGCTAAAAGAAGGGGGGTTATCGAGGGCAGAACTAGGATCACTACTTTGCCATCGGTAGAGAAGTTTAAGCTCTTTGCAAGAGAAACCTTTTTATGCTGAATCTGCTATGCTTTGGATCCTCCTCTCACAAAGCAAGGGAGGAAGTTCCATCCACTGAGTCACTTGCAGCTGGACTAGCTACAGACTTTGAAAGTGTAATGTGCTTATGTTAGCTGAGGGATGAATTAAATTACTTTGTAGGATCTATCAACAGAAATGGCAAATGTAGCCTAGCATCCAAGTGATTAAAAATAATGCCCTGAAAATGGGTCCTGTCTGCTTTTGAAGTTCACCAGAATTTGCTTCTTTTTAAAGAATCCAATACAAAAATATGTTTATGTGTAATTACATATGAATGGAGGAGATCATAAAAAGAACTGTTATGCGTCCGCGAACTTGGGTGTACAACACCCACAGAGGATAATGTGGAGTCAACAGTAAGGTTAGGTACAAAACAGCATTCATGAAGTATCCAGATCTTCACATGGTTACAATTTAGCTGTACCTAAAGGAGTATTTTTATGCTAGCCAAGTAGGTACTATTTCCATCAAGTATCTCAGCATTGCATACCCTCTTTACATCAACACACATTTCAGATGTCTTTTAGCGTTTGGGTATTCAAATCAGTCCTGAGTCTAAGCACTTCCTAAATTCTTCAATTTTCCCATGTAATTATTCCCACTAAGTTTTCTAAGGTGTAAGTTTCATATACAGATGTGTCTACTGATCCCTTAGACAGCGTATTTGAGCGTTGTTTTGATGTGTTTCCTGGGTACATTCTAAAAAAGTAATATTAAATGGTATGACATCATAAGACGTCTTGGGATACAGCTACCAAGAAGGAATTTGGTAGTTCTGGAGTATTCACTAGCATTCCAATAAACAGATGACACGTGTATTTACCTGGCTGCTTCTTAGCTGTATAAACTGAAAAAAAGAGGAGACACAGTAAGATATCCTTGCTGCTCTATGTTTGCAGATAAACAAAAGCTTATGTACATTTTAGTATACCATAAATACGCAGGCAACATTGGGTTTAGACCAATGACAGTAAATTATTCCTGCTCCCACTGAAATTATTCGATGGAGTTCTGCTACTGAGGTGGTCAGTATGAGGATCTGGTTTGTGATTGCAAAATCCGTCAGGATTCAAAAAGACTTCTTCCCATGTGACTGACTTTTAGGATTAAATCACTTTAGCTTTACATGAAAAAGCCTTAGCTGGGCTGACTAGAAATGTCAGTCTTCAGTCTTTCAAAAAAACATATCAGATCCTTCTCCCAGGAGAAAGAGACGGTTGAGTAGAGATGCATGGGAAGAATGCTTTCAGGCCAGCGATATTGGATGGGCTGCTTAGCACTGGAAGCATCAAAATACTCTTTGGTTTGGAGGAATGTGAAAAGATAATAAGCTTATAGCAAACACCTGAAAAATTCTTTACCTCAGAGAGCTGTGTTGGTTTAGCCCTAGGATTTCCATAGGTCTGATAGCTGTAAATGTACTTCAGTATTTGATAGTTTTCTAGCTCATTGCTATAAAGAAGCCTTATTAATTGACTCTTACACACGCAAAAACAAACAGGACAGTGTGTGGGGACTTCGTCAGTGGTGCTCATGTAGACGTTCTTACTATAGATTAGCTTTTTGATTTCTGAGCTGCAGATGTGCCTGTAGGCTTAGAATGAGAGATCTTTTTGCCAGTGCAAACAGCTGGTGCAAGGGAAGTGATCTAACTAATTTTTTTTCTTAGGCTGTTCCTATCTCTCTGTGTTTCATAGCGGATCAGCTAACCAAATACTCTTCTTTTATGGTTTAAATTAGTGCAGATAACCAACGGGAATCACCGGAACAGATTTTCATTCTGACTTGGGCGTAGGGATGGGGTGTTGCTTTGAAAATTAGTGTTTTACTCCTATTAATCTATAAGCTATTTGTTACTTGTGGTCTGCTAAGCATTCATTTGGCTGGATGTGTCAAAAATACTGCTCAGAGAAAGGTTAAAAGCATGCAACAAGAACAAGGGTTTTTGGGAGCTATTACAAGCAGGAAGGACCATCTAGAAAGAGCAGATTTCCCAGATTGCTGCTCGAATCCCCCACCTGCCTTCTCTTTCTTTGGACTTTGTCCTGTAGAACAATCTCCCCCCTCTTCTGCTTGTTTTCTCGTGTTTTTCCCATATGCCAGGTAATGACCAAGTTGTGGATAGTCAGAAAAGCCATGCTGCATCTATAGCTCTTAGGAGCGTTTCTTGCTGGATCTAGCATTTCCAGTGTTTATATTAGGAAGAGGCAAATTCACTAACTTATAAACAGCTTTAGAGTGTATTTAACAAATTTTAGAGGGAGGGAAAGAACCACGTCTCTTAGTCTGTGTTTGTTGATATATTTATTTTACAGTGAAATCACTGGAAATTGGGAAGATTCTTCTCTTCCTTGGTGTATAGACACATGCCTGAGGTGGAGATTTTTGCAGGGGTGTTTTTTTCCTCTTATCTATTTAACGTATATTTCTGCTACCAAAATATTCTAGCCAGAGGAGAAAATGCTGCCGACACATCTTCAAGCTAAAAGCAGATGCATAGCTAACAGTACCTTTTTCTCTATTTTGTAGGTAAACTTTTTACAGAAAAATGAAAACTTTCCAGTTCACTGGAAATTCTCCATTTGTTTCTTGTCACTGATTTTTTGAGAGTATCAGCTGCCTAGAAGTATGTGTCATTAGTATCCTTGCCCAACGCGTATGGTTTTAAATGACCCTAAAAGAGTGCTGGCTGATATATAAACTTACAAAGGTAACAGCAGCTTGGGAGCCCAGATTACGCAGTGATGAAATGCATGTTCACTTTTACCACTGAAAGTCTTGGAAACTGTTCTAATTAGGTCAAAGTACAAAAAATAAAAGAATAATTTCTTGGCCTTATCCTTATTTTGCAATTACTGCACGTAAAAATTCAGAAAGAGAAATATCTTAAGTAAGGAGGGATGCATGATTAGGCCAGCAGGGAATGCTGGACATTTGAAGTGAATCAACAGGCTTGCTGGACAGCTAGGTCAGAAGAAGCAGCTGGTTAATAATGAGGTATATTGATAGAGTTGTGTTGCAGTGCACAGAACTCAAATAACACGGTGTTCAGTGTTGCTAGGGAAGAGATAAACTGTCAGTTTCATGGACCCCGAGGACTAGAGTGGTAGAAGACACTAAAGTTCTAGAGCTGAGCGTGTACCTAGGGACAGTAATACAGCCCTAGATCCTAATTTACTAGCTACTCTCGTGCTCTTTAACACACATAGAAATATGCATGCCAGCAGCATTCTAAAATGCAACTTGAAAACAAATAATGCAATAATACAAGTTTATAATTAAAGCTGCTGAACAAGGCACTTTTTCCAAAAATGTCTCCTTTTTTAAATGTGGATTTTTATCATTTGAAAAATTTAGCTATCTTGACTCAATCCTTCAAACAAGAAGCTTGTAGTCCTTGATGGTACAGAGGCCTCTATTCCCAGAACTTCAATCTACTTGAAGTTTTTGAAAATACCAAAAGGCTGCAATGGGTATACTTTTTAATCCAGGCTTTCTTGAGGAATAATTTGCTATGTGTTAAGTAATAAAACATTGTCTGTGTAGCTTTGTGTGGTAATATTTGGGATCCAATTTTCAAATTAGGACATCTACTTTTGACTGTTAGCAGCTAGATTTTTGAAAAGACTGGAGAATGGTTTTCCAGCAGAAATTGCTGGACCCAGGTTTTCCAAATAACTGTGCTTCTGTTCAAGTACCTCTGTACTGACCAAGAAAAGAAAAAATTGCTTAGCACCCTTCAGATCCTCTTGTGAGTCTAACATCAGGATTTCCTTTACAGAATCTTGTCATCTCTTTAAGTGTCTCTGGCTCCAGCTGTGGTTCTTTAGCTCTTTTGATCTTTCAGGCAGTAAAAGGGTTTCCCAGGCCCTCATGCAACAAGTTAGGCATTTGTCATCAAATAGGGCATAAGTATTTGCTGGAGTGGTCTGACATAGACTGCACAGTTGGCAACCAGACCCATGCCTTACGGTCTGTTTTGCATCAAAGAGAAGGCACTCAATTCTAATGTGCTGAAGGGGGATATTTCACTACTCTGAAAATCCAGCTGCAAGCCATGGCAAATACTGATTAAAATTCAAAGCTTAAATGCCTCTTTGTGAAACTCCCTAAGTACAATTAAACCAGAGGCTTAGAATCCTGGTAGGGAGTGGTGTCCAGGGACACTAGCCTTGAAACCTTACCAAATAAAAACCTCCACCGAGGTCTGCAAAGGCCTCAATTCTGTCATTTTTTTTCTATTCTAGCTAATCTTTTCTGATCCAAAAATGAATCTTTGAAATTTCCTATGTAGACCAATGTTTTGCTTCCTGTAACCCGCATGTTCTGTCCCTGAGATCACCCTGACCAGGTTTCCTTTTCTTTGGTTGGACCTCTTCCCTTCTAACAAGTTTTCAAAGGGATGTAGGAGATAGTTCCAGTGCAGTCTTTCAGTAGAGGCATGGTACATTCCAGCTATGGACATACTGTGGTGGTAGTCAGCACAATCTCATTTCTTCTGAAGTAGGAGTTAAGACTCAGCTCATATAACTTTCTTAAAACTGGACACTTTTCAGTAATACATCTAAAGCCAAACTGGGCTATTTAATTTTTGTGTTATTTTTGTGTATTTAACATTCCCCAGAACCAATACTGGTCTCTCAGTGGCTTTAGAAGTACTATTGCTCCTCATCTTTATGAGTACAAAAACATCCTACCTGTCTGTTACCACAATATTTATACAAAAGTACCCTATGCCACATCAACAGGGTGGATAACCCCATTCTTCCCAGAAATTCAAGCTCAAGGTAGATTCCCACTTCCACTGATTGGTGGCAGTGTGACCTTTATGATGGGTTATGGAATGAGCTTGCTGGCATTCCTGATGGAAATCTAAAGTACATGCAGTGCTTGCAGCCTGCTTTTCCCATCTCCTGGAGACATTCATCAATGTCCACAGGTCAGGTCCAAAGCTTTATATATAACATTTGCCCTCTCCTAAAACATCAGGAAGAACAGATTGATTTGCTGGGGCCCTGAGCTCCTTCTTAGAAGGACTCTGATATCAGGATGATGGTCTTCATACAAGAAAAATATGGACATCATATGTGAGGCCCAGGGAATTCAGAGGAAGATGAGGACCCCTCAAGCATATACAATATTTGGGATCCAGTTTTAGTAAGACTCAGATAGACCTGGTTAGTAGTATCTTCTTGAAATGTAAATCCTTTTGTTGCATAGAAGATACTAGTTTCAGTCTTAACGCTAGCGGTGGCAGGTTTGCCTATGCAAAATCATATGGCCTTAGTACCAAATACTGCTAACTGCTGAGCACCCAGCAGTAATCATAGACAATGCCTCTCAATAACTGCTCACCACTTCAAATAAATATTCACCTCAGCCACAGCCTTTTCCAGCATAGCTGAGTGCATTTGTAAGAACTAATTCTTCACCCTTTGCTCAAGTTGGTCAGCACTTACAGGAATAAGCCCAGTCTGAGCAGGCACAAAAAATAAACACCAGTCTTTTCAGTAATACCCTGGAGAGTTAGGGCCCAAATAACGGCTGGAGTCTGAAGTTTTGAGTATTTGATCCAAATACAAGGTCATAGTCAGGGTGAAAAGAACGTTCTAGTACAGATTATGATTTCTCCTCGCCCTTTTCCCCTTCTGACTTCCCCCAGAAATGCAGAGAACCCACTGGAATGTGCTTTGCCCTTTCTGGAGAGGCATGGATGGTACACCCTGCCCACCCCACCCTCTCCTCTGCCTGCCCGCCCCCTAACTCCTTGCTTGCTGTTCTGTTTTTCTACTTTCCCTAAATGCAACTTACTTTAAGCATGCATTATTATTAACATCCTACAGTAAAACTAAGCTATTATATAACCCATTTGTCAATCTCAGCCAATTTCTTCTATCTTTTTCTATGTCTATTTATGACGTACTTCCAGACTGCACGTCCTTTTTTTTCCTCTCCATGTTTATTTTAAAAAGAAGTGATAAAAAAAAAGATCTATTAAAAAAAAAAGCAACACTGGAGGGTGGTGAGGTTTTTGACCAACAACTGAAAACAAATTTAAATGGGAGTGGCAGGGAAGGGAAAAAAATCAAATTCTTAACAAAAAAAAAAAAATCCAAATGATGAAAGTGTCCCTAGACTGCTTTGTCTGTTCCTTTCAATGTGTGCATCTGGTTCATTCATCTTTGAAAGTGTGTGGAATACTTTCTTCTTTAAAAATAAAATTTAAAATCCCGACAATTGTTCTTATCTCCCTTCTTCCTGGGAGCAAAGTGCTCATTTTTATTTTTGCTTTTTTTTTTAGTATATCTCTACATAGTTATATTTTGATGTATTTCTTTTCAATGGTTGAATTTCTATCTTAGATTTGGTTTGTTCCAATCTAATAATGAAAAAAACAAACAAAACAAAAGAGTTATGAATTGTTTTCTGCAATTTTTCCCTCTATTTCCCTCTTTAAATAAGGAACTACTTCACTGGCAGAATCCCACAGCTGTATTTTTGAGATTCTCCAGAGAACCTGAATATAAAAGCAATCTAATTTGAGAGTGGGGAAGGGGTGTGCCAGCACAGTCATTACATTCGAAACAGTGATTTGATGTGCTCAAGAAATGATTGTCTCAAATTATTGAGAATACTGATGTCAATTTGATGGACTTCAAAAAAGGTGATTTTTAGAAGGAGGAGGCTGTGGGTAGCTACAGATGAAGTTGTTCTAATTCCAATGCATAAAACTAGTTTCCTTGTTTTTTTGTTTTACTCTCTGGTTATTATTATTAGTTTATGTATTTTTACTGCTATTTTTAGTATGGAAAAGTTTTAACTGTTTTTATAATTTGAGAACCTTTAATGAAAATGTAAATATTATTACTATAATTATTAATTTTTTGTAACTTGCATGTTGAAGAAGTTGCAGCTTAGGGTTTGTGAGATTGTCAATGTTAGAGTTCTGTTCTTTCTTTTTGTTGATGGGCATGAATATGCTCATTTGTTTTTGTATATTGCCCATCCCTTCCTTACAGCCAGAAGCTCTAATGCTGCTAGATCACTCCGTACCGCCCTTACATGGACATGGCAACTGACTTACACATTCACTCCCATCATCTTCATCTCCTGTGTAGTACACTCATAGATTTTTACACTCCCACTCCATCCACCCTAGGCATTTTTTCTTCCCATGAGTTCCCCTCCACCACCCCTTTCTTTAGCATTGTTAAAATTTTATGTGCAGTCATCCATTCCTTAAAACACACACACACAAAAATTATAGAAAAAAAGAAAATGTTTAAAAAAATATATATCAAATTGACCAAAAAGGCAAAAAAGCAACAAACTTTGCTTTTCAGAAAACATATATGTAGATATGCAAACAAGCAAAAATAAATTCTATAAAATGTACAGGATTTTTCAACTAATATGCTAACAACTTTACGTAAGATAAAAAAAATACAACCAAAAAACAGCAGAAAAAAAAACAAGTTTGAATTTGTTAAGGTGCAAGATTTTTTTCTTTTCATGTTATGTGGTGTGGATGTATGTGTTGTTGCCTCCCTGTATCGCCCTTTGTTGTAAAACAATTATATTAAAAAACAAATAATAAACATTTTGCTAAAAAAGTTTTTAAGAAACAACAACGAAAAAAAGCAAGTTACAAGAATGTGGCAATGCTACTTGTCCAAGAGCATTCTTACACAACTTTCTTTTGTAAATTTTTCCTTTCATGCCAAAAAACATGCGGGCAATTTGTTGATGTAAGTTGACTGTTATGAAATCAATGTGATATGCTTTCTAAATATTTTTATGTATTTTTGATTACTTTTTTTTTAAAGGAAATAATGTTTTTTATTTTCATCATTTTTTTCAGTTCTTGTAGGTTTTAATCTTTCTTTTGCTGATAAAGTGAATGACTTGTTATGTTTTTCCTTTTTCTGACCTTGTTGCTGTGGCATTTTTATTTTCTAGTATATGGTTTTGTTTTAGGAAAAATGTGTAAATTCATTGATTTTTTAATCAGTTTGTATTTGCCTTTATGTTATGTGCTCTTTGTATATTGTCAATTAACAGATTGTACTGTGCATAGGAGGGGGTGAAGGACCCTGTGGTAGTTTGCTCCTATTCTTTATTGGTCCCTCTCTATAGCTTTCTTTCCCCTTTCCCTTTCCCCAAATGAATCACAAGTAATACCACTTTCTTTCATGCTACTTAAATTGTACGTAGCCTGGTGGTGTAGCCTTCACATCTAGTAAAAAACGGTGAGACTTCTTTAGCATTTTGGTAGCTCTCAGGGTCTTCTTACTGCAGCTCTACATCATTCCTACTTTATTCCCATAAAGGGTTTTATTTGTACCAGTTTTCTTCATTGCTGATTATCTGCCTGATGTCCAGCCCAAATGATACTCTCAAGTGTACTCTTACCAGGTAAATGCACTCATTGTGTTATGACTAGTATCAGGCTTCCTAATATCATCTACATTTGGCAGACAATTTCCTACCGAAAGTCAAGTCCTGAACTTCTAAAATTTCCCTGCTGCAAAAGAGATTTGTATTAATTTCTTCAAAAAACAGTGAGCTTTTAGTAAAAGCAAGAGAAAGCTGTACTTCCTTATAAGCACATACATTTTCAGTGCTTCTGCACAGTAATGCTGTGCTTAAAGTCTCTTAAGTTCAGCTGCCAAGTCCCTTGAACAACTGATGCTGAAAAATAATAGTACAAATAATTATGTTGAGTAGGAAGCTGTCACCAATTAATCATAAGAGTTTAAAATAAAATAAAATATTTTTTCAGTTGGAAAGGACATACAACAATCACCTAGTCCAACTGTCTGACCACTTCAGGGCTGACCAAAAGTTAAAGCACGTTGTTAAGGCATTGTCCGAATGTCTCTTAAACACTGACAGCCTTGGGGCATCGACTGCCTCTCTAGGAAGCCTGTTCCGGTGTCTGACCACCCTCTTCGCCAAAGAGATGCTTCCTAATGTCCAGTCTGAACCTCCCCTGGTGCAGATTTGAACCATTCCCATGTGTCCTATCACTGGATACCAGGGAGAAGAGATCTGCACCTTCACATAATGTCGGGAGATGGAAGAGGACATGTTTCAACTGGTTCAGAGCAACTCAGCGTCTTGTGCACCAAAATGATTTTGATGTTTTTCCCTCTGGAATCCTGCCTGCAGACACAATGTCAGGTCCTCTCTGGAAGGTATTAGTATCTGTTTTACTGAAACTGTTTGCACAAAGGTGACCAAGAATTTGCAGCAATGAAACACAGCCCAGCATTAATATGGGGTTCATGACCTCTCAAACTCTGCCTTCCTCTTGCTCATGAGCTATGTATTAGGAAGCACTGCAATAGCTACTGTCTTTTAATACAGTTTGGGGGCTTAGGAAAAGTTTTCAACGAACTCCGCCAGGAGAAGTACAGTTTTTTCTAATCATTTTGAGGACTATATATTCTCTGAAAGGAAAAGGAGATATCTGAGATGAAAAGTCACAGTATTCCACTGTGAAAATGATGTTTTTCTCTCTACTACTGGCTGTCAATTGCAATTAAATCAGACTGCAAAGAGTAGAAAATATTAAGAATGTTCATCTACTAGGTTTTGTGTTAGCATCATCTTTCCTGTGAATCGGGGACTAAGTTCTGAATAATTTCCCCAGAGGACTCAGAGGAGAATTAAGTAAAACACTATTAGACTGAAATTTATGAACTCAGTCATTTAATAAGGAATTATTGTGTTGATACAGAGGGGTAAAAGGTAAGGCATTATCTTCTGTGGCAAGCATTTCATGCTGAGAGGGGAGTCAAACTTCAGAGGAACAGCATAAGAATAAAATGCAAATGACAAGCTTTGGATGCAGAGTTTCAAGTACCTGCAGAAATGGGTGAGTTGTGCAGCCTGTTTGGATAGCATTTATAAGCTCTTCAACTACAGCTGGAAAAGAAAGAGAAGATAAGGGTGTGTCCCTTATGTCCCTTATCGTCATCAGGAGAAGGTGAATCTTTCAGGCTTTATTTTCGTGTGCCTTTTGTCCTATATCAGTTTGATGTGTGAGACTCCAGCGAAGTAGTTGTGGCTCTAAAGATGAAAGCCAGCAGCTGCTACAGTTTTTCAGGTTTTATTTTTTTTCTTTTTTTTTTTTTTGTGCCCTCTGCATTTATGACTCGCCCACAACATCCTCACAGTTCATAAGGCTTCTATTAAATTTTTAACACGCTGTCTTTTCCAGTGGCAGAGAACCCTTACTGGAGATCAGCCCCAGAGGTATGAATTATATATCTATAAATAAGCTCATAAAGCAAAAAGCAGGGCAGCTCCAAGGCTAAAGTAGACCTTTTATATCCCCAGTGATCTTGGTAGTTTAAAGAGAAGTACAACTCTGTGAAAATAGTATATGTGCTAGATTTAAAGGCTAACTTTTAAGCAATATATGCACACTGTGTTTGCTTTGTGGAATGAGGAGGCCAAGCAGAGCACTGGACTGCTCAGTCTAAGGTTTCCCACCTCACAGGCCCCAGTTCTCCCAGTGCTGCTTCCAGTTTGCTGTTCAGTGATTTTATGCAACTGCACTGTTGATGGGCAAACTAATTTTGCATCTATATCACTGCGGAGAAAAACATTTTATCTGTTTCACTTTTGTTTAGTTCTTTGGTATTGTGCTGTCAACTGAAGATTTTTAAAAAACATGTTTCTGTTTGGGAAACATCCACGCCCTGCTTGCAAGAGAAAGCACAGAGTAGGTGAAAAAATAACTGGAAAATCCTTGTGAAATCTTTAGATTGCTAAAGCAATCCTGAACTCACAGCATACCGGTGAACATTGTTAACTGGTGCTTAACAGCCAACAGAAAAAAGGGGTAAAGAAACTTGTAACTACCAGGAAACAGCTCATATTATCCACAAACAGAATCTAAATCTCATGTGAATATTTGTTTCGAAGCCGTAGTCCAAACTGGGTGGCAGCCTTGCCATGTTGTTTTAGGCACAGAACAATTTGGAGATTAAAACTGTAAGTTTTATTCAACGCTGCGAAGTGTTATTTTTGCAATTGAATGGTAGAAACTGTGAGCAAATCAAAACTTCAGATAGGAAAATAAAAACATAAAACCTACCTCCAATGTATTTCCCTTCCAAAGTGTCATGTAAAGTTTTTCAGGGGCTTCTCTAGCTTTTTCTAGAGATCCAAATCTTTAAAGCATTTGCCTTCCACAGCAAACCTTTCAGGATCCAACTCCCACGTAAGATGATCTTGGCAACTGATTGGCACTTTGTCTTTTAAATCTTTCAGAGCTTACCTTTACACCAGCTTGGGGCCCTGGGCCAGAGGCACCACTTCTCCATCAAAGGACCGCAGGCTCTAGGCAGCTTCCTGCGACCTCAGCTGTCATTTTGTGAAAGATGGTTCCCCTACACGCACATTTATCAGCTGCCTGTCACCAGACTCCCCCTTGTGTCTCTTACGAGTAGAAATGTAGTACCAGTAGCGGAGTTGTCTGCAGGTATGATCTGAAAATTTGCACTTGCTCCCCTCTGTAGGTGTTGGTGAGCACGTTTCTCACCTTTCCCAGGAGCTCTTCAGAATTTACACTCTGTTATCCTTAAATAACACATTTCTTTTAGACTGAGTGGCATTTTTATCGCACCATTTTAAAGGATGTTTCAACTCCTCTATAAATCGCATACCCTGAGAAGTATTCATTGTGCTTGCATCTTATTGGACCTACAATTTCTAGCTTGCTGTGAGTTTTGCATAGATGCCTAACATACTAATAAAACAGAAGCCAGCTTTGATATTGAGCGTGCTTTTTCTGAGTTACTTTCTCCCACGCAGCTTTTTTTCAGTCTCACAGCTTCTTCCATTACAGACAGAAAAATCAAAAAATTCAGAGCATCATTACCACCCTTACAGCCATCTCCGTGATATTCCCCAAAAGTATGTTGTCTAAAGTAAATGTAACAAATTAATTCCTTGATGGAGAAGTGATTCCTAGTGAAGGACCTCTAACAGTCTCTTTATTTCTTTAGTATACAGGGAAACATAGCATGGATGATTGGACATTTTGGAATAAAACTAGAGATGAGATTAAATAATTGTGTTAATGTAGCCTTCCTGGTATGAAAATTATTTCTCTTCTCATATACATTGTGAGATTAAAACTTTGTAAAACTCATTCCTGATTCTATCCTATTGTCTTCCATCCAACAGACCTGCTGGAATCAAAAAGCTCTGAGTTTCTCTCCATCCTTATGTGAAACTCCACTTACTGTAGCAAGTCTATCAACTTTGCTTAACATTTCAGGAAGGCCGTGATTATTTTACAGTTGCGGTAGTCTTCATCATTGGCTCAAGTCCTTGACAGTGACAAAAACTGTAGAACTGATTTTAAGGCAACAGTTACTGGGGCAAAAAAACCCCTTATCACGTTAAATGTACAATATTACTAATTCCTCCAACAAAATTAATCATTAATAGGACCAAAAGAATTTGGAAGAAAACTGCCCAAAATATTGCCCCAGTGGGTGGCAGATCAACTGCGTACTGATGGCGTGTACCGATATAATAGATTTTAAGAACAAAGATGCTTTAAAGCTCTAAATGAGCAATTAAATGCTGACAAACTGATTTTTTTCCAATTGGGTGTCGCAGAAGGTGAATGAAAATCACAGGTGAATACTATTTTTTAACAGCAAAACGCTGATCTTAAAAAAATCATTTAAAGGGACACTACCTGTCCCTGACTTTCTGGAACTTAAATTCCAGAATTGTGCAATTTGATGTAATGTGCACTTCAAATGCTATTGTTTTTATTCATTTTTTTACCAAACTTATAGACAATCTTTCCCTCTGACACATTCTGCAAGTTTATCTTGGGACCACCAGTTTGCATAGTTTCTAGATGCCCTGCTCTAACCATGGGTAGGGCTTCTGGACATAGAGAAATCATGTTACATGCCCCTGTTTCTGCATTGCACAGAACACAGCTCAGATGTGCAAGCACAGATTGCTGTGTAGCCATTTGGCAGAGTACACTTTCTGCTTTTTCTGTATTTATTTTTAATATATGTAATTTGAATAGATTGGCATTATTTCACACATCTGATACTTATTTCTTCTTCCTCTATCCAGTAACAGAAGTGGTATGAACATGCTAAGGAAGCTCAGAAAATGAAAAAAATTTAAACTGACACTTTGCATCTTAGCTTAAAACTAACTTTCCATGAAAGCATCTTAAGAGACTATGTAAAGTACCACATTTGTTATTTAGGCCTAATTTCTACCCTGGTACCTCTGAAATAAATCTGACTGTTTCAATTGATTAAACTGTGTCACCACGTAGTTTCTCATTAAGGATAAGAATAAGCCATATTGCTAGTTCAGCTATCCAGATTTAATCAAAGTATTAAGTACCTTTTTCAGTATATTACTATCTTCAGTATGTAATTTGTTCAAATATATTGCTCTCCAAATATATTTAGAAGGGATTATGATTTTAGACCGTATTCTTTACAGAACTCCCATGGACATTACTGGCAGTATTCAGTGGGAAACAAGTGCGTGTAATATATAGTGTAGATAGGCAAGAGCAGGATTTTGACCCTAACGGTGTTCAGCATAACAATGCCAAACTGTTGATTAGCAGTTATTAATACATTAGTAAAAACCAAAATTATTTATTTAGAAGATAAAATTATTTTTGTGTATGCTTCCTTAAGCAGTGGTGAGTATAAATCAATATTTCCCATGCATTAGAAATATTTCCTGCTGAGTTGCACTCCTTCCAACAGATGTAAATGACTACTCATTGTGTGAGATGAAATCTTCAGTTTATAAAGCAGCTAGCTTAAGTGGCTAGCTGAAGAAAAATCACACAAGGGAGAAATTTTACAAAAACTTTCAAAAGCAATATGACTCACCCTGAAAAGGTGTTGACAACCTGATATCAGCAGAAAAGTGTAGGATCTGAACTAAATGAATTAAAGAAATTAATTATACCTCCATATCAGAGTAAACCAAGGGAATGTTAATTATCCATAGGCTCAAAACCAGAAGCACGGTCATATTACAATATGTAAACAAAACAAGACTACTACCCTAAAAGTAGCAATATTGCTGCATGAAACCAAATCTTGGAAATGACACACTGATTTTCTTGTTTCAGTTGCAGCTTATACTGTGGTAAGGTACAAGTGTTATAGCAATAGCTTCATGGTTTTCCTTCTGGATCAGACCATAAACCCGCCTCATTTTCAGCCTTCTGTAGGCAGGTAGCCATCATGCTAGGAAAAGCAGCACTGGTCACAGCTATCTGCGTATCAAGAAATAACAGTAGGTGTGAAGACAACTACTGCAGTACACTGCCGGGCTTAAGTGCTAATTTGGGTCATCAGAGTCCTTATTCAGTTATATCATCAATCACAATAAAGTCTATCTTAATTTTTAATCAAATTATAGTAGACTATCAAGAAGAACTGAAGATCAAGGTGACGTGGCATTCGTAGCCCCAAAAGGTGCAAGAAAAGGAACATCCCTAGTGTCAAACAGAATGGTAAAGAAAGATTAAAAAGAGCTGAACAAGCATTGTTCTGTACCTTCACGAACCTCAGTAAGTACTTGGTTCTTATTCCATCATTCACTTTCATGAACTTTCCCACAATTCAAAACTCAGGCAATGAGTAAGTAGAAATTGATGAATGGGAAAGGCCTTAGAAACTTCTACAGAAGGAGAGCAAACTTGAATGGTAGGGAAGAAATACAAATGTTATCTTAAATTAAAAGAATCAGAGGAAAAACTGGCAAGATGAGTGGTAAAATCCATCTAGGAGAATATTGTTCTATGGAAATCTAAATAATTCATTTAAGCAGTCTTGTAACCAAATGCTTAGGAAAGGTCACTACCAAAAATCAATGTCCACAGAGTCACTTGAGAGTATCATCAAAAATAAAAAATTTTGGGTCCCCCAAAAATTCAGTGTTTTGTTGTATATGCCCAGCATAGGAGGGTGGAAATGGAACATGCAGTTTACAAGTGTCAAACAAGGGTGGGAGGGAAGAATGAAAGGCACCCCAAGGAAAGTATGTTGGTAGTGTAGTTAGGGTGAGAAATCTGATCTCTGACCCTTTTTCATAACGCCCAAATCCTCTACCTCCCTTGAGTTAAGTAAGTGAATGGAAAATGTGTCATTAAAATGTGCTAATCTTTTTTTTTCTCTTTTTCATCCCAGGAGGTGAATTAGTTATCCCTCTACTTGTAGAAGACCCTTTAGATATCCCTCCTATTGCTACTCGTGCACCTTTCATTACACTTCCCCCTACCTTTCGCCCCCTCCTCACCATTATTGAGACCACCAAAGATTCCCTGTCCATGACCTCTGAGGCGGGGTTACCTTGCTTGTCGGACCAAGGCAGCGATGGTTGTGATGATGATGGCTTGGTGATATCTGGGTATGGCTCAGGGGAAACCTTTGACTCTAACCTACCCCCTACTGATGATGAAGATTTTTACACCACCTTCTCCTTGGTAACAGATAAGAGTCTTTCCACTTCAATCTTCGAAGGTGGCTACAAAGCACACGCACCCAAGTGGGAATCCAAGGACTTTAGACCTAACAAAGTCTCCGAAACTGGTAGGACTACTACCACGTCTTTGTCCCCTGAGCTGATCCGCTCCACAGCTTCGTCCTCGACTGGGATGGTGCCCAAATTGCCAGCCGGCAAAATGAATAACCGTGAGCTCAAACCCCAGCCTGACATAGTCTTGCTTCCGTTGCCCACTGCCTATGAGCTAGACAGCACAAAGCTGAAGAGCCCGCTAATCACTTCCCCCATGTTCCGTAATGTGCCCACAGCAAACCCCACGGAGCCGGGAATCAGACGGGTTCCGGGGGCCTCAGAGGTGGTCCGTGAGTCGAGCAGCACAACGGGGATGGTCGTCGGCATTGTGGCTGCTGCTGCCCTCTGCATCCTCATCCTCCTGTATGCCATGTACAAGTACAGGAACAGGGACGAGGGGTCCTATCAGGTGGACGAGACGCGGAACTACATCAGCAACTCAGCTCAGAGCAACGGCACGCTCGTGAAGGAGAAGCAACAGAGCTCAAAGAGCGGCCACAAGAAACAGAAAAACAAGGACAAAGAGTATTATGTGTAAAAAAGAATACTTATTTATATATAAATATATAAATACTTAATGAGATTTAACTGAAATATCAGAACCATTGCAGCGAACGAGATTGAGAGATATCGTTTGTGGGAAAAAGTATTGGGAAAAAAAATTTCAGCAGTGACTGTTAATGTCTCAGTCATCGCTTGGAGTCAGCAAACTCTGCCCTAATGTATTATAAAGCACACTTAGCGTTCTGGAGGTGGCACGCACAGCTCTGCCCTGTTAGTGAACTTCGACGTCTCCAAATCTCCTCCTCCGCTGAACTTTCTGCAAAGGTAGAAGACTTCATGGCTTACTTGTTTCATATCTCCAAGTGAGTCTTTAACAATGTTCGTGATCCCTGACTGTATCAGTAATTTTTCAGTTTACTTATTTTAAAAAAAAAAGAAGGAAAAAGAAAAAAAATACAAACATTATTAAATGACAGAAATATATTGAACAAACTGATCTGGCCGTGTCCAGCATACACATAATTTTTCGAGATTGGAGGAGGGGAATAAATGATTTTGGAGATGGTTGGTTTTTTTGTTTGGTTTGGTTTCTTGGGTTGGTTTTTTGTTTGGTTTTTTTGTTTGGTTACTATTGGGTGTGGGAGGGAAGGGTGGAGAGGAATGGTGTGGGGGTTGAACCAGGACATGAGTTGAGAAGAAATCTCGAAAAAAAAAAATCCATAACAAATAAAGAGAGACTATTAGCATATATGAACTCAAAATCTACCCATGGTGTTAACTCTGCATATCTGGTTGTGTTGTCTCTAGAATCCTTTGTCTAGCGGTAAGTTGTTTGCTAACAACGCAGTGAGTGTCTGATGGGTAGTGCTGACGAAAATTATCATGGAAAGCTGGTTCCATTGGATCTGGCTCCAGTATTTGCAATTGAACTGAAGAATAGATGGGTTTGGGTCTGTTCTGATCGGTCATTGGCTTTATTTGGGAATATCACTTAGTATGCATTAGCACAGAAAAACTATGGTTAAAGGGATTTGAAGATTCAAAAAAGAATGCTTAAAAATGGTTAGCCATTCTGGGCTGAATATACCATGCAAAAATAAAGGAGCCTTCCTCTGGGTTCTGGTTCTGTGACTGATTGCAATGCATGCAAAAAATAATAAATCAGTTTAACAAAGAGATCAGAAGTCCAACTTGTGACGAGACCCATAAATGTCAGAAAAGCTTAACACTTGTAAAAGAATGCAAAATACATAGTTTTTTTGACATAAAACTGTTTTTCATATGTAATATTTTAATTTTGTAGCTTGACATTTGAGATCATCTGTCTTTCCATTTGCCCTGTTCTCCCTTTTCCTTCTCTTTTGTATAAAAGAAAATAAATAAAGCTGCTGTGACACACAAAAAATAATAAAGAAAAAGGAATTTAATAATATAATATATATATACACACAGATATATTTATCATGGTATGTTTGATGGGACGACTGGAACAGAATTTCTGTTATGGTCTTAAAGTGGAATGAGAATGTTCATGAAGAACAAAGTGAAATGAAACAGACAACAAAAGCAAACCTTAAAATGTGAAGAAAGCGTGTGTTTTAGCTTTGTCACAGTTACCTGTGTCAAAAAAAAAAAAATGAAATTTTGTTTACATATTTTACTACGATTTTTTTTGCTAGTATAATTTCTATATGGATACCCTGATGGTGTATATACAATTTTATGGTTAAATTGGGAATGTCTTTTGGTTTTATTTAACTTATTTAATTTCGTTATTTGCTTTCTACGTTTTCCCAGTTATTGTGAAAAGGATTATCTTACTGTACAGAACAATAGCCAGGTGGTTTAATGGCCAAGCCTATCATGTGCAAAAAAGCAAGTGAGGGAGAGAGATACAGAGAGACAAAGAGGAAAACAACAACAAATAAGATGGATTGAGAACTCTGGAATATCAGAAATGTACACTTTTTCTGTATACAGATGAAAACTAATCAGCTGTTTAGGTTTAGAAATCTACTCTTGCTGGTGTTTATAAGTCGCATGAATATTTGACTTTGAAGAAGTGTCATCAGATACACACATGCACATGGGAACTTAAATTTGACAAAAACCCCAGCCTTCTCAAACATTTAGAGAAGACGCTTTCATGTTAACAAATATTTTCAGTGCGTGTATGTGTGCGTGTGTGGTGCGTGTGCGTGTGTGCAAGGTTGAGCTTTTTTTTCCTTTTTTATTTTTTATACTAAAAAGAAAAAAAAAAGACAGGTTTTAAAAAGGTGTGAAAGCACGATTTTAGATGACTTGACTGGCCGAAACTATATAAAGTTGATTATATCTTGATGTCTGTAAAAGATTGCTGTTCTTGGAGTCTTGAAGTCTTGTGAAATGATTTCCTGCTTTCTTTCTTCCTTTCCTTTTTGCTTTCCTTTTTTAAGTTACGGGAAAAAGATTTACACGTTCCTTTTTTTGTGTAAGTTTCTATTGGACAGTTTTTGGGAACATGTGCATTTCTGTATGTGGGCTTCTACCATATCCCTGTTGCTTTATGGACAACCTTAAGAATTTTTATTTGAGTTATCGTGAAGTTATTGCTTTTTTTCTCCTTTCTTTTTCTTCTTCCTTTTGGATTCTTTTTCTTTTCTTCTTTGCATTTTGTTTAAAGATATGCTTAGCAATAAAATGTTCTTCCCAAATCCCTGGATGTTGCTGGGTTTTTATTTCTGAAAGACCTAAGGAAAATTCCAGACCTTTAAACGTGAAAAGTATTCTGTGAAGCAGGTATCCCCCATCCCACGGGAGTGTCTAATCAGCAGACTACAGAATCATGTTTATGTTCACATTCTTTCTTTAGTCAAATGAATCATAATTCCTTCCTCCACAGGGACATAAATACAACTTGAATGTGGGGTCTACCTCACCCCACTCCCAACCTCTTGTCCCCAACGACCACCTCAGTGGGTAAAAGAGTGGTTCTCTGGAATATGGGTTTCAATGACCTCAGATAAAAGGAGAACTACATTTGGCAATGCTTTTACCACTAGCCTTTTGTGTAAAAGAGGTTATTGATTTGCCTCTTTCAAAGACCCAAGCCTTACTCCCCGTTTGAAAGCAAAACACAGCCATTCTACCTCCAAGAGGAGACTGTAGGTCTAGACCCTTAGGGGAAAAAGGTCTACTTTCCAGCAGAGAAGTTCAAGGTATTTGAGGGATAAGACTTAGGGCCTGTCCCAGCCTCCGTAGTTCCTTTTTGGCTAGCTATTTGCAGCTGCATAGCTAAGACATTGACAGTATGCCCTTTCTAATGTGCTGCTTGTTTTCAGTCTCCCTTTGAAGCTTGTAGCTCTTCCCATGATTTTTACAGGATTCTGGATTCCTCTCCTGCGTCCAGGTGTCTTATGTTTGATGAGCTGCAGCAGCTGAATCCTTCTGGGGATTTGGCTAGCCAATTTGATCCAGAAAAGTGTTCACATCATTTTATACGACGAACTAACATAGGTTCTCTGAATTTATCTGTGACTCTCCACACAGTACCTAAGGAACATAGTTTAAGATTGGTCGCTATGAATCGCACTTCGGTACCTCAAGTAGATGGTCTGAGTGCTCACTTCCTTCCAGGTAGGCTCTGAGGCTCCCAAAATCCCTATCACAGCTCCCACCTGCCCCTTGTTCTACTGAGCATTATGGTCTGTCTTGACTCTGGCCATCATGCAGAATTGCCTAATATCCTGTCTTTCTTTAGCAAGTTGTGCAGAACTTCAGAGGAGTAGTTTTTTTCAAATTGGATCTTCCCAAGCTACCTGGAAGATTTGACTTTTTAGAGGCATCTGGAGGTCAGCCAAATGAGCATTTCATAGCCCTTTCATTTTTCAACTAAGGATAACTTCGCCTTTTTTATTTTTTTCCTTTTTTTTTTTCCCTAGGCAGAATCCACAGCTCTTTTGAGCAGTGTTTTCTACAGGTATCATTTAAAATCAAATTAGACTCAGGTTAAATTGATTGTTCAGGTATTCCCTGTGAATTTTTACCTTTTTTTTTGCTCACATGTTTGCATGAGTGAGAATATGTATGTGTGTGTACATGTAAGGGTTCTTAATTTTATTGTTTTCAGTTCTTTTGTGAATCATGTTCTAACACCTTACAGATCCTCACAAGTCTCAAAACCACAGGTTCTGGCCTAAACTCCACTCTCATTCCCCTCCCAAAAATCGCAACATTTGTGGGTGATGACTGGTACCTAATAGTCCCAGTACCGGAGCAGTCAGCTGGCACATGGAAGATCTAGGTCTGAACTTAATTGCCTCTTCTAATATTGCAGAAAATTTCCTTATCATGAGGCAGCTGGAGTTCTGAGGAAAGCTTTTTTTTATTCCTCAGTGCTTTTCTTGAAACCTGTTATACTTCATATCATTATGAAATACTACATGAAACAAGAAATTTCAACTTGATTTACCCTAACCCTTTGGCTATAGTTACTCTTTTTTTTATTTTCTATGTCACCTAATGACAATTTTATTACTTAGATAAAATGAAAGTGTCAGAAAAGAGACCTCATTGTTGCCTAAAAGGTTTGTAATTATTGCGTCTCTTTGGATGATCACAGAATCACAGGATTGTTGAGGTTGAAACAGACCTCCGGAGATCATCCGTAGTCCAAGCACTACCTCTTCAAAGCAGGGTTGGCTACAGCGAATTGCCCAGTACTGTATCCAGTCGGGTTTTGAATATCTCCATATGTAAACTCTACAAGCTCTCTGGGCAACCTGTTCTAGCATGACCACCATCATTGTAAACAACTTTTGTTGTGGTTAGATGAAATTTAACACTTCTTAATTTGTGCCCATTCCCTCTTACCCTTTTTCTAGGTACCATTGAGAAGAGCCTGGGTCCCTCTTTACAACCTCCCTTCATCTATTTGTACATATTGGTAAAATCCCCCATAAGCCTTCTCTTATTCAGGCTGAACAGTCCCAGCTCTCTCAGCCTCTCCTTGTACAACAGATGCTCTGATCACTTACCCACCTTCATGGCCCTTTGCTGACTCACTCCAGTGTGTGCAAAATCTGGAGCAAACACAGCTGCCTTACCGCCATTACTGAGATAGTGATATAGCTCTTTTCAAGGACCAGGGCTTGGCAGTTGCTCCTCTTCTCAGCGTTTTCTACTGGTAAGCCACAGCTCACTTACTGTGTAACTTTTTGAAGATCCCTCTCTTAGATGCCTAGTTCTACTCTTCCCAGAACTGTTCAGCACATTGCTGCTTATTGCACAGTTGTAGAGGTTCTTTACAAGTGCTGAGACACTTCATGAATATCTGAGCACTGACATGATCTAGCCTTCCCAGTTCTGGTGTTACAGGAAAGGACTAGTGAGGAGCAGCTTTGATACTGGTTCCTTTTCTAGGTAGTTCTGTCCATGCCTCTGGGCTGGGAGGGAAAGGCAGAGATGCTGCTCTTCTCTGTAATTGCCATGTCTGACTGTTTTTCTACCCCAAGAAGTGAGAAAATATTGATCAGACATTTTTGTGACTGTGGTGTGTTGACCCTGGCTGGATGCCAGGTGTGCACCAAAGCCACTCTGTCACTCCCCTCCTGAGCTGGACAGGGGAGAGGAAATATAACGAAAGGCTCGTGGGTTGAGATAAGCAGAGAGAGAGAGAGAGAGAGAGAGACCACTCACCAGTTACTGTCATGGGCAAGAAAGATTCGAGTTGGGTAAAATAATTTAACTTATTACCAATCAAATCAGAGTAGGATAATGAGAAATAAAACCAGATCTTAAAAACACCTTCCCCCCACCTCTCCCTTCTACCCGGGTGCAATTTCACTCCTGATTTTCTCTACCTCCTCCCCCTGAGCAGCGCAGGGGAACGAGGAATGGGGGTTGCAGTCAGTTCATCACACATTGTCTCTGCTGCTCCTTCCTCCTCAGGGAGAGGACTCCTCACACTCTTCCCCTGCTCCAGCGTGGGGTCCCTCCTACAGGAGACAGTTCTCCGTGAACTGCTCCATCATGAGTCCTTCCCACGGCTGCCGTTCTTCATGAACTGCCTCAGTGTGGGTCCCTCCTACAGGGTGCAGTCCTTCAGGAACAGGCTGCTTCAGTGTGGGTCCCCCATGGGGTCACAAGCCCTGCCAGCAAGCCTGCTCCGGCATGGGCTCCTCTCTCCATGGGTCCACAGGTCCTGGCAGGAGCCTGCTCCAGCGTGGGCTCCCCAGGGGTTCACAGCCTCCTTTGGGCTTCCACCTGCTCTGGTGTAGGGTCTTCCCTGGGCTGCAGGTGGGTATCTGCTCCGCTGTGGACCTCCATGGGCTGCAGAAAGAGAGCCTGCATACAAAATTAGAACCTCTTATCCACAGAATCACAGAATCACAGAATGTTCGGAGTTGGAAGGGACCTCTGTGGGTCCTCTAGTCCAATCCCCCCTGCCGAAGAAGAGTCATCTACAGCAGGCTGCACAGGACCTTGTCCAGGCAGGTCTTTAATGTCTCCAGGGAAGGAGACTCCACAACCTCCCTGGGCAACCTGTTCCAGTGCTACGTCACCCTCCAATTTGGTAAAACACTCCCTTACATTTAGCAATCTATCCCGCTCTGGTTTCTCCTCAGACCACACACGTTGCACAGTGCGATATCTCCTGTCTGTCCCCAAATGTTCCTAATAACCTCCTGTCTCTGGAGAGCCTGTTCATGTTAACTTTCACAGACCAGTAAATATGATCCCATTCAAGGTAAATTTTCAGTAAATGGTTGATTTGCAGGGATTCGATGTTTGTGATTTGGGCATGTGGATTGCATGAGAGAGGAACAGAGCACGTGCACACACACACACAATATTATGTTGGACTGCATATAGCTGAATAAGGGCTTAATTTGTAAAGGTATTAAGGTGGCTAATTCTTATTGAAAACAGAGGAAATTAGCTACATAAATACCTTTTAAAATTTAGGGCATTTCAGTGTAGTAGTCAGATAAACTTAATTAGCTAGTGTTAATTACTTGGGCTTTTGCAGTACCAAATGTTGTAGGCAAGAGGTGGACAAGATTCCTCTCTCTCTCCCTAACAAGAGATTTATAGAACTTACCTGCCTTCAGAGTGGGAGTCAAAACGGGAGATAGCTCAGGTCTGCTGTAATTTACCTGGAGAGAAGTCTGTTTCAACATGCTAGGATGGAGCTATATGAGCATGTTGTTTCCTTAAATTCAATTGAAGCAGACAGAAAAAAAAAATTGCACATGATTCCATACCATGTACAAACCTAACAGAAGCACAGACCTGTGCTCCTGCCACCAAGCACAACGTAAAGCCACTCAGCAAGAGTTTTCATCTACCACTCCATGCATCTCTTTTGTCCACCTGTTTACAGAAGACAAGCAACGGCTAATGTCCATGTGAAGTCAGCAAAATCCTGAGCAAGCAGCTGGGAAAACCTTAGACACACTTTTCTTCAATGGCTTTTAAGGCAGGCACTATGCCTAACAGCTTTGGATGGTGCACATGGAAAATTAAACTTGCTGGAAAAGATTTTTCTAAAAATATAGATGTATTTAATAATGCTGCCAAAGCCTTTGGAACACTATGAAGAAATTCACTGAGAGAGCATTTGGATTTCAAGGGTAGTTACGTAAAGTGTTAAAACATTGGACCACAAAACAAGACTGAATCATACCAAGGAAACAAAAGTGGAAATGGGAAAAGTGAAGGCTCTGAAAAACATCAGTAATGGTAGCTGAATGACTTCCTTGGTTCTGACAGTTCTTCACAGTTTTCAGTCCTATAGCTTTGCCCAGTAATTTTTAGTCGGTACTACCAAGTGGTGGTGACAGCAAGTCTTCAGCAGAGTGAGGAAAGAGGTAAATGGAAAGATCATTCACAAGGTGATGAGGAACCCCCTCCTGAGGAACAGTTTCCAAGGGCTATTTGTAATAGGAGATGAAGAGGAAGAGACAGAGCCTGCATGCAGTGCACAGCCACGCACCCAGTAAAGCAGCAGGTGAAGAACAGGATTTTGATTTCCACAGCCAAGAATGCACAAGATGAGCTGTGCAAGGGCTAACTGTATATGTAACTTGAATCAAGCCCTTTTCTTCACATGCATTATAAACTAGAATTTACTTGCAGCACTGTTTTCTCCCCCAGAATCCCAACCTCACCCAAAGATGAGGAGCAGAACGCTCTTTCAGTAGACCTATTTGAACTCTCAGTATTTGATCCTTGCTACTTCTTCTGCATCATGTTTGATGATTATTCTTTTCTGCCTGTTCCCTGAGTCATAAACATTAATTTACATCCATAGTTCCCTTGCGAGCTGATACTAGTATCTCCTCTGTGCAAGGATGGAAAACAGGACAAAGAGACTTGCCTGTGGTTATATAGAAAATCCATGGCTCTAACAAGATTAGCCCTCAAAGCTTCCGGACTCCCCCACTCTTTATTCCTGCCTCCAAGGTACACTGTGGTGCTGCCAGAGGTGGAATACATCCAGTCCTCTGGTTAACTTTAGCTTCTCCAATTCAAGAGCTGACTGTCAGATTTTAAAGACTTAGAGCAAATGCTGGAAATACAGGAGCTTCTGAAAAGAGACTAAAACTCTTTTAAACTAAGAAAGAAACATTTAGAAATGGAAGATATTGAGTTCTCAACTGTTCATTAAAAATGTCACCTATTTCTGTGCGTACTGGTAAAGACACAGGTACATGCATGCATTTGAACACACAAAGCAACTTCTAGTCTGCCAGAGTCTAGCTTTAACATCTGCGAGCTCCTGCAGAAAATCACTGCCTGCATCTGTAATGTTTTGCTAAAAACAAGTTTTTATACAAATTATGATAACATCAATGACAACACGATTTTATTGCATCTAATTATCGGAAGTAAGACTAAATGCCCTTTGACTCCTGGGTCAGGGAGAGTTGAAGCTGATTGTTATTTTTCACAATCTGCACTGAAGTGCATAGCGTTGTCAAGATTTTAGCTAACAAAGATCTTGTTATCTGGATAAATTGGGTTATAACTATTACAAACATTCGGAACCTACTACAACTTCCTTTGAAGCTGATGGCAAAGCTGCTCTTACAGTAAAAAAGAGTGCTCCCATTCTATAATTCTCTGCAAGTTTTTCTTTTAAAACAGTTTTGACTTTTTTTTTTCCTTTACCTTACGGTGTTCACTATTTTTTTTAAATATTAGCCACATTATGATCATAAAGAAAAATTATGATGATATGCATGGTATGCATTGTAAAGGCTTACTTGGTAACAGGAGAAGTTTTTGGAGGGCTGTTTCTGCTCCCTCAAAGCCTTGCTAACACAAGGATTGAGTGTATAGTATAGTCTCAAAAGCCTAGGCTTCTCAGTTCTCTGGAGCTTTCTGGCCTCTCAGAAACAGGACTTCTTTTCAATGACCATAATGTCAAAATTTCTTCTACAGAAGGGGATTCATAAATAGATTTAAAACTCTTCTTTTTCGTGGCCGATGGCACTTCATATTATTGCTTTCTCGTTGACCCATTTTCCTGGAACAATGGAACAAAATAAACTGCATATCCAGTGTATCTGGCTTAATGCAAGCCCAGGCCACCAACTGCATACGTATACTGGGCTCTTGCACTTAACATGCACATGCAGGATGAACCCATCAGATGTAATACCTCACTGTTTAGCACTATGACATATTGCAGCTTGAGTACTTGCCACTGAGGTCAAAAAATGTTTTGCCACTGATTTCAGAGAGCACTGGAGCAGCACTTTAATGAATATCAGCAGTGCAGTGACTGCAGAACAAACTCACCACCAAAAGATGCGAAGCAAAAGTATTTGCGATTCTGAAGCCAACTGCAGTTCCAGGCCTGAATTTCCTCACATAAGTTAAAGGATCCACAACTTCCCAACCAATAGTATGACGTAATGTATCCCATATGCTAGGGGCCATTTGATACAGTGACACCCATGCAATTATATCTTATAGCTTTGTCTAAGCTAAGATTCTTACAAGTCCTTGTCAAACAATATGAATCAGAACTAGAGATACTTGTTTGAAAAAGCAAGGTAGAGCTACGCCTAATTGTGAAACATGTATGTCAAATGGTTGTTTTGCCACACTTAGAGCAGCTCCCAGCTCAGTTAATGCTTTTGCTGTAATGTTGAGCACTGTTATTTGCATAACTGTGAGGGGAACTCAAATCTCAAGCCCGGGCCTTGAAGTGCTCAAAACACAAATGTATAACTACGTTCTACAACACAAATTCATTTGTATTATTTAAGTGCCATTATATGGCAACAATTGTGTCAAAGAGTCATAACCCAAGCAATATTGTCATTTGTGTGGGGAAAAAAAGATTAATTTCAACTTATGTGGCAAGCAACCTTGAGCTGAGTCAAAGCCTGGTACCTAATGGCCATTCAGCTACCTGCCCAAGAAAAAATTTGCAAACTAACTGATCAATGAAAAAAATATTATGAAACAATTCTCATCTTTATTCAGGAGATTTCTGAGCTATAAATAATAGTCCCAGTTTCATTTCTGCCTCACAGTTTAGTCCAGAAGAGCACTAGCACTAGACCAGCTGCAGCAAGTACTGCATTTCTGCACTGATGACAAGGCCCACATCCTCAGGAGATACCAGACAGGGCTGAAGTGTCTTTACGTGCCAGAACTCCGACAGCAGAGGAGCAAGTGCTGGCTTGAAGATTATAAACAAAACAAACAAAAAAATCACAGCTGTGTGACTTGAATAGCAGGTGGGCTGCTTCAGCTGAAGTCTTTGGCGAAGAGGTGCAAACGTGATGTGGTGACAGCACCTGCAGAAGCCCTACCGGTTTCTGGAGCTAGGATGTGGTCTTGGCCTCATCCGTTAGTAAGTGTCATTCAGTCTTGAGTCATGACAACAAGGTAGATAACTTTTAGCACTTCACTGCCTAGGCATTCACTGCCTCTGCATTTCTGAACCATAGCCCTTTGTCTGCAATGCAGCAACCAGCAGACAATAGCCACAAAAGCATTCAGCTCAGAGGCTTTTTAAGTGCAAAGATGGGGAAATGCATCCTCCCACAAAGCACAGGACCACATCTATGACTACTTAAAAAAAAAAATAGTCATATGTAGTGAAACATTACTGAAGCAGAGGGCATGCCACTAGGGAAGCATTATTTCTTTATGGTTTGATTTTCCTTTTGTCTTGGCCCTTGCTTGCAACAATAAAAATCCAAATTAAAAGACTCTCACTAGTGAAGTAGGGAGCTGGCGGACTGTACGGATGAAGTGCTCATCAGTGGTGGGGAGAAGGGGAGGAGGAAGAGTATGAAAACCTCTAAAAAGCACAGTAAACATGGATATGTGAGTTTTATGCTAAGAACATTTCTGCTTCCATGCAGTTATCTCTTACTGCCAGAATAGCCCTAAGGATTAAGATGGTTTATTGGGATCAAATGCCTTAGAGATTATTATAGTGCTGACTGTTTACTCATTCGCATTAAAATACAGGACTACGCTTTTATCCCTGTATGTGCATCTCTCAATCACAAATTCTTTTCCATTTCTTAAATGGGTCAGCCCAGATTCCCAGCCTATCGGATTTTCTATATCCAAGATAAATCTCCAAAGACATCTTGCTATGGCTGTCTAGCTGGGCTATCTCTTAAAAGCATTGTCAGCATTCAGATCTCAACACTTGCTGCCAGCTATTAACACAAAACTTTTGCTATAGGATTGTTTAGGCAGGAATAAATAGTGATGAATGAGTTAGAGACTGAATATGTCATGGTTAAAGTAGCTGAGGGCTGGGAGGGAAGGAGATCTGGGGTCTTAGCCTAGAACATACTTTTCTGCAGGAATGTCGACTCTGCCCTTACAGGTATGAGAATTTTGGGGTCATTCAGCACAAATTTTCTTTAAGTTGTCTGGTGTATAAAATGGGTGCCTCAAACCAAGAGGATGGGGAGGGAAAAAAATTCCAAGCCAGCCTCTTGCTGTCAACAGTTAAATTTCCCTTTCCAACAGAACTGAGTTTCCACATTCTTGGCTGGCCTCAGTGTCACAATACCTATATGCTCTTCCTGAGACTGACGTGCATAGCCTAGGATCTTCCACAACTAAACACCTCACAGAGCCCAGGCTGATAAGTATGGTCTGAATTTAGATGAGCTACCACCGCTTTGTCCTGTGCTGTCCTGCCAATGAACAGAGCCTGGCTCCACCTTCTTTACGCCCTCACTTCAGATGTTTCTGTACATTGGTAAGATGCCCCCTGAGCCTTCTCTTCTGCAGGCTGACCAGTCCCAGCTCTCTCAGCCTTTCCTCATAAGAGAGATGCTCCAGATCCTTCATCATCTTCATGGCCTTTTGCTGGACTGTCCCCAGTATGTTCATGTCTCTCTTGTACTGGGGAGCCTAGAGCTGCCAGTGCTGAGCAGAGAGGAAGAAGGATCATTGCTCTCAACCTGCAGGCAACACTCCTGCTAATGCAGCCCAGGATCCCATTAGCCTCCTTTGCAGCAAGGACACATTGCTGGCTGATGTCCAACTTGGTGTCCACCAGGACTCCAGGTCTTTTTCTGCAAAGCTGCTTTCCAGCTGGTTGGCCCCCAGCATGCACCCCCAGGTGCAGGACTTCACACTTCTCTGTGCTTCATAAGGTTCCTGTCATCCCATTTCTCCAGCCTGTTGATGTCTCTCTGGATAGCAGCACCACGTTCTGGTGCATTGGCCACTTCTCACAGTTTTGTGTCATCAGAAAACTTGCTGAGGGTACACTGCCCAATCATCCACACCATTAATGAAAATGTTGAACAGGACTGGACCCAGTATTGAGCCCTGGGGTTCACTGGGGTTTCACTGCTAGACACAGGCCTCCAACTAGATGTCATGCCACTGATCACCACCCTCCGGGCCCAGCCATTCAACCAGTTTTCAGTCCACCTCATTATCTGCTCATCCAGCCCATGCTTCAAAGCTAATGTTTTAAATACCAAGAGACCAGTCATGGTGCCTGACTTTTGCACACGTGTCTGATGAGTCCCATGTTTAGGAGGCTGTTGACATGATTTTGTTGCTGATCTGTTGTTCTGTTACCTGGTCTTTACTCCCTAGATTGTTCTGCATTTTATACAGCAACTGTATGATGTAAGAAACATTCCTAGCCCAGGAAATGGAGACTAGGTCCTCTCAATGACATTTTAGTGGCCTCAAAGAAATTGACCTTGTAACCCTACAATGTTTTTGCACTCTTTGCTGCAGAGTAGTTCTGTTTCAAAATGAAGGACAGAAAACATCTCCCTCTGTGTAGTGTGCAGTTCAGTGACTGAAGAGGAAACGCTGAGGGAACTGGGCTTGTTTAGCCTGGAGAAGGCTGAGAGGGGACCTTATAAATGCTTATAAATATCTCAAGGGTGGGTGTCAGGAGGATGGGGCCAGACTCTTTTCAGTGGTGCCCAGCGACAGGACAAGGGGCAATGGGCACAAAATGAAGCACAGGAAGTTCCATCTGAACATGTGGAAGAACTTCTTCACTCTGAGGGTGATGGAGTGCTGGAACAGGTTGCCCAGGGAGGTTGTGGAGTCTCCTTCTCTGGAGATATTCAAGACCTGCCTGGACAAGGTCCTGTGCAGCCTGCTCTAGGTGACCCTGCTTCAGCAGGGAGGGATGGACTAGATTATCCACAGAGGTCCCTTCCAACCCCTAACGTTCTCTGATTCTGTGATTCTGTGAAGTCCTGGGTGTCTGGGTTTGTTATGTGTGTCCTTCAAGCAAGAAGGACTTCAGCACTTAGGATAAGGGCTAATGGCTTTAAACTAAAAGAGGGTAGATTTAGATTAGATGTAAGAAAGAAGTTCCTTACTATGAGGGTGGTGAGGAACTGGAACAGGTTGCCCTGAGAAGCTGTGGATGCCCTCTCCCTGGAAGTGTTCAAGGCCAGATTGGATGGGGCTTTGACCAACCTGGTCTAGCGGGAGGTGTCCCAACCCAAACCATTCTATGATTCTATGATTCTGCTAAATCATAAGCTAATCACTGCAGGGTCTGCCTTAATGCTTGAGTTTCTTACCTAGAAATCAGGACATTTGTGTTACAATGAACTTAATAGCTCAAGAATCTTAGCTAAGTTTGCGTAAGTCAACAAACACAAGAGAACTCCTCGTCCATGCCTGAAGCCAACAGGCCCAGCGAAGAGGGCAATGATGCATACTGCAAGCTGTGTGAACTGATCAGCCTCATCACCCCCACTCCAGCAGCTCAGCACCTGTTTAACATAACAACCCTGTGAATACTGGAATGAGCTGGCCAGCTGCACCTCCATATTAGGTATTGGAAAGTCTGGGGTTCACATTAATGAGCAAATCCAGTCTGAATGTGCTTCAAGTGCTAGAAAAACACAAGCTGTTCTCACAAGTTTTCCATCGTGTCAAATATGATCTAAGAAAGAAACAAGTGTCTGGCAACACAGGTGGGCTCATAGGAGCAGGTTTTAAATAGAGGCCTTTTACTCTGAGTATCTTCCTAAGCAAAGCAAGTTTGGTGTGAAGTTTTTCTAATAGTAGGAGGTCTTCCAAGTGAGGTGATTAGGAAAAAAATGTAATTTGTATAAACAGAAATTAGTCAAGGTATTGAGTTAAATAGTTCTGCAGTTAACAAATGTGCCTTCAGAATTTTAATGGATGTTTTTGTCTGGATCTCAAGTCTTACAGCACAGCCAACAATAATGCACTTTAGCAATGTAATAGAGAGGTGTTTGGGGGTTTTGTTTGGATTTTTGTTTGCTTTCAAGTATAGACACTGCAGCTAGAATGAGCACATGACGCTGTCTAACACTAGATTTCTCTGGACTGGTGATGAGGGGCATCAAGTCTAGATGGGACAAAATTCTTGTGATCAAGTGCAACCACAGCTCCCTGTTTCAGGGTTGCTCAGCCTGCCAGGTTATTAGTATTCACCTAATTTAAATAATGTGTTTCTCTTGCACAGCATAGAGAGTGAACCGGGACCCAGAAGTTGGCCATGCAGCTGAGCTGTGGACATGTGCAGAGACAATCAGGTGCAGGGTCATCAGCCGTAGCGATACCCCAGGTGCATAGCCATAAGCGCACAGATGTGCGTGTACACCACACACGCACACACAGGGAGCCGCCCGGACCCAGCGCAGTACCTCTCGCTGTGTGATGCCTGGCAACAGCACTGCTTAGCAACAGGAGTCTCCGCAGCCCAATTTGATGCTGGGCTGGAAAGACTTGCACTGAGAAGTGCTAATTTGCATCAGAAGATATTAACGTCCCGTCCAATTAAGAACAACATTTTGTCTGCTGGTTTGTTTATTAAAATAAGATAACAGGAGAAAATAGGAAAGAAAAGCTGCTTGTTTTCCAGGGGGAATGTGTGGTGGGGGAGAAGTAAAAAGGGCTAAGTGTGAGATCATTGCTGAACTGTGACTGTTCATAATGAAAAAGCAGAAGAGTAAGTGTAGAAGAACTATATTAAAATATATTACAAAGGTCAAGAGAAATTGCACTAAGGTGGTGAAGGATTAATACAATTCCAGTTTGGCATTTTTTCTCTTATTTAAGTGAATTTAATGTCAGTGAATAGTATCAGAGTAATAACTCTGGAGACCCAAATCTTCTGTTTACTCTTAATATAAGCACATCAGCGTGGGCTGCACTGCTTCCAGGCTCCCTCTCCCCTCACCCCCAGCCCACTCCCTAGGGCTGGTAGAGAGGGGAGCACAACCTCCAATTTCCACAGCCCGGAGAGTCCTCATCAACTACGCTCAGGCTCCTAGTCAAGCAGTCAACAAATGTTTGCAAGCATTATGCTTGTGACACAGGGCACTATCCACTGCAAGTGAGCTGTTTCACCACGTCACATCCCCCTTATACGTAAAGGCTTATGAAAACTTTCTCAGCCCTCTTGGTTTAGCTTTGACTTTGTCAAACTGTCTTTTCTTACAGAAAAATTTGATGGATAAATATTTTTCAGTAAGATAACAGCTTTGTAAAAGTATTCCCAAGCAACTGCACATCAGATTGTCTCATCTGATTTCACTTAACAATCCCACAGAAAGCGCAGCCTTTTCCAATGTTGCCTGAGGAAGCTGGACCCGGGTGCTCAAGTCGTGCTTTCTGCTTTTGAGGCAGACAACTCAAACCTCAGCCAAAAGCTCATTTTGCTGAACAATAATTTTGTCAGCAGTGTAACTCTGCTGTTGTTGTCCTCTTGGAGCATGTATAATCAAAAGGTCATAAGCACTTCCAAAAACTGATAAACACTTATGTACACAAAGTATATTTTTCCATCCAAGTCAGGCTTTCACATTTCCATGAAACTCACAAAACAGAAATCTGGTTGAACAGACAAGCTTGGTATCAGGCCTCAAACTCCAGTTTACAAACTTGGGCTCAGTCACAGAATCACAGAATCACAGAATCACAGAATAGTAGGGGTTGGAAGGGACCTCTGTGGGTCATGTAGTCCAACCCCCCCTCCCCCATCCTTAAAGCAGGGTCACCTACAGCAGGCCGCACAGGACCCCGTCCAGGCGGGTCTTGAATATCTCCAGAGAAGGAGACTCCACCACCTCCCTGGGCAGCCTGTTCCAGTGCTCCGTCACCCTCAGAGGGAAGAAGTTCCTCCTCATGTTCAGACGGAACTTCCTGTGCCTCAGTTTGTGCCCATTGCCCCTTGTCCTGTCACTGGGCACCACTGAAAAGAGCTTGGCCCCATCCTCCTGACACCCACCCTCCAGATATTTGTAGGCATTTATAAGGTCCCCTCGCAGCCTTCTCTTCTTCAGGCTGAACAAGCCCAGTTCCCTCAAGCTCTCCTCGTAGGGGAGATGCTCCAGTCCCCTCACCATCCTCGTAGCCCTCCGCTGGACTCTCTCCAGTAGCTCTTCATCTTTCTTGAACTGGGGAGCCCAGAACTGGACACAGTACTCCAGATGAGGCCTCACCAGGGCAGTGTAGAGGGGAAGGAGAACCTCCCTTGTCCTGCTAGCCACACTCTTCTTGATGCACCCCAGGATCCCATTGGCTTTCTTGGCAGCCAGGGCACACTGCTGGCTCATGGTTAACCTGTCGTCCACCAGGACACCCAGGTCCCTCTCCGCAGAGCTGCTCTCCAGCAGGTCCACCCCAAGCCTGTACTGATGCTTGGGGTTGTTCCTCCCCAGGTGCAGGACCCTGCACTTGCCCTTGTTGAACCTCATCAGGTTCCTCTCTGCCCAGCTTTCCAGCCTATCCAGGTCACACTGAATGGCAGCACAGCCTTCTGGTGTATCTACCACACCTCCCAGTTTGGTGTCGTCAGCAAACTTGCTGAGGGTACATTCTAACTCTTCATCCAGGTCGTTGATGAAGAAGTTAAACAAGACTGGGCCCAGTACTGACCCCTGGGGGACACCACTTGTCACCAGCCTCCAACTAGACTCAGCGCCGCTGATGACAACCCTCTGAGTTCTGCCATTCAGCCAGTTCACACCAAGAAATGCTAACAAGCAGTAGAAATGAAGGTCTGCCATCAAAATGAATGGATCCAGTTCACGTAGTTCAGTCCCAGAGATTATGATGTGGGGCATCAGCTACAGGGACAAATCACAAAAGATGAAATCCACTTACAAATTTCAAAGTATGTGAGAAAAGAGGCCAGTATCATCAGCATTCTCATCTGACATGTGAGGAAAGAGTGGCATTAAAAAAATGGGCGTTCATATCTTCTTGCAGTTAGATAACATCAGAAGCATGTCTAGACCCAAACCTGTGATCCACAGATTTTTCCATATGCTTTACTCCTAGATAAATGTGCCATATTCATTTTTTATTAATTATTATTAAGCAGATGCAGTTATTCCATAATTAATATGAAGCAGATTAACGTAATTCAGAGGAGGGCAGAAATTTAACCTGGAAGATCTGTGCATAATTAAAGGTATACTTTACTTTAATGCACATATACTTTTATTACTCCTGAATTGGTCATCAAATGATCTCCAATCTCTTCTTTACCTACTATATGACAGATCTAGAATTACTGAGAGAAAGAGTTCAGGAAATAATTGGTAATAAAAGATAAGTCTAAAAAGCTACCAAGCTTATGATAGACTATTTGTGAACTGAAAGACAGATAAAACGTATCTCAGAATTGTTAACCATTAATTTCTCAGCATGCTTCAGGATTGTTTTGCTAGGATTAAGGTATACTGCAAATTCTAAGGTAGCCACTGGATTTACCCGCCACTTTGGTTCCTGTGATTTATTAGATGTCCATTGCTTTCAGGAGTTGGCATGCAGCTGCAAGGCAATGATTCAGTGTAAATTAAATAGTTCATGTCACACTCATCAAATTAGCCCTGTTCAATACAACATTACCTACTTGCAGCCATTGTGTTAGCTCATTTCAACATAGACAGGCATCCTCTGCATTTTCATACATCTATTTCATGCTGGGGATCCTGGGGGGGGTCATGAAAGGCTCTGCCTTTTTGCCAGTCCCAAGCCTTTCATGGGAGCGCTGCACTGCCAGGGGAGTTACGCTTCCCACAGGAGCAGAGCGTGGAGCCACACCACCTCCTGTGCCGTTGCCGAGGCTGCAGCCAGCACCATGGTAAAGGACAAGCAGGCTGCGAGCTGGCAAGCCACCTAAAACAGCTCATTAATTAGGTCGCTTCCTCTAACTGGTAATATAAAAATTATTAAATTATTATAGCAGATGCTGTATGCTTTCACATTAAATCTTTTTTAGACTGGTTAACATTGCTTTTACATTGTAATTTCACCAGACCCTAAGAATTATTCAAGATTAACACTGCTAAAGCTTTGGAAAGCACGAAGATGATTAAATTATCATAGGAAACTCTGTAGTTCCGCAGAATAAAATGTTTAACATTTTTATTTCATTTCAGCTAATAAACTTGGATGTGGCCAAGCCAGAGAAATAACACTTTGTAGAAATGAAGTTTATCACTTTTAAAAATGTGTTTTATTTATCTATAACAAATAATAAATCAAATAAAACTTATCACAAAACATAATTCTTATACTTTTAAATACAGGTATTAGCAACAAGATGAAGAAGAGTTGTGAAATTTCTTTTCTTTACAAAACATTTTTCTGAATATTTTTGCCTCCAGAATATGAGACTTACAAACACATTTATACATTATATCCACTGGTTAGTTATTTCCTCTACTTAATATGCCTTAATCCACTGGTTTAAAATTGTGTTATTTCACCTATACTTCTCCTGGTTCTGGCTGGGATACAGTTAATATTCCCAGTAGCTGCTGTGTTTTGGATTTCGTATGAGAAGAATGTTGATAATACACTGATGTTTTTAGTTGCTGCTGAGAAATCAAGGACTTTTTTCAGTTTCCCATGTTTGGCTAATGAGCAGGTGTGCAGGAGATGGGAGGGAGCACAGCCAGGCAGCTAACCCAAGCTGGCCAATGGAAATATTCCTACCATACATGTTATGGTCAATATATAAATGGGGGCTGGCTGGGGAGCAGGAACACTTCTGCGTGTGTTCAACCTTTTCTGGGAGTTTGAACCTTTTCACGAGTTCAGCAAGCTTCGCGACTTCTGCAAAATCTGTGATCTCTGCTCAGGTTGTCTGTACAATCAGTTGTCAGGCAGTGGAGAAATTGTATTGTGTATTGCTTGTTTTGCATAGTCTATTATTATTGTTATTGTTGTTGTTATTATTATTATTCCTTTTTTTGTCTTATTGAACTGTCTTTATCCCAACACACAAGTTTTACTTTTTATCCATTCCCCTCCCCAACCCACTGTGGGGAGAGAGAAGTGAGCAAGCGGCTGTACAGTGCTTAGTTGCCAGCTGCCAGATTAAACTAAAACAGTCCTCCAAGAAAAAGTTGTTATGTTAAGCTTTTCAAAATTCGGGCAGATGTCAGTAATGCCATATAAAGACCCTTGCAAGCAAAACACATCCTTTACCTCCTTTATAGAATCATAGAATCATTTAGGTTGGAGAAGACCTCTAAGATCATCTAGTCCAACTGTAAATCTAACACTGCCAAGTCCACCACAAAACCATGTCCCTAAGTGCCACATCTACATGTCATTTAAATACCTCCAGGGATGGTGACTCAACCTCTTCCCTGGGCAGTGTGTTCCAATGCATGAAAACCCGTTTGGTGAAGAAATTTTTCCTAATACCCAGTCTAAACCTCCCCGAGTGCAACTTCAGGCCATTTCTTCTCGTCCTATCGCTTGTTACCTGGGACAAGAGACTGACACCCACCTTGCTACAACCCTCAGCAAGTTTGCTGGCGACACCAAACTGGGAGGTGTGGTAGATACACCAGAAGGCTGTGCTGCCATTCAGCGTGACCTGGATAGGCTGGAGAGCTGGGCAGAGAGGAACCTGATGAGGTTCAACAAGGGCAAGTGCAGGGTCCTGCACCTGGGGAGGAACAACCTCATGCACCAGTACAGGCTTGGGGTGGACCTGCTGGAGAGCAGCTCTGCGGAGAGGGACCTGGGTGTCCTGGTGGACTACAGGTTAACTATGAGCCAGCAGTGTGCCCTGGCTGCCAAGAAGACCAATGGGATCCTGGGGTGCATCAAGAAGAGTGTGGCCAGCAGGACAAGGGAGGTTCTCCTTCCCCTCTACACTGCCCTGGTGAGGCCTCATCTGGAGTACTGTGTCCAGTTCTGGGCTCCCCAGTTCAAGAAGGATGAAGAGCTACTGGAGAGAGTCCAGCGGAGGGCTACAAGGATGGTGAGGGGACTGGAGCATCTCCCCTACGAGGAGAGCTTGAGGGAACTGGGCTTGTTCAGCCTGAAGAAGAGAAGGCTGCGAGGGGACCTTATAAATGCCTACAAATATCTGAAGGGTGGGTGTCAGGAGGATGGGGCCAAGCTCTTTTCAGTGGTGCCCAGTGACAGGACAAGGGGCAATGGGCACAAACTGAGACACAGGAAGTTCCGTCTGAACATGAGGAGGAACTTCTTCCCTCTGAGGGTGACGGAGCACTGGAACAGGCTGCCCGGGGAGGTTGTGGAGTCTCCTTCTCTGGAGATATTCAAGACCCGCCTGGACAAGGTCCTGTGCAGCCTGCTGTAGGTGACCCTGCTTCGGCGGGGGGGTTGGACTAGATGACCCACAGAGGTCCGTTCCAACCCCTACTATTCTGTGATTCTGTGATTCCTTTCAGGTAGTTGTAGAGAGCAATAAGGTCCCTTCCCAGCCTCCTCTTCTCCAGGCTAAACAAACCCAGTTCCCTCAGCTTCTCCTCATGTGACTTCTCTAGACCCCTCACCAGCCTCGTTGCCCTTCTTTGGACACGCTCCAGCACCTCAGTGCCTTTCTTGTAGTGAGGGGCCCAAAACTGAACACAGTATTTGAGGTGCAGCCTCACCAGTGCCGAGTACAGTGGGACAATCACTTCCCTACTCCTGCTGGCCACCCTCTTCCCAATTAAAGCCAGGATGCCATTGGCCTTCTTGGCACACTGCTGACACTTGAAGCTGTTGGCCCACTTGAACACACTGCTGGCTCACATGCAGCTGGCTGTTGACCAACACCCCAAGGTTCTTTTCTGCCAGGCAGCTTTCCATCCACTCTTCCCCAGGTCTGTAGCATTGCATGGGGTTGTTGTGACCCAAGTGCAGGACTTAGCCTTGTTGAACCTCATACAGTTGGCCTCGACCCATCAATCCAGCCTGTCCAGATCCCTCTATAGAGCCTTCCTACCCTCGAGCAGATCAACACTCCTGCCCAACTTGGTGTTGTCTGCAAACTTACTGGGGCTGCACTCGATCTCGTCATCCAGTTCATTGATAAGTACATCATTAAACAAAATCGTCCTGCATACTGAGCCCTGGGGGACACCACTGGTGACTGGCCACCAACTGGATTTAACTCCATTCACCACAACTCTTTGCGCCCAGCCACCCAGCCAGTTTTTTACCCAGCAAAGAGTACACCCATCCAGACTATGAGCAGCCAGTTTTACCAGGAGAATGTGTTGAGTTCATAGAGTCTAAAGCCAGAAAGACCAAATAAGTCATCACTTCTGGCTTATATGTATGTGTATGTATGTTGTGTGCTTATGTGAGCATATAAACATAGTGTAGTTATATCTGTGTATAAAACGGAGCAGAACTTTCCCTTCTGCTGCCACTTTTTGCCCATCAGCTTGTGCAAGACTTGAACAACTTCTCCAGAAAGGTGCCAGTCCTCATCTGAAGACTTCATGGAGGCACTCTGTGTCTGATTAGTCAGTCTTCAAGCTTAATAATCTGTTTTATTTCCCATTTGAATGTGCCTGATCTTAAGCCCTCTCTCTGCTAAAGAAAAGGCCCTTTTGGCATCTGGTATTTTCCTCTTAGGAAGACATTTATTGACTCTTACCAATCTTTCTCTAAAGCTTTTTTAATAATCTGAACATGCTGACTCCGTAGCTTTTTCACCACAGGATGTTTTCTCCTACTAGCAAACCAATTTTGCAGCTCTTTTCTGTCCCTTTCCACAATTCAGTGTTAGGAAAAAATATTGGATATCAGACAGACTGTGAAGGTCCACTGACAGTCTCTCTCTCAACGAATCTCTACCCTCCCTATTTTAACTCATATTTCACTCTTCATACGTGAAAAGAACAAAAGCAGTTGCCACTAAAATGTTCTCCCAGAGGCCTTTAACAATACATTTCATTGCCATGCCATATTCTTTCCTTGTGATTTGTGGGGTAGGATAATCATGGAAACACAGAACATTTGCAATATCCCTATCTCTTGCTCTCTTCCTGACAGCATTCTGCACATGATGGTAGAGGATTTTGGGTTATGTTCTGAGTGTTCTTCTAAAACACCATGTGATCCAGATGCTCTGTGCATCACTCTGGGCTCAATGTCTCTTGTCACCTGTGATCTTAAGGCACTGAATTCAATGGTACAGGCAGATCTTTCCAATCCTATGTGCCTATTTACCCATGGCTGCACCTGAACATAAGTGTTTACCCCAAGCAATTAACCCCAAGGCAGCCCAAAAGGTGGAATGCCAAAAGATAAATCACCAGCTTCAAAACCAGTTGAAGATCAGATTTCATTAACATTTTTGTCTCGCTTATTACATGTGATGTAGCATAATATAACATTAACATTCACAGTATATTTTTTAAGTACATTCATTGAAGCAATTAAAAGTACATTTAACCAGATAACAAGGATGGACCTCACCATTGCTATAGCAACAACAAAAAGCAGGAAAAAAGGTGAAAGGCTTTCACTCTCACTAAATATCATGACACAGAAGGGATAAGCCAAAGAATTCACTATCATTCCACAAAAGTGAAAGCAGGGATGATTTGAGAACGGGGTAAAAAGGGAGAGAATAGGCTAGTTTGGGACATATATCTAGACTAAGCTGCACTTTCTTCATTCCTCACAGTTATAAGCCCCAAAAGACACTGCCTCAGGAAGCAGACAGGAGACTAACCCCCATGGATAGCATCAGGCTGAGGGCTGCCTCCTGCAAGCAGGTTTACAGGCTGCTGCTTCTCTGTCTCGTGCTCCTCCTCCACAAAGATATGATTGCTCCTATTACGCCAATGCACTGTGTGTGTAATTGATAACTCAGCCTCTGTTATGCATTACAGCACTTTCAACACACAATGTACGTGCTTAATTCACTGTCAATCACCTTCAAACATATCATCTGCTCTTGGTCTATCTCTCCAGCCAAAATCTGAGGTCACAATTGCAGCAAACCTCTTTGTGTTGTTCCTGTAAAGAACTCAGGTTTTTGTTTTCTTAATTGCTCGGGGCTTGTTCTTTTGAGACACAAATATTGAGAAAACTTTACATAAGGTGAGTCAGAAAACCATAAACCGAAAAAGAAAGTGCATATTTTGTACATAATGTTTTCACATTGCTCAGTTCTGAAGAGAAACTGGCAGCTGCCCCCAATTAGAAAAGCAGCTTAGGTTAGCTGTGCTGTATCTTACCCGATGGGGCTACCACAGTGCAGCTGAAGAAAACTGTCACGAGGAGCAAGAAATCCAATTTCATTCCCTCCTCCCTCGTACTGAGATAAGAGAGTTCTGCTATTGCAGGCTAAAGATTACAGATCATTTCTACATGCACACCCATGTCATACTCTTTTAACATTCTCGTATGAGCACTGGAGATAAACTCCATAGCAGTAGAGGTTAAAAACAGACTCAGCCCACTGTAAAATATCACCATGAAGGAACAGAAAAACAATAGCTGTAGCAAGAACAATAGAAACAGATAAATTATTGAAAACATTTGGGGCTTGGGGCTTGTTTTATGCGTAGATCAAATGCAGAAGAGGCACAACTGATTCCAGCCATTTTCTTTTTGCTTCATTTCTGACTTCTTTGTATCAGGCCACTGTTTCATGCTGTTGTTGGCAGGTTAGCAGCCTATCACCACCTGAGGGCTCAGCACATTTATAGCAATGTCAAGGGCAGATCAGACTTACCACCACCACTTCATGCGGCCCCTCCATTTAGCCTGCCAACAATTAAGCGCTGATGATGACCATATTCTGTGCAAACCAAGCACTTGATCCCTAGGACCTGACAGGAGGCCAATACCTAACGTCACATGGATGACTGCAGATAAATAACACCCATTATTTTAGGTTCGTGTATGCCTGACCCAAACAGTGGCTGTATTATTGACCAAGTTTTGTCCCTCTTATCTTCCACTGCTGAGTTCTGCAAAGTAGATCAGCAATTGTATTAAAGGCATCCTAAGGACAGACATTTTGGTTCCTTGTTGCCAACAATCCAACGATATTGGTGTTGTAGCTGTATCTTGTAGATACTCATGTATCTTGTAGTTATTCATCTACAAGACAGATCCACCATCACTTGACGGAGGCAGCAACTTAAATCAGGACACTGAAAATCATCAAGATCACCTTAACTACCACAGTATTGTAGATGAACATACCTTTCAGTCTCTATTATTCCATGCTGTAAGACTCCCTGGAAGGGAGTCATCAAATGAAAATTGGGTCCGTGGCCTGGTGTTAGGGTGATCGCTATTTAAGTCTGAGAAAGTCCACGCTTTCCTCATTCTCCAATGGTATTTCAGATGTTAATGTTTAAGGCTAGACTACCACTCACTGAACTATCATACGCCACCTAACACTGAAGTATATTTCATCTTTGCAGAACATAGTATGTGCTAATAACTTAGACTAAAGCAGGGGTCTTAGATGTGTCCATTAATAAGTTCAACTAGACATAACTATAAATCCTATAGCCTATAAAAGATGTATTTGGGGATTTCACAGAGTTATGAGGAAAAACAATCCACATTCATCAAACATATAAACTCTGTCACCATTTTATAAGTCTAAGCAGGTTGAAAAACAAAAGGGAAAATGATAGTTCACAAACAATTTGCTGGTTGAGGGAAAAGTAATGAATAATTTACCTGACAAACATGATCATATAATAGAAAACATATTCATAAACCTTCTTAATTGATGGGGGAAATAACTGAATAAACTCTGCAGAAAAGAATGTGACAAATTAGAATGAAAATCCCTGGTCTGGTTTAAAGCTTTGTTGGAGCAAGAAAATTATAGCAGGAAATTCAACAGTCTGGGGTAAGGACCACAAAAACATAGAATCACATTCCCTTGTTTCCCCTTTTGTTATCACTAGGACCATAAGGTGTTCAATGTTTCATTGGCTGATAGCACAGATTTGATAGTCACAAGGCATTAACAGGTTTTGTTTTCATAAATCACTGTGAGATAAAACCCTTCAGTCACCCTTCCAGCTGCCTAGCAGGAGCAAGCTCTCGCCTCCCAGCTCTGCAGTGGGAGCAAGTGGCACCCCAAAGGACTCCCACCCTTCTGCCAGCTTGAATTCAGTGTTATCAGGGTTTGGTCATGCTGCTTAATGGCAATAATTTCAATATGCTTGGTGGAGTGGCCAAGGAGAGGAATATTTCTGGCTTAGCTGGACCACTGGGTCTACTCTACAGTACTTCTTACCAAGCTGGAGAGCCAGGTGGCCACAGGGAGATGGTGGGCTGTTTGTACAGCCTGACTATTTTTGCTTGGGTGCTCTTCTGTACAAATCCTTCATAGTCAAGAAATTGGGCAGGGCATCAAGCCAGCTAAGGCTCTGAGCTGTGCCTGGCTATGCTTCTGCTCCCTGGTCCTCTCAGCAATATCTCAGTCACTGATATGTTGGAAAAGCCTTGTTTTTCTTTTAAATGTCTGCATACTTCCTTCTTCGCTATTCTTCCTTCTCCCACCTCCCTTCCCCATGTGCACTATGGGAACATCTCTTTGCACAGTCAGAGAAGGCACTGTGTCCGTTCCCTTCTTTCAGCAGATACCTGAAGAGCTGGCAGACAAGGGCAAACACCAAACTTCTCCTGTGCAGCCAAGGCAAAAAGGCATGTATCATTCAGCTTAGTGCTACAAAGGCAAGATCCAGAAGATATTGCCAATGGCAGGCTGTGATGATGCTTTTCAGTGAAGTGATTTGCAAAGACCAACTTTCAATTCAGAATGGAAGCAAACTTCAGTAGAACAACAAAAGCTTTCCTGGTCTAGAATCATAGAATTGTTTGGGTTGGAAGCGATTTTATAGTTCATCAAGTTAGAATCATAGAATCATAGAATGCTTTGGGTTGACTTTAGAGCTCATCTAGCCCAATCCCCCTGCAATGAGCAGAGACATCTTCAACTAGATCAGGTTGCTCAGAGCCCCATCTAACCTTCCCTTGAATGTTTCTCGGGATGGGGCCTCTGCTATCTCTCTGGGCAACCTGTTCCAGCACTTCACCATCCTCATGGTAAAAAATTTCTTCCTTATAACTAGTCTAAATCTACCATTCCTTAGTTTAAAGCCATTACTCCTTCTCATAGAATCATAGAATTGTAAGGGTTGGAAGGGACCTTAAAGATCATCTGGTTCCAAACTCCCTGCCATGAGCAGGGACATCTTCCACTAGACCAGGTTGCTCAGAGCTCCATCCAACCTGAATACTTCCAGGGAGGGGGCACCCACAGCTTCTCTGGGCAACCAGTTCCAGTGTTTCACCACCCTCATGGTGAAGAATTTCTTCCTAATATCTAATCTAAATCTGCCCTCTTTTAGTTTACAGACATTCCCCCTTGTCCTATCGCTACACACCCTTGGGCAAAGTCCCTCTCCATCCTTCCTGTAGGCCCCCTTCAGGTACTGGAAGGCTGCTATAAGGTCACCCTGCAGCCTTCTCTTCTCCAGGCTGAACAGCCCCAACTCCCTCAGCCTGTCCTCATAGGAGAGGTACTCCAGCCCTCGGATCATCTTTGCGGCCCTCCTCTGGACCTGCTCCAACACATCCATGTCTTTCTTATTCTGGGGGCTCCAGAGCTGGACACAGGACTCCAGGTGGGGTCTCATGAGAGTGGAGTAAAGGGGCAGAATCACCTCCCTCACCCTGCTGGCCACGCTTCTCTTGATGCAGCCCAGGATTCGGTTGGCTTTCTCGGCTGCAAGAACATGTTGCCAGCTCATGTTGAGCTTCTCATCCACCAGTACCTCCAAGCCCTTCTCCTCAGGGCTGCTCTCGAGCCACTCTCCACCCAGCCTGTACTTGTGTTTGGGATTGCCCTGACCCACATGCAGGACCCTGCACTTGGCCTTGTTGAACTTCATGCAGTTCACATAGGCCCACCTCTCCAGCCTGTCAGTATCCCTCTGAATGGCATCCCTTCCCTCCAGCATGTCAACCACCCCACACACCTTGGTGTCGTCGGCAAACTTGCCAAGGGTGCACTCAGTTCCATTGTCCATGTTGCCAACAAAGATAGTGAACAGCACTGGCCCCAGTACCGACCCCTGAGGCACACCACTTGTCGCTGGTCTCCACCTGGACATCAACCCATTGCCTGTAACTCTTTGTGTGCGTCCATTGAGCCAGTTCTGTGGATAGTTAGGGCCTGGCGGTCGGAAGATGTCGTGCTGTACGGAAAGGTAGGCCCCCCCCTCCTCTCCTGATAACCAGTAGCGTTTAGCCCATAGGTGTAAGCAGACGGAAGTGACGCTGTAAACCTAAGCTATATAATACTGTGCTACCCGTCAATAAACGCCATTTGCCGTCCACCACATTGGTGTCTGCGAGCTGATGGCCCGAGCGGCCGGGTGGTAGGTCGCCATGCCGTTCCTGAACCAGGTCGCCACGCCAACAAAGGCAACAAGTGGTGCCGAAACCCGGGAAAGACTCGCCTGGAGTCGGGTGAACGGCGGCCGGAGGCGGAACCAGCCCGGCGGGGAGGACGCTCCCGGACCAACAAGGAGGATGGAAGCCCTTGTGAAGGTCGTATCGCAATTACATAAGCAGTGGGGAATTGATTGTAAGCCCAAAGATTTTACGCTCGCAGTTGCGAGGCTTTTGCAAATTGGGGTCATTGACCAGCCGGTGGATATTCACAGAATCACAGAATCACAGAATCACAGAATAGTAGGGGTTGGAACGGACCTCTGTGGGTCATCTAGTCCAACCCCCCTGCCGAAGCAGGGTCACCTACAGTAGGCTGCACAGGACCTTGTCCAGGCGGGTCTTGAATATCTCCAGAGAAGGAGACTCCACAACCTCCCTGGGCAGCCTGTTCCAGTGCTCCGTCACCCTCAGAGGGAAGAAGTTCCTCCTCATGTTCAGACGGAACTTCCTGTGCCTCAGTTTGTGCCCATTTCCCCTTGTCCTGTCACTGGGCACCACTGAAAAGAGCTTGGCCCCATCCTCCTGACACCCACCCTTCAGATATTTGTAGGCATTTATAAGGTCCCCTCGCAGCCTTCTCTTCTTCAGGCTGAACAAGCCCAGCTCCCTCAAGCTCTCCTCGTAGGGGAGATGCTCCAGTCCCCTCACCATCCTTGTAGCCCTCCGCTGGACTCTCTCCAGTAGCTCTTCATCCTTCTTGAACTGGGGAGCCCAGAACTGGACACAGTACTCCAGATGAGGCCTCACCAGGGCAGTGTAGAGGGGAAGGAGAACCTCCCTTGTCCTGCTGGCCACACTCTTCTTGATGCACCCCAGGATCCCATTGGCTTTCTTGGCAGCCAGGGCACACTGCTGGCTCATGGTTAACCTGTCGTCCACCAGGACACCCAGGTCCCTCTCTGCAGAGCTGCACTCCAGCAGGTCCACCCCAAGCCTGTACTGATGCTTGGGGTTGTTCCTCCCCAGGTGCAGGACCCTGCACTTGCCCTTGTTGAACCTCATCAGGTTCCTCTCTGCCCAGCTTTCCAGCCTATCCAGGTCACGCTGAATGGCAGCACAGCCTTCTGGTGTATCTACCACACCTCCCAGTTTGGTGTCATCAGCAAACTTGCTGAGGGTACATTCTAACTCTTCATCCAGGTCGTTGATGAAGAAGTTAAACAAGACTGGGCCCAGTACTGACCCCTGAGGGACACCACTTGTCACCAGCCTCCAACTAGACTCAGCGCCGCTGATGACAACCCTCTGAGTTCTGCCATTCAGCCAGTTCTCTATCCACTTCACCGACCACTCATCCAGCCCACACTTCCTCAGCTTCCCCAGGAGGATATCATGGGAGACTGTGTCGAAAGCCTTGCTGAAGTCAAGGTAGATAACATCCACGGCTCTCCCTACGTCTACCCAGCCAGTCATGTCATCGTAGAAAGCTATCAGATTGGTCAGGCATGATTTCCCCTTGGTGAATCCATGCTGACTACTCCTGATAACCTTCTTTTCTTCCACTTGCTTGATGATGGCCTCCAGGATAAGCTGCTCCATCACCTTTCCTGGGATGGAGGTGAAGCTGACCAGCCTGTAGTTCCCTGGGTCCTCCTTCTTGCCCTTTTTGAAGATTGGAGTGACACTGGCCTTTCTCCAGTCCTCAGGCACCTCTCCTGTCCTCCAGGACCTCTCAAAGATGATGGAGAGTGGCTCAGCAATGACATCCGCCAGCTCCCTCAGCACTCGTGGGTGCATTCCATCGGGGCCCATGGATTTGTGGACATCCAGATCGCTTAAGCAATCCCTCACACAGTCCTCCTCGACCAAGGGAAAGTCGTTCTCTTTGTAGGCTTCATCTCTTCCCTCCGGGGCCTGGGATTCCTGAGGGCCAGTCTTAGCACTGAAGACTGAAGCAAAGAAGGCATTCATTAGCTCTGCCTTCTCCGCATCCTCCGTCACCAGGACACCCGCCTCATTCAGCAGCGGCCCCACGTTGTCCCTAGCCTTCCTTTTGCTGCTGATGTAGTTGAAGAAGCCCTTCTTGTTGTTTTTGACATCCCTTGCCAGCTTCAATTCCAGGTGAGCCTTGGCCTTCCTCGTCGCATCCCTGCATGCTCTCACTACGTTTCTGTACTCTTCCCAAGTGGCCTGTCCCTCTTTCCACATTCTATGCACCTTTCTCTTCTGCCTGATCTCCGCTAGAAGCTCCTTGTTTAACCATGCAGGTCTCCTGCCTCCTTTGCTAAATTTCTTTCTCAGGGGGATGCATTGCTCCTGTGCATGGATATTCTCCACCCTGAGGTGTGGGATAAGTGCACTAAAGCGTTAGCCGAGGAAACGATGTCCTCGGGTTGTGGGAAAAAGCTTAAGTCGTGGGGGAAAGTCGTGCAGGCCCTGCAGAAAGCTATACAAGAGCAGGAGACCTGGAAGGCGGCAAAGAACTGTTTGTTAGCTACCCCAAAATTGGGAATCGGGGCAGCTACACAGACTTCGCACCGCCCAGACGATAACGGTTCTGCTGAGCCTAAAAATCAGCAAGAGGGCGACACGTCCCCTCAACTCCCGGACCCCGATCCGCTTACAGAGGGAGAGAAACAAGCTAAATCCTTCTGGGGCGGGTTAGCCGAGGAGGCTAGGGGCGCCGCGAAAGAAACAGAGTCTGATAAAGTCTGGGCCACACCACCGCCCTCTGCGCCCCAAGATGGCACCGAGCACAAAGGGGAAAGGCAGGACGAAAATTCCTTTGGTGATAACAGGGAGGAAGCGCTAAAGTTATCAAGCGCACACAAAGGGGAGGCGGAGGAGAACAGGGGGGAGAGGAGCGGTAGGAGCGACCTAGAAGAGGAAAGGGGGGCCAGCGGGGGGCAGAGAGCCAACAAGCGCGTGCATTTCAAAAGGTGCGCCTGTCAGGTGGGCACCCCGCCAGGCAGTGGGCAGGGCGGGCCTGGGCGGGGGGAGGAGCAGCCCGCCCATAGGGGAGGGGGCCAGAGCTTGGCAAAAAGGTACTGGAGACCGGAAGTAACCAGTCAGTCGAGTTCCGACTCCGATTCAAACACTAGCGGGGATGAGTGGCTCGTAACTAATTTAAGTTTAGAAGAGAAGAAAACAAAGATAAATAAAGTCAAGAGCCAAAATATTCCCATTCAAATTAAAGAGAAACCGCGAGGGGGAGAAATCCCTCTCACGGACTGGAGGAAAATAAAGATTACGTGCGCCGACTGGACCCCATCAGCCGCGCTAGCGTTCCCGGTCCGGGTGACGGACGGGGGACAGAGGGTCCACACACCGATAAACCCTAAGGATATACAAGTGATTGTTAAGGCAATCACAGATAAAGGCCTTAATTCTGCCATTGTCTCCGCCCTCATAGATGGTGTCTTCGGGGGAGACGATATGCTCCCGTTCGATATAAAACAAACTTGTAGATTGATCTTTGACGGGGCAGGGATGATCGTTTTTAAACAAGAATGGGAGGACATCTGTGAGAGGCAATTGGCCCAAGTAACTGGGGCAGACCATCCGCTGCATGGCTCCAGCCTGCAGCGGTTAATGGGCACAGATCCCACAGTGATTACTCCCCAGGCACAAGCCCAGGGCCTGCGGGCCCATGAAGTCATTACAACTACTCGTGCGGCCAGAGAAGCTATTCGCATAGCCTCTAGAGTCATTGCCAAACCATCGCCATGGTCCACAATTAAGCAAAGTGAAAGTGAGAGTTTCACAACATTTGTGGATCGTCTCCAAGCAGCGGTCGATTCTTCGGCCTTGCCTGTGGAGGCAAAAGGCCCAGTCGTAGCAGAATGTTTACGTCAGCAGTGTAATTCGACAACCAAAGAAATCCTGCGATCACTATCAGCGGGGTCGAGTATCGCAGACATGATTAAGCATGTCGCGAAGGAAGAGCATCTAACCCCGATCGAGACGGCTGTTCTTACCATAGTAGCTAATGTGATGACATGTTTTAAATGTGACCAGGCAGGCCACGTCATAGCAAACTGTCCTCAGTTTAGGGACCCACGCCAAAATCGACCCAGAGGACCGTGTTGGGCCTGTGGGAAAAAGGGGCATTTCGCCAGAGAATGCAGATCTACAAAGCAGGGAAATGGAAGGGGGAGAGGGCACTCGGGCCGTGCACAGCCCTCTCCCACTTGGGACATCAGGCGGCCCAATTATGCCAACCCCAAGTGGGGGGAGGTGCTTCCGAACCCGCTACCCCCTCGGGAAGCGACCAATTTTATGGTTCAACCAATGGTCCAGCCGAACCCGTTCCCACCTCAGGGACAGCAAGAACCACCCCTTGGGGGCGAGACCCCAGGGTGGCCCTGGCGGTAAAGTGTGATAACCCGCCGGTAGTGTGGGGAATCTGCTCCCTCTATGACATCCCAAACGGCACCACCATTAGTGTCCCTTTTTTAATCGACACTGGAGCAGATGTTACAGTTATCCCTGAGACAAATTGGCCCCCATGTTGGAAACTGGAAGATGCCCCCATGGTGGGAGGAGTCGGGGGATTAACCCGAGCTCGAAAGAGTGCCCAATTGGTAGCAATCACGCTTCACACTGAAAAAGGACCAGAAAAAACCATCACCCTCTTCCCATATGTCATGTCAGGAATCCCACCGCTGCTGGGAAGGGACGCTCTAACCCTATTAAAAGCCAGGGTGACAAATTTACCGTAAGGGCCACTGCCGTACACCCACTTCCACCAATTGAACTGACGTGGAAATCGTCTGACCCAGTGTGGGTCGAGCAGTGGCCCCTGTCGAAGCCTCGAATGGATGCCCTTCTCGAGCTAGTTGACCGCGAGTTACAACGAGGTCACATAGAGCCTTCCACTAGCCCATGGAACACCCCAGTTTTTGTAATACCCAAACGAACCGGCGAAGGGTTTCGCCTCCTCCATGACCTGCGTGAGGTAAACAAAAAAATCCAACCAATGGGTCCTGTTCAAACGTTTTTACCCATGAACTCTATGATGCCGGAAGGACAACCCTGTGCTGTCCTTGATATTAAAGACTGTTTTTTCTCAATACCTCTGCATGAGGAAGACAAGGAGTGGTTTGCTTTCTCTGTTGTGTTTCCAAACAGCCAACGCCCCAACTTACGTTTCCAGTGGAAAGTGCTGCCTCAAGGAATGATCAACTCACCTACCATCTGCCAGATTGCGGTGGACCGGGCGTTAACACCAGTCCGACACAGCAATCCGACCGCGACCATCATTCAGTACATGGACGATATCTTAATCGCCACGCCGTCGGGAAGTCAGGTAGACCAGCTAGAGTCAACAGTCTCGGAAACTCTGAAAACAAACGGGTTCGAAATCGCGAGCGCAAAGATTAAAAGAGGACCGTGCGTAAGCTTTTTAGGAGTAGGGATCACGAGTTCTTACGTGACCCCCCCTCAAATAAAAATCCACCATCACATTAAAACGCTCTATGATATGCAGCAGTTAGTGGGGTCCTTACAATGGCTCCGCAACATTGTCTTGATCCCTCCTGAAATCATGGCTCCCCTGTATGATCTCTTAAAAGGAAAGAACCCATGGGAACAAAAAACTCTGACAACAGAAGCAGCAAACTCTCTCAACTTTATCGAGCAACAGGTATTGTCAAGCACACTTGCCAGATGGAATCCAAATCTGCCACTTGATCTGTATGTACACTTCACAAAAGGGGGGGGAGTGGGAGCACTAGCACAGGGCCCCCCTGAAAAAGCTCAACCAATACAATGGGTAGTTCAGGGAAAACCATCACGCGCATTCTCTCCAGGAGTCGAATGCCTTGGTAATCTCATCATGAAAGGCAGAAAACTTGCCCTGAGACACCTAGGCATCGAACCCGCCAGGATATACCTACCCTTCCGCAAACAACTCCCTGCGCAGTCAGTGGCAACGTCAGAGTATCTGGCCATAGCTCTCGTCGGATTCGGTGGCGAAGTTCGTTACGCTGCAAAGCCTCCCTGGACTCAAATGATGGCAGTTGTCAACATCGACCTCCCACAAAAAATCATAGACCAGCCCCAACAAGGACCAACGGTCTTCACAGATGCATCCTCAGCGACCTCAACAGCGGCGGCGGTATGGCAATCGGGAGAAAAAAGGCACTGTGTCAAAATGACCGATCCTGCGCTTTCAGTCCAAAAATTAGAAGCGACGGCCGTAGTGCTAGCATGCGGACTGTTCCCAACAGAGCATCTCAACATAGTGACTGACTTAATGTTCGTGGCCAAGCTTTGTTTAGCCATGTCGGGGCCCGGCGTGTCAACATCCACAACAGCTCTAATGCTAGAAGAAGCACTTTTCTCCCGAAAGGGCACCATATCAGTCATTCACGTTAACAGCCACAACCCAATTAAAGGGTTTTTCCAAATCGGTAATGACAAGGCAGATGCCGCTGCAAAAGGGTTGTGGACGCTAAGAGATGCCCGTCAGCTACACGAGTCTCTCCACATCGGAGCTAAAGCGCTAGCAAAAAAATGCGGGATCTCAGTCACCGACGCGAAACACATAGTAGCCACGTGTCCTCACTGTCAGAAAACACCACTGTGGTCCAGTGGAGTCAACCCCAGAGGTCTCAAGGCCTCCGAAGTGTGGCAAACAGATTTTACGCTCTGTCATTTGCTGAAACCTCGAGCGTGGCTAGCGGTAACCGTAGATACATATAGCGGAATAATTGTAGCTACACAACACCTTAAGACCGACTCCAAAGCAACCATTCAGCATTGGTTGACAGCCATGGCATGGCTCGGTATCCCTAATCAGATCAAAACAGACAACGGTCCAAATTTCATCTCTAAATCAGTCCAAACATTTACTTTGAAGTGGGGTATCACCCTAACACATGGTATTCCGTATAATAGCACAGGTCAAGCTATAGTTGAACAAGCAAATCAGACTTTAAAATCTAAATTAGAAGTGTTAGCGAAAACAGAGGGTTTTGCTAACGCCATTCCCCCGGGAGACCAAACACGCCTGTTAGCTACCGCTCTTTTAGCACTAAATCAATTCCCCAGGGGGGAAGAGGTAAACAGCCCCACCCAGAAACACTGGGCCACCCGAGCACTAGAAGAAGGCCCGTTAGTCATAATCAGAAATGAGCTGGGAGAGTGGGAACAAGGGTGGAGGTTAGTCCTTACAGGGCGAGGGTATGTCGCTGTCAAAAAAGATGGTAAAGTTAAGTGGTGTCCGCTTAAGTCCATTAAACCAGACCTCCAGAATAAAACTAATGAAAACAGTGAGTTTTTGTTCACAGGACCGGATCATCGGACACCCCCGTAACCCGTACACCCCGGTGACCAGAAAAGATGACAAGTCAGCGAGCATCCTGTCCGAGCCTGAGAGTTCCGCACCGGCAGAACCCAAACAACGGCAGAATAGCCTCCGCAAAAGGGGGCTGCGATGCCTTTGTGTGATCTTGATTTTGGAACTTCTCACTATAGGACAAACAGAAATGGCTACCATCGACCCACCAGTTCTCCTAAAAGAGGTACTAATACTTTGGATATGCTGCCCCTTAATAGTCTCAACAAATGAACACCACCAGCCCTTTAAGTGGACTTTAAGTCGATTCGAAAACCAAGAGATTATCTCAACCCAAATAACGTCAGGGGAACCAAGCTTTACTTCCACTCTATGTCAGCTAGCCCCAAGGCCCCGATGCTGGGAATATATGGGATTTTATATGTGCCCTAGCTCAAATCCTGGAAAGGGGTACTGTAACTACCCTAATCAATACTACTGCAGTCATTGGGGTTGTGAGACCATAGCCCCTGGATGGATACCGGGCAGCGGCACAGATAAATACCTAAAGGTCCAGTGGGGTCCATACGGGTGCATCCCACCGCGAGGGTGGCAAGGGCGTGGAAACTGTAAATACCTCTTTTTAAATGTTACCCAACCCACGGACCAAGGCTGGATATCCGGAAGAATGTGGGGGATAAGATACTTGGAGCCTGGGACCGATAAAGGAGGATTAATTTTCATAAAAAAGGAAGAAAAAAAAAATCCTCCTCAGGGAGTTGGCCCCAATCTAATCATCAGTGGACCGGAGATAACTACCAGTCCCATAGAAACCACCAAAATTATTGTAACACCCTCCCTAAACAAGATGGGAGAAACCCCCCTGTGGAGAGTAAATGAAACTCCTCTGTGGAAAGTAAATGAACGCCCCCTGTGGAAAATAATGCAAGCTACTTATCACACCTTGAACCAAACTAACCCAGACCTAACTACACACTGTTGGCTGTGCTATGATGTAAGACCCCCTTTCTATGAGGCCATAGGGGTAAACACAACATACACCTGAGACACCCGAACCGTACCACCTCAGTGTTCTTGGAAAGATAAGAAAAAAGGGGTAACCATGCAATATGTTTCTGGATCTGGGGTCTGTATAGGTAAAGTGTGGGGACAAAAGCGGAAGCTCTGTAGTTCTGTCTCGTCCACAGTGGGAAAAACCGGTGCAAAATGGGTTATTCCCTCTGAAGGAGCTCAATGGATCTGTTCCAAAACAGGCCTTACTCCATGCATATCTCTGGCTGTGTTTAATGCTTCTAATGAATATTGCATTCAAGTCATTATTATTCCAAGAATCCTATACCACGAAGAAAAAATAATTTATGACTATTGGGATGCGGAAAAACACCACATTACAAAAAGGGAACCCATCACTGCTATCACAATAGCCACCTTGTTAGGTATTGGAGTAGTAGGGGCCGGAACAGGAATAACATCTCTTATACAACAACAGCAAGGTTTCAGCTCCTTAAGAGCCGCAGTAGACGAAGACCTGGAACGAATAGAAAAATCAATCACGGCATTAGAAAAATCCCTAACTTCACTATCAGAAGTTGTGTTACAAAATAGGAGGGGAATGGATATTCTTTTCTTGCGACAGGGAGGCCTCTGCGCTGCATTAGGGGAAGAGTGCTGTTTTTATGCTAATCACACCGGAGTAGTCAGAGATACCATGGCCAAACTTAGAGAAGGTCTAGAAAAAAGAAAAAGAGACAAATAAGCCCAACAAGGATGGTTTGAGTCGTGGTTTAACCATTCGCCATGGTTAACCACCCTGATATCCACCTTGATAGGGCCGATCGCGATGATCGTAATGACACTAATTTTTGGACCCTGTATACTGAACAAGATCGTGTCATTCGTCAAGAGTCGGCTAGAGAAAGTTAACATCATGTTCGTAGAACACCAACAACTGCTTTAAAAATGTACCTACCCAGTGTTATCCTCAATCGTCCCTAAAAGTTACCTCAACTTCTACCCGTTTACTGTGCCTTATGTTTTCTATTCAAGTTTATAGCATATACTTTTTAACACTACTGTACAATATAGAATAAGAATAAGAATAACAATAGAATTTTTAAGATTATATTTTAGCTAATTTACAAATGCATTTGTCTAAGGTACCTTATCTTTGTAATCGTAAGATTTTAATATTCACATTTTTTAAATTGTAGTTAAGGTTAAGTAAGGTTAAGTCTGGCCAGATATTAAGTTTAAGTCTTAAGGTTAAGTATTAACACTTTTATATTTTATATTAACCTATTTAGTTAAGCATAAGGAGGGGGGAAATGTGGATAGTTAGGGCCTGGCGGTCGGAAGATGTCGTGCTGTACGGAAAGGTAGGCCCCCCCCTCCTCTCCTGATAACCAGTAGCGTTTAGCCCATAGGTGTAAGCAGACGGAAGTGACGCTGTAAACCTAAGCTATATAATACTGTGCTACCCGTCAATAAACGCCATTTGCCGTCCACCACATTGGTGTCTGCGAGCTGATGGCCCGAGCGGCCGGGGGGTAGGTCGCCGTGCCGTTCCTGAACCAGGTCGCCACGCCAACAAAGGCAACAGTTCCTTATTCAACAAGTGGTCCATCTGTCAAATCCATGTCCTTCCGATTTAGAGACAAGGACATCATGTGGGACAGTGTTGAATGCCTTGCACAAGTCCAGGTAGACGATGTCAGTTGCCCGCCCTTTGTCCACCGACGCTGTAACCCCATCATAGAAGGATATCAAGTTAGTCAGGCATGATTTTTGCCTTGGTGAAGCCATGTTGG